>NW_005841976.1:2365766-2373644 GCF_000455745.1 Alligator sinensis | reverse complement strand
ACCCACCCAACACCCCAGATTCCTGTTCATCCCTCCAGCCCTCATGTTCCCCAGCCTACTTGTAACCACTGGCACTGTCCTGAAATGGGAGAGGAGGGACGAGAGAGCGATTCTTACCTTTCAGTCCTCAAGGTCCCTGCTCATCTGAACATGCGGCTGCTCAAAACTTGAGCTAAGACTAAACACTAATCACCAGGGATCCTGATTTTCTCTGAGGTGTTTCATTTTAATCACAGAAAAATGTGGATTTGGGGTTACAATTTAAACCGAAAATTGGGAATATTTTTTTTATCAGAGAAAACCAGGATCCATGCTAATTACCATGTTGAAAAGCCTAAGGGTAATCTGTAACAATGCCCCCAGTCAAATGACAGAGGCATAATCAACACAACACCTTCAAAGCTCCTCAAGGGAAAAACAGATAGATAGATTCCAGATCTCAAGCACGCACATTTACATCACCAAGGGTACATACAGATACGCTGCAGATATAGCCCAGGACTTCAGAAAGCATACCTATCCATGAAAAAGTTAAAAACATGCTTAAGCACAGTAAGTGTGTTGTAACGGGATAGTCTGGCCCTGAAAGGGCTAGGTTGTCCCTGGGGGTTGGCAGCCATGTACAGTTACCAGGCCAAAACGGGGAATGGACAGCTGTTATGTACAACGGATTGAGAAGGCAGCTGCAGAGATGTTGGCAGGAAGGAGACCTGCTTCTCAATAAATCCTGATGTGAATGGATTGAAATGAAAAGGTCTCCAGGAGCCTCAGCACCACCTTTATATCAAAGAATGAAAGTGTACCCTGAATGAAAGCAATGAGTCCCTCCTAGGCAGCTAGGGAAACAGGTTAGCTGCTTTGTGTGCCACTGACTGGCTCATGCTTAACTCACACTGAAGTCAATGAAAAGGGTTATGCACTTAAAAGGGAAGTATATACTTTAACACTAGGTATATAATGCAGAAGTACTTGGTATAGTGGTAGAAAGGAAATCAGAATCAGGCCTAGATGCTTCTATTCTCCTCACAATTCAAGTGTTAGTGTGTGCTATATAATAGAACTAATCTCTATTGCTATGTAATAAATGGCTTTTGAGATTGATTAAACGTTTCATCTTTGCTCTGGCTATTAATCAGTCCCAGCAGCTGGTTATTGCTTTGTATAGTACAAAGCAACAAAAATTATCCCTTAATGATGTGATATTTTATATACAATCAAACATATAATCAGAAAATTTACTTTATGGTGATTTTTTTTAATAAGCATTGTGGGGATCTCTGAAGGGTGAAAGTCTATTATTAAAACACACAGAAAGCTCCATTTTTATAGTTTTTACACTTCTTTTTAAAAAGTGAACAGTGCAATTGCAGGATTGGGTGGTAAAAAAGCATACCTGGAGTCTATAGTTAGAGTGCAAAATACCCATGTTATTTTACAGAGATGAGCTTTTTGCAAGAGTTACTCAATGTTTCACATCATCTCAGCCCCTTCATGTGTCCACCAGTGACTTCTACCTCTCAGCTGAAAAAGCATGTGCTCATGTGACAATGTTCAAAGCTCTCTGCTATCATCAGTTTTTCTTGTGTTAACTTTTGTCACTATGACCCCAAACTTCCTTTTCTCCCTTTGATGTCCCTCTGCAAATTGTGCCCCCCACCCAGCACTTTCATATGCTTCTTCCAGTTCCTCTGTATTTATTTCAATTACCCTTTCTTATTATCAGCCTTTAGTATCTAGCATTTCTAAGGCATCCTGTCTTCAGGCTGACTAAAACCAGACTGGGGAACATGTTCCAAAACTAGGGCATGAGCTGGCTGCCAGCAATAGAGTTTGTTTGGATGCTAGGAGGATGAAGCTGTGATAAAATGAACGGCTGGCTCATGGACTGATAGCATGAAGGTTTTGGAAAATGTCACTGTTAGGATCCATTGGTAGAAAAATAATTCTTCTGATAGAGCAGGCTTTTCCTGAGTACCTGAGATAATAGCCACCAGGGATTGAGACTGGTGCAAATGATAAGATGACCTCTAAACAAAGAAATGAGGAAAGAAGGTTGGAAGAGATCTAGGGAATCCTCACACATGGAGATAGACAGGGAAAGGAAAATCAGGTACAAGATAGATAAAGCAATGGATAAAGGGATGCCAATGGACAGAAAATGGATCACAGGTAAAGAAAATAAAGAAACTAAAAAGAACAATATTAAGTAGGCAGTACAGTTAGAGGACATGTCAGCACTGTTCTGAACCTGAACACTATCCTGTTCCCATACCTTAGCTAGGGAACTGGGTATGGTCACTAAGAAACAAGTTAAGTTTTTTGTGTACTAAGGCAAGGAGCCTGTGAAACAAAATGGAAGAACTTGAAATGGAGTAAAATATGAAGCAGAATATTGGAAGGATAAGAGAAATAATATAGAATAGGAGGCATGACTGCAACACAGGGGTTGAAAGATACATATTTTCCAGGAAATTTAGAAATAAAAGTAACTGTGGTGGGATTGCATGCTACATTCATGCTTTGATAGCTTGTAAAGAAGCAAGACGGGATAGTATTGATCAAAGAGAATTGGTTTGTATCAAGATCACTTTGAGGAAGGATGGTAATAAGGGTTCTACAGTAAGAATGCTAGGAGTTTCCTGTGGATTCTTTTGCAAGGAACTAATTGGTCAAGTCAATTGGACGGAGGAGCTCAGGGACTCTAATTGAGAGGAAGCATAGAATTTTTTTAAATCAAAAAAGCTAATAATATTACCAGAAATCTGTACACCAACCAAGGGGAGAAATCTCACCGAGTAGAGACTATGTTAAAAAGGATATTGGGAATAAACAAATATCCTATGAGGACTGGAGGAGAAAAAAACCCAACAAAAGACAGCTGTCTTAGAAGTCAAGAAGCACAGGAAAAAAGTGAAAACTGCCAATAGTCAAGCTGAGTTAGACCTTCCATAGGAAATTAAAACAAACATTTATATGGGAGAAAACAAATAATTTAATGGCTCCAGAATTAAATGAATACTTTGCCTCAGTTTTCAATAATGGTGATGATGTTGATGTAACAGGGGACCAGTAAAGGCCCCTGTTTGAGAGAAGAAAGACGACGAGATATTTACCAGAGACAGACACATGACCCATGGCAAAGCTGGATGATGTCATCCAGTGGTGGACCATTTCAAAGTTATCTGGAACTGGCTGTGCAGGAGATGTCCCTGGATGGTTGGGCTGTCCAGAAGGACCTATAAATGAGGTAACACCAGATGAGGCTGGGGCCTCAAAGAGGGGATCACTGGGCAACCTAGTGTGTTGCAACAATCTATGTGGAGGGGTAGTACCATATAGACTTAAGCTATTCAGGAATTTGTGGTGACATGGGTGATGTGGCCATGAGACAGCCAGACAACTGATGATATCTACTGAAGATAAAGGACCATATTGTCATGGGAGCAAGTGGGTATGAACTGGGAGCATCTACACAAGATGCTACATTGCTATAGCGATGAGAACGAACTGTGACCTCGACACTATTGCACAGTAGGGTTGAAATGACCCATGTGCTGCCAGGACCACTCAGTAATGGTGATTACTGTGCAGTCAGGTACACATGTAGATATGCCCACTGACAACCAAAGCCATAGACAGTTAAAAAGCCTGAGGCTTTATCATTGCAGGTTAGTCTAAGTTGCATACATTGAACCAATAAGCAAGTAAGCAGATATTCACTTTGGATTCCAGAAATGCAGCCACATGCTGCAGTGGCTCAGGCCAGAAGCCGGGGGGCATTAGAGCATGCCTCATTGCTCACCTGAAGCAGACAGCTTGGGCCAAAGCTAGCCTACCCACCCTATGAGGGGAACAGGGTGGGGGGATTGCAGCAGGGGTGAAAAGGATTCTGGGAAACTGTGAGTTAACTTGAATCTGGAGGGGATCTGAGACAGAAACTCAATAAACTGATTTAACTTAAGTCTGATACTACATCCATCTAGGTTTATCTTAAACTGGTTTCAGTCATTTTGAAAGAGTTTTATGTGCAAAACTTCTGTTGTATTACAGATTTGAACCAGTTTCTGATCATTTATATTGGATTGTGTGTAATTTCTAACCCTACTCAAATAAATTTAGTCTGAATATTAGAAGAAGGGGTCTAAACACCAGAACATTGAGGCTCTGGAATAGCCTTTCAGTATGAATAGTTGGGCAAACAAACTTAACTACTTCAAAGATGGAGCTCTATTTTTATTAAAGGGGCCTGCATAGCAAAGACCTGGAATTTACAAGGTCTTCTGAGTCCTACATTCCCATGTTCCCAAATACTTCCTTGTTGTTCCCCTTTTCTTACTGTATAGTGTAAATGTTATAAAATTGGCATATTTCAACAGAAAACTAATTCTTTCTATGCTCCAATTTGCCCACACATTGATTTTCACTTCTTAAACCATTCCCTTATGTGAACTGTCAAGGAAACAGAGATTTAAAGTGTGTTTTAAAGCTCACATCTGAAGTGAAATAGGTCAGATTAATTCTTATTTTCATGTGAAAGTTTCAGGTTTTTGCAAACCTGTGCAACTTTATTCCTGCATTTTTTACTATGATATTTACCTCAGGGCTACTTATATGCAAACTTGAAGGTTACAGCTCTTTAACAGGTATCTTCACCAAAATGACAAGCAAAGCTGGGATGCAAGGTAAAAATGTGACAGCTCATCAACAGTCGTCATTGTTCAGGTAACTATATAAATGTAACAAACTTTAATTGACTGCATATGCCTAGGGCATTATTTAATGCATGCTACACAGAAAATCCTTTTTCACATATAATATCAATCTATCCCAAATCACTAGTTACACTTAATGCTTTTATAGAACAACCAAATGGATTGAGTTTCTTAAATAGTGCATTTATTTTGTATCAGTATAATCACCAGCACTTAAGCTATCAGTGCTATTTTTGGCTGCTTAGCTGATGCAAAATATTAGTAAGGCTAGTCTTAAAAACTTATTTTTATAGCTGTTAGGAACAATCAAACTAGTCAAAATTCCTCATTTCAGACAGGTCCTTTCTGTGACCACACACAAAGTCATTCTGAAATATTTCATTATTTCACTTTTTAAGTTCTAAGTTCCCATCCATAAAACCTGAGAAATTGCTGAGGTGTCTCTCTTGATGCCCCGTCATTTTGGTTTTCCTGCCAAATTATTCTGTTTTGTGATTGAGAATCTGTAAATGTTCAAGACAAACATCCTTACAGACCCTACTTGGGGACATACATTGGCATTTGTATATCTGATTTAGGAGAACGACATGCAATATTGATGACAGAGAGCAAAGTAGTTTCATACAAAGAAGGTACTATCATTATATCACTGTTCTGGTTCAATGATGCTTCTTATGCAGGAAACATACAGTAACTATGGGCAATCATGGAAACTTGTTGTGCTGTCTTTCCTTCAATACAAATCTATATTACTGTCTGCCACAATTAATCCACATTTCAACACAAGCATCTTCAAAATAGCAACACATTCTTCTTTCATATGACAAAAACAGGGTCTGTATCTTTGTGCATTTTGACTGTTTTGTCGATTCAGGAGCTCTTGGCCATTAGAGATGTTACCAGGGACCACAATGTGGAAGCGGCTCTCATTGATCCTCAGCAATACACTGACATTCTTTTATTAATAATCAGTGAGATTTCCTTGGTGTCAGTGAATTAGATTTCAAAGTGCAGCACTAGATGCTGAAAGCTCAGGGCAGCTTCTCATGTGCTCATATGAAATGAATAATTTGCTGAATTTCTCTGGATTTTGCAATGTGCAAAATGATGGGGGGGGACGTGTCATTCTTTTTTTTTTACTTTGGGGAGCAAAATCTGCTCCAGGAGACCTACCTTGACTGAACACTGAAGTTGCACCAAGGACTAAACTGACCTGTGGCAATAAAACCAGTCTATGTGAAGTGGGTAATCGGTCTGCTATCTTATCCAGAGAACTGGTTACCTGCAACACTGCAAGAGATTGCTTTCCCATCAGCTATTTCTTATCATTGCTTTAGAGTGATAAGGTATTCAGACAGCATCTGGAATCCCTATATTGGAGATAAATCATTTTCCAATCTTCCCAGTGAGTAAACAAATCTGTTTTCTTTCATTTACCTGATTATGAAGAGAAATAAGCAAGAACAGAGTTCTCGGATGTAATGAAGAAACTAAACAGGGAAGCTAGTAGTAACCCACAGGAACAGATTGTGCTTGACTGGCCTTTATACAATTGTGACATTCAGCTGAGTTAAATTCTTAAATGCTCTTTTATGACTGTTTAAAAATACAGAACATGGTTTAACGCCATTACTGAATATTAGCTTTGCAGTTATGAACCTTGCCTGGTGTTTCCTCAATTGCCTCTGGCCTTTAAACAGTCTAGCTGAATTGGAGACTAGCCAGCTTGCTTGATTAAACTGGCACAAAAATCTTAAAAGAATGAGAAATTTATCATTTTAATCAAATTTCACATTGGTCATGGTAATAATAGGGGGCACAACTTGTGTGTCTTGAAATCAATGCTGTAAGCTCCATTAAAGTTTGTAGGAGCAGGCCTAGCAATAATGCTTTGCATTTATGCAATGGGATGGATTCTCAGTGGTTGTAAATGTTAATAACTCAGCAGGTGCCAAGAAAACTATCCCGGTTTACATCAACTAAGTATTTGCCTTCCATTTGAGATTTCAAGGTCATACAGTGTGCTAGCAGCAGCATCAGGATAGAAGCAAAGCATCCTGATTCCTACTCCCTTTTTATAGCAACTACTTTACACCATATAACAAGCATAGCTGATTCTTTACTCCATTATACCAGAATGTAGATTTTATTCTCTTACTCCTCTATTATGCTTTTAGTCTATCAATGGAGTCACACTAACTCAAATCTGGTGTAAAGCACTGAAGAATGAGACCCACAGACTTTTCACTGGGAAGAAATAAAATCAAGGTTTGTTTATCTTGAAGGATATATTCTGGAGTATAAAAGATTAATACATGCAGTTGATGCACTTCCCACTTATAGACTGTAATAGACCATTATTATTTGTGCTATTTTTAAACAAGCACAGAATTCGACTTGTAATTTTGCCAATAAATTCGCAATCTTAGCTAGCAATTTATATTTTAAGTCTCTAATCCTGTGCATACAGCCTGGCATATGCCAGACACAGTACAGAAATGTAGAAACAGCATATTGTAAGTATTTGGCATTGCTTCCTGTTTTGTAACACTGTATTTTGTCTGCTGTGGATAAGAAAATCTGTAGATCTCCACAGGCTATTAAAAGTGGCTGAAGTGAAAAGAGATACTTTTAAAGGTTTCCTTCCTCTACCATATGTTGTTAGAAAGTTGCTTACATGTACAGACAGAATATATTAGAATCTGCAAAACTGTCAAATTTGCTCCAGGTAAATTTCACACGTGCGCGCACGCACTCACATGCATGCATGCATGCACACACAGAGACAGATTTTGAAAAAAAAAAAAAAGGAAAAAACATATAGGGTTTTTTTACTTCATAAAAACACTTGGACTGCCAGAGTAGCTTATCACACACAATATCCAACCGAGGAAGGTTTAAGTGAGCCTGCGCTTTTAGAAAGTAAGGGATATGTTAACTACTAACAGCAAGGAGAAAAATGAGCTGTTTCACTTCCAATACAGAGAAAAAGCAATGCACAAAACCTTGATTTAACTTGTAAAGAGTCTGTCTACTTGCAGATGTGATTAATATAGGCAGTTGGACATAATCTTTTCAAAAGTATCCTAGTGATTCGGGATACAAAATTTCATAGTTTCTAGGGTCGGAAGGGACCTGGGCAGATCATCTAGTCCGACCCCCTGCC
>NW_005841976.1:2355608-2365669 GCF_000455745.1 Alligator sinensis | reverse complement strand
GGGGGGACAGGGACTCCCCCAGTGCCTGTTGATCCCCCCTGACTAGTTTATAGCAGGCCGCAAGATCCTTCCTCAGCCTTCTCTTCTGGAGGCTGAACAGGTTCAGGTCCCGTAACCTTTCCTCATAGGACCTGCCCTGCTGTCCCTTGATCATGCGAGTGGCCCTCCTCTGGACCCTCTCGATGCTGTCCACATCCCTCTTAAAGTGCGGCTCCCAGAACTGGACGCAGTACTCCAGCTGCGGCCTGACCAGTGCCGCATAGAGGGGGAGGATCACCTCCTTGGTCCTGCTTGAAATGCATCTGTGGATGCACGACAAGGTACAGTTGGCCTTCCTAGCCGCCTCCCCACACTGCCGAGCCATGTTCATCTTGGAGTCAATAATGACTCCAAGATCCTTTTCCACCTCTGTGCTGACAAGAGGGGAGTTCCCCAGCCTGTAGGTATGGTGCCGGTTGTTCCTCCCCAGGTGCAGCACCTTGCACTTGTCTGTGTTGAACCCCATCCTGTTCTCCTCTGCCCATCCTTGTAACCTGTCAAGGTCCAACTGTAGCCTGTTGCTCCCTTCTATTGTGCCCACATCCCCCCACATCTTGGTGTCATCAGCAAATTGGAATTCCATTACACGCCAATGGGACTTGGACTTCTAATTCACCTGGGCCAGAAACATAACGACACAGCTGATTTCCCAGGGCAGCTGTCACACACTGAGACAGTGACAACTTCCTGCTGTCCTCCCACTACCCACATGATCACATGGATGCAGCAACAGCCATTTTCTCCCCTCCCTGTGGTTGGCACTGTTGTTGCCCCACCCTAGTTACACAGCTGACCTGAGTCCTTTGGAAAATTTCACACTAAATTTAATGGCCCTAACAAAGGTCATCATTGCAAATATAGCATTTGCTTCTGAATTTCAGTTTAGTTTGCGTAAGGACCACAAAGGTGTTGAGATGCAGTGATGAGATCACTCTCTCTAGGCTGACCAAAATGAACCAGGAAAATAATATGGTGAAGAGAGATCCTCTTCCAAAATAGCTGACATTACATAAAAATAGCACAGGACCACCCTGCAGTATTTCAGGACTTTCATTTCAGGACCCAGCTAGACAAGCAAAGCACAGAAGGCATGCGTGGTGGAAAAACAGCATGTGGGCACTGGAGAAGGACAAAAGGACAAATTAATGAATTACTTTCTAATCTTTAAAAGCTGATCAGTTTGAGTTCTGAGCAAAGGTTTGAGCCTGGTCTTTCTTGATCTGAAATGGAGAATCTATCACTTCTTGATACATGCTAGATCAGTGGTGCTTTACCTTTTGTCCAGCAGGCTGCATGGAAGTGCCTGGTCTGTCAGCAGGCCAGATCTGGCTGATGAACCAAATCCGGCACCTGGGGTTAGCACAGTGGAGCCCACTCCAGCTACATTGTGGAGTGCAGCCTGGCCCAAATCCAGCCATGTGGGGGAAGGAGGCTTGGTCCATCCCCAACCCTATGGGAGAAGAAGGCATGGCCTGGCCCTGAATCAGCTGCACAGGGGGAGGTGATGTGGCTCAGCCCCAATCTGGCTGTACAGGCAGGGGGTGGACAGCCTGACTCCAACCCACTGCACAGGGTTTGGGATTTTGGCAGTGGGGAGAGGTGGTAGTATTAGTTGCCGCTGCTCCCCCTGCTGCCAAATTTCCTTACCATTGGGGAGCCCTGCAGGCTGCTTTCTAAGGCTCCATGGGCCAAATTTGACCCATAGGCTGGAGATTGAGCACCCTGAGCTAGATGAATAACAAATTGTAGCATCAGCTATTCATATTTGTTTGGGGGCTGATAACTGTAGCTCTGCATCTAAGGGTATGAGACAGAAAAGTGTAGGGGAAGAAGGTTAGAGTTTATTTAAATGAGTTGGTGGTTTTCAAATTATGGGGATCAGATGAGGCTTATTGTAGGCCACTAAATACAGAGCCATTGGCTGTTGTCTGAGAATTCATGGAAGTCAGGTACAGCTCCTGATAGCTGGGAAAAGGAAACTATAGTTCTTCTCTTAAAACATAGGAATAAAGGGGATGCAGAGAATTACAAACTGGCAGAGATAACCCAGTGCAGGGCCTGAAGTGAGGAAGCCAGCTGTGGATTCAGTAGCAAGGGGGGCGGGGGGCAGTGCTGAGTGGCTGGATGTGCAGGATTTGGTGGCAAATTCAGCGGGGGGGCAGTGGCAATGCAGAGTCATTGCGGCCACACTGCCCAGCTCCATGGGGCCCCCCAAAGCGTGGGGCCCGGGACAGTCATCCCAATTCGCACCCCCTAGGGACCGCCCTGCAAACCAGTCAGTCTAACTTCAATCCTCAGAAAGCTACTAATGCCCAGCATTAAGGAATCTACTTCTAAGTACTTAGGGTGACATTTTATTTCTCTTTGTGTATCCAAATAGCAGTTTTCTGGCTATGAGAGTGCCCTTTTTGGCATTTATGAGAATGTAGTAGTAATTCCACTTTCCCTGCAGTGTGGGCACAGCATTTGTAGCTCCTGAACATACTCAATATGCTGTGCACTGGCTAGGCAGGTAAGCAACTATGTACCTGCAGAACTGAGCATTAGTCCTGGAAAAAAAATACAGGACTTGAACCACCATGCTACAGGTTAGGCAACAACCAAGCTTCTCTCCACTGCTCCTTTTGAAGCTCAGCCACAGGGGCTTGCATTTATAGTCAGTGGATAAAATGGATGGGGAGCAAAATCCAGAATAGGAACTAGCACCTGTTTCCTTTCAAGAAAGCATCTACCTCACTGCATCCACACACCCTCTTTCTTGTTCTCTTCCTTCTAGTCCCACGTTATCTCCCCCTCTTGGCTGCCTGGGGTGCCAACTTCAAAAGAAGCACTGAAGGATCTGAGTAAATGCCTAACCTGTGATGCAGTGGTTTGAATAGTACACTGGGAAGTTGGAGAGATGGAAACACCAAAACCCCCTATAACCTAAAAGCCTAAGGAGCCTAAAAGCTGGGTCTCCAGCTTCCTCCATCAAGTTCTCCCCTCATCAGTTTGGGCTAAAATTTAATTGGGCTGCCATTCTTCTCTTGAGCATAACGCCTGTGAGTCATGGCTTCGCTTTTGTGTCTTAGAAGTAGGTATGTGTCAAAATTGGTGCATGTATCTGACTAGCACGTAACCTACTGCACATGCTCAGAAGTTGAACCACTACCTGCATGCAAGTGCCAGAAAAAACACTTGCACAGTTAGAAAGCTGCCAGGTTAGTCAGAAGAAGGTCATGCTTAACTAGCCTGATTTCTTTTTATAACAAGGTGATAATTTCTGTATGGGAAAAAAGCAGTGGAGGTAGCTTCACTTCAGTAAGATTTTGACAGTGTCTTCTAGGAAATTCTCAGAAATGAGGTAAGGAAACACAGTCTAGAGGAAACTACACTCAAACGGAAGCCTAACAGGTTGGAACATTGTGCTCACAGAGTATTTATCAATGGCTCAGTGTAAACCAAGAAGAAATATACATACCATTAAGACACTGTGCCTGGGAGGTTATTCAGGCCATAAGAAATTAAAGCAGGCTCTACTTTACAGTGGAGTCCACTTGGAAAAGGACTGTCTGTTTTGCATTAGCTCTAAATTAAGATCCAAAATGAATAATAGGCAGTCATACAGCTAATCAGAATTTTTTTCCTTGAATCGTGGAATTAAGGATCACAAAAATAAACAAAAAAAGAAAAACCTGATGATCACTGGTGGCAGCATCCACACTGAGAAGTTCACAGAATCTCAAGGAGCTTAAAGGTTCATCTAGTGAATTTTTTCTCTGTGCAGGGGGTTGGTATGACACTTTCATAGTCACATCAAAGCACCTTCAAATTTGGGA
Source organism: Alligator sinensis (assembly GCF_000455745.1). Classification (NCBI taxonomy): domain Eukaryota; kingdom Metazoa; phylum Chordata; order Crocodylia; family Alligatoridae; genus Alligator; species Alligator sinensis. The sequence goes on along the minus strand of NW_005841976.1, from coordinate 2,361,812 downwards.
ACATTTGGATTAGGGTGTTTCTGCCTAGCTTGTAGTAGATAGAGGTGACCTGTGAAGCCCAGGTCAACAACTAGCTCCAAGCTTCTCTCCAAAATCTGCCAGCATTTAATCTGGGCTCTTCCCTACTGATAACAGAGATAGTTCAAGCAAAATTGAGTTAAATCCTGCAAATCTATTTGCAATCTCCTCTAAACAATTATCCCAACTGCAACTCCAGCTAACAATGAGCAAACGTCTTACCCAGGCTCCTGTGTCATCCTGGTCTGGCAGGGGGCATGTGAAAGGGAACGCTTCTGGTAGGTCAGAGGACAACAGGAGACTCGTTCAGAATTAGTGTGTAGGGAGGTAAAAGTAAACTGATAGCTCTTGTAAACAGAAAGAAGAGGCAGCTCATAATGTTCTCAACCCAGTGCAATAATAAGAAAAGATAGGTTTTATTTCATTGAGGGCTGATCTAGATGGCTTGCTTATTCTGCTAAGTATAGGGAAGCAGGGGGCCAAATTTCTAAATATATTTATGGCAATTCAAATGGCAATTAGGTACCAACATACCTTTAAAATCAGGTCCAGAAATTCCATTTTCAGATGCAATTTAGGCACTTTGAAATCTAAGTCTCATTGAAAGCCACAGCTCCTTAAGTGCCTGAGTGACTTCTGAAAATAAAATTTAACCATCTAGCTCACTGCATCAGAGCAAAACATGAATGCCTTCAATAACTTAGCCATGATGCCTTGATTTCCTATGGATTTATTATTACAGAACTACATTACTATGAAGTAGTTTGTATGCCCCACTATGAAGCCATAAGGCATGAACCAGTTACTGTAACTTCAACCTGCCCTATATACCATAGGCCTTGATAATCATATAGGTAGCCCTTTAATAATCATAACTGATCCAGTCCTGAGTGTTATGGCACATGCTTACAACAGAAAGCCTTGAATAAAGCACAGGCTTTGTATCAATTACTGACTGGCAAATTCCAGTGAACAGGACTGAATAGTTGCACAGTGAGCCGGACAGAGGATGCATGCAAGACACACGGCCCTGTTGTGTGGTAATACTGGAATTACCCCTTTTTTTGTTTGGTCTACCATATTCTTGTCATAAAATTTTCCTCTGTGCTCATCAGGAAGAGAAAAAAAAGCGTTATGCGTGAAAATGTTGCACTGTAGTTGATCTGTATGCCTCTTTCTTCCTTTTTGAGATATCAACTGTTAATAATTCATTATGAAGATTTGGGACACTTTATATTTAAAGCCTGTATATAACCTACTGATTAAATCACATTATGAATAGCTAGATGAATATCTTACTTAACAAATTACCTTTTTCAGCCACCACAAACTGCACTTTTACAGCAAATGACTGGGCATCAAATAAGATGGAATGTAATTATCTTACAGTCTGTGGTCTTTGGAGGCTGGTGTATTCATTTTCACATAAGAAGCGAGTGAGTAATACTGGACAGGAGGCTTTTGCAAGTTGGAGTTTGTGCCTATAATTTACAGAAAATGTCCTTCCCTAGAAAATAAATAACAGTTGTGGGGAGTGTTTGAAAAATCACTGAACCTAAGAAGACATGAATCACTGACTACGCTTTATTATTGTAACAAACCCCCGGTGATATTTCGTCTTCTTATTCTTCTAACAGAGAAACCCAGCCAAAAGCAAGCTAAGGTAAAGTTAGCAATATAGGTTCAATTCTTCCCCAAGTCATGCATACATTGTTAAGCAGAAGCACATGCTGAGTTAGATTAGGTAACAATAACCAGCAGCTCACTCCCTTTACTCAACTCAGTCATCTGGGATAACTAGCATAGCATGCCCACAGCATCCTTCCTTCTTCGTTAACTCATGGGCTAGTTACAGAAATTAAACACAAACCAGTATAAGTGATTGGAAACTGGATCAAATCTTTAACACAAAGAAGTTCAGTTCACATAAGCCACTTTCAAAACATCCAAAACCAATTTAAGATAAACCTGGACGGATGTAGTATCAGACTTAACTGATTTAGGTTAAATTGGTTTATTGAACTTCTGTCCAAGATCCCCTCCAGATTCAAGTTAACAAACAGGAAAAATACTGGAAAAAATTATCAGAGAATCCATTATTGATAGGCTAACAGAAGGCAATATTCTAAAGGACAGTCAACATGGCTTTTTTGAGGGCAGGTCATGCCTGACTAACCTCATTTCCTTCTATGATCAAGTAACTCACCACTTGGATAGGGGAAATGAGGCTGATGTCATATACTTGGATTTCAAAAAAGCCAGTCTCCCACAATGTCCTCATGGCAAAACTGGGAAAATGTGGCCTTGATTACTGTATGGTCCAGTGGCTAGGTAACTGGCTCCGAGGTAAGACCCAGAGAGTATTAATAAATGGAACTGAGTCAACCTGGTAGAAGGTGACCAGCAGTGTCCCTCTGGGTTCAGTACTTAGACCAGTGCTTTTCAACATGTTCATCAATGATTTGGATTTGGGTGTTAAAGCATACTGGCAAGGTTAATGGATGACACCAAATTATGGGGGAACGCAGTCACACTTGAGGACAGGCTGGGGATACAGGCTGACCTGGACAGGCTTGCAAGGTGAGAAGATCAAAACCTGATGATGTTTAACATGGAGAAATGTAAAGTGCTCCATCTGGAATAATCCACAACACACTTACAGGCTCAGTGGTGCTACACTTGCCAGCACCACAACTGAAAGAGATCTGGGGGTTGTGACAGACCACAAAATGAACATGAGCCACCAATGCGATGCCGTAGCTGGCAGAGTCAACAAAACACTGGCATGCATCTACCAATGCATCTCAAGTAAGACTAAGGATGCCATACTTCCACTCTACTCGGCCTTGGTGAGACCGCAGCTGGAGTACTGCATCCAGTTTTGGGTACCACACTTCAGGAAGCATGTGGAGAAGCTTGAGAGAGTCCAAAGAAGGGGCACGCACATGATTAGAGGTCTGGAGAGCAGGTCATATGAGGAGAGGCTGAAAGACATGGGACTGTTCAGCCTGGAGAGAAGACTTAGACGGGACTTGGTGGCAGCCTATAAATATATAAGGGGCATACAGACCTGGGGAAGCATCTATTCACCAAGCCACACCAGGGGAAGACAAGAAACAATGGACACAAACTGCTTGAAGGTCACTTCAGATTGGACATAAGGAGAAAATTCTTTATGATTCCAGTGCCTAGGGTCTGGAACAGGCTCCCCCCAGAGGTGGTACAATCACCTACCCTGGAGGTCTTTGAAAAAAAAAATGACTCGATGTGCACCTTGCTGGGGGCATCTGACCCCAGCAGTCTTTTCTACCCAAGTGCAGGGGGGCTGGACCTGATGATCTTGTGAGGTCCCTTCCAGCCCCTAATATCTATGAATCTATGAAACAGTCCCCCATAATCCCAGGATTCTTTACGCCACCTCCACAAACTCCCCCTTCATGGGGTAGGCAGACTAGCCTTGGCCCAAGCTATCTGCTCCAGCTAAGTAGGGAGGTATCCCCTGGCTCTAGTGTCCCCCAGCTTGTGGCCTGGGCCACTGCAGGTATGTGGCTGAATTTCCAGAATCAAAAGTAAATGTCTGTTCACTTGCTTATTGGTTCCATCTATGCAGGTTAAACTAATCTATGGAGACTGAATCAATTCAGCCTTGGGCTTTTTTACTGTCTGTACTTGATTTGACTGGTGCTTATGATTTTTTCACTGACTATATTACTCTCCAGATTAATGTGTTTTCTGGTTCCATGAGCCAGATCCTCTGTTTACGTAAATGGACATAGCTACAATTAAGTCATTGACGCTTGTGCCCTTTTATACCTACTGAACTGATTACTCTCTAAACCTAAGGTATCACCCTGCTCTGCTTTCTGCCACATGCTGGGTTGGTAAACTTGTTGAATCAAGTCCTATATATTCTAATTTATTGTAAAAAGAGACTACATACAATTGATGCCTAGAAAGTGATTATCCCCTTAAAAGTAACATGGAAACCAATATGACAATGATATATGCCCAATTGCACCACTCACGTCCTATGCAGAGGTTCCCTTTAATTCACTTTCAAATCATAGGAGGTCAAAGATAAATCTGAGAAAATGTTGTAGTCCTTACACGTACACTGATTCTGCGATAAGGAATACTATCCATGAGTATGCAATAAGCATCTACCCCAGACTAGTTTTGCCACCGAACTAAACTCACAAGCAGTTTACAGCTTTGCATACTTTTCGCAATGGCCATTATCTTCCAAGTATTAATGCATATTCTATTTCAGTGCTTTAAAATCTACTTATATATTTGATTGTGTCTGAACAATAGGCATAGGTATTATTTTTCTGCACTAATAAATGCAGAACAGCCCCATAAGAGGTGAAGCAGATAAGTGCATGTCCTGTTGCTGGCCAGGTTTTTAAAAAAAAACAAACTTCAAACATGTCAACATTGATCAAAATCTTTGTGCCATATCCTCAGTATTAATTGGCTGACATAGCTCCATTGAGCTGAATAAGCAACCCCACCATATACCAGCTAAAAATCTGCCCCCAACATGTTTCTAAAACTATTCCTAAAAAATTGTTACTAAAAGGGTTAAGACCTTAAGCTGCCTATAAATGTGTTCATGGGGTGGGGGTGGAGGGGGGGGTGCATTTTAATTCAAGTCGTTCCCAGAGAGCTGCTCTAATTAAAACACTGCAGGACCACAAGTATTAAGCTCTTCTTCATTTAAAGAAAGCTGGGGCTCATTCAACAAGCTTTACAGCATCCCAGTGGCCATTTTTAAACCTACAGAGGGTTATACAGGTGATGCTATAGCAATGCTAGAGTGTTCTAATTAGAACATATCAGAGCACGTGTATAGGCACCCTTATTATCTAGGTTTTAATCCACAGCAAATTTTTATGACAGACTTCATAAAGTCAAGAAAAATGAGTATTTGGAAAGACTGAAACACCTCTAAGTGAAACTACATTGTGAGGAGATGAAATAATAAGAGGACTTACTCTGTTCTATTTCACGTTGTCTAAGCTAGTAGTGTGACGAGGCGGTACTGCAATTTAATTCTTCTATCTCATTACATTAAAGGTATATTTGTTTTTAGCTCCTTCCACGGATGCTCTGTTTTACATTTTACTCGTTAGCATCCAGGAAAACTGGAAATAAAATAAAACAAGGAAGAGGCAGGGGGTGGGGAGGAGGGAGAAATGAAACTGCTGCAGAAAATAACCTCCAAGAAATAAAATAACTTAGTTTACAATGTAATCAAATATTTCTCATACGTGTGGAGAAGTGGAAACTGCTCTGTAATACTAAATAACCCACAGCAACTGTGTCCGGAGGAAATGGAAAAATTAGTATTCTCAGCATGAGGGGCAGAACATTATCTGATCGAATTGTATCTGGTGACTAGTGACCATAGTCAGCTAATTCCTGAGAAAGGAATGCCCCATAGCCAACATGTTATGTCTGCAAACTAATAAAAGTCTAGTCCTGGCTTCTGTCTGGCTTTCATGCTGATTTTTATTAGTCTTTTTTCATGGAGAACTTGCATGAGAACTGTAGTTCCTACCCCACGCTGATCCAAGTCTGATATCATTCTGCCTAGCAACTGTTATGTCAGTGAATCCTAAAAGCCAAGGATTGTGTTCCCTGACCTATAAAAGTTCTTTAATGTTATCAGCACCCGCCAAGAAGGGAACCCTGATCCATCCAAAACTCATCTATTTCACAGCAGTTTTTTGGGTGCTACTGCTTTCTTCTTGGAAAAGGATGTTGATTTTTAATAAAATAATATTCCTAAGAGTTCATAATTGGAGATGAAGAATTCTCCAGCTCTTTAATTATTTTAGCATGTCTGAAATGTTAGTCAAGTATATAAATAACTTCCAAAGCAAATGCTGCTATTACACATGGGTTGGTTATGCATGAAATCCTTAGGAAAATTATTCAACGTGAGGAATGCATCATTTGATATGAAGGGAACTGCTATAAATGCTTTCTAGTCTTCTGATTCATTGCAGTGTGGAGATAGGACTTAAAGTAGGGGGAAGCACTAACTCTTAGGAAAAGCTCTTAGAACTGGAAACTCTTAGAAAGCAGACTTAGAGGTGGAGAGCATGGAAATGTGTACTCTTTTAAAGGACAATTCTCCTGTAGAGGTGACTATAAAAGCAGCACTTGATCCCCATTCCT
>NW_005841976.1:2345323-2355598 GCF_000455745.1 Alligator sinensis | reverse complement strand
CTGCTTATTTCACTAAGTTACATTTTTACTTTTTTCTTACCCTTATTACAAGTTTAGAGCTGACATAGCAAAGGGAGGGAACTCAGGTTCTATTCCAGATGAAGCCTGTCCAATTTTGGATTCACCAGGGGCCTGCTGCGTGGGCTGCATGCCCCCTTGGCCACATGCAATGTGAGTCGCACACCGTGCTGTGGCTGCACCCATCATGGGTGACTGATGTCTCCCAAGTCTAGAAGGGCACCAGATCGCTGACCAGGGGGGTGGGGCAGGCCCAGTGGCCGATCACCAAGCAGGGGGCAGTCCCTCAGCAACCAAATGCCAAACCCAAAATTACCAGTGGCAAAACTGGAAGTGCACTTGCACCGGCATTTCCAGTTTCATGGCTGGTATTTCCAGGGGGTGCACAGCCAATCTCAGGGGGTTCACGTGCACCCATGTGCACGCTCTACACATCACCAATGGTACCCATGCTGCACTCCTCCCTCCCCTACACTGTACCATGTTGTACCACAAATCCCTACTCCCATTGCACTGTGCTTTGCTGCATCGTATGCCCTTCTTCTCCTTGCCTCCCCGCCCTCCACCTGCCACCCTCCATTCATCCCCAGATCTCCCCTAATTTCCCTGGGCCACAGACTTCCTCAGCCTTGAGGCTGCACCATGCCACCCTCAGGGGTGGAAGTAGTGGAAGCAGGAGAAAGGAGGGGGAGCCCAGAGACCCTGGCATCAGTGGCAGAAGAGCAATGGACGAAGCAATGCCCAGGCTGGGAGCCTCAGGGTAATCTCTTGGGGGTCAAAATCAGTCCATTGGACAGCCCTGTTTTAGGTCTTTCCTGGTGACAGATGCTGCTCCATGTACTGCCACTGGCCAGGGCACAGAACTGGCCAGTTATGCCTCTTCTCCAGCCTTCAGTGTTTTCTAAAGACTTGGGCTAGGGACAGAAGTTACACATAAGCTGATTTAAGTCATCAGAGACTGGTTTAAACCTGTAACAGAACAAAAGTTCAGTGCACATAAACCAGTTTCAAAATGGCTGAATCTGGTTTAAGATAAACATGGTTGAATGTAGCATCAGACTTAACTGATTTGGGCCAAACCAATTTATGAAAATTCTGTCCCAGACCTTTTCCTGGTTTAAGTTAAATCAGAGTCCCCCAGCATGTCAGCATGCTTTCCAGTCCTGGGCTGGGCTGTGCTGCCTGCTCCAGCAGACATGGGTTAGGGGGGGAGGGGGAGTCAAAGACTGCCCCTCCCCCCTCCCCCCTCCCACCCAAGGTAAACCCTGGCTGGGGTCTGGGGCCAGGGAGGGAGTGCAGAGCTGCCCTGCCATGCTAAACTTACTGAAATGTAGTGGTGGTTGCAACTGTGAACTATAAATCCCAGAGGAACCTGGAAGCAGGAAGAGGAACTGATGAGCAACCCTGCAGAGTCCTGCTTCTGTGATACTGGGCTGCAAATCCCAGTTTCCTCAGGGGCAGCAGGAAGCAAACACAGCCCATGCTGGCTATGTGCCAGAGAGCTGTGCACTAGCACCCCTTGGCTTCTGGCCTGAGCCACTGCAGGCATGTGGCTGCATTTCCTGAATCAAAAGTGAATGTCTGTCCAATTGTTTGTCAGTTTAATCTCTGCAGCTTAGACTAACCTGCGAAGACTGAAACAATTCAGCCTCAGGCTTTTTGACTGTCTATACTTAGCTCTGAATTGCATCCCATCCCATTGCAGAGCAGGCTGACTGTGAGAAAAGCAGCCTGCAGCTGCTCAGTGTGAATTTGTGGAAATTTGGCTGAAGGCTTTCAAGACTCCTCTCCAGGGTACAGCCTGAGCTCTTTTTGGCAGCTGCCAAGAGATGATGGGGAAGGGTTACAGGACACATCATGTAGGCAGTGTTCTCAGAGTAACAGATTTAGGTTAGACAGGAGCCCCACAGTAGTTCATCCCTGCTATCCATTAATGTAAAATTTCAGTCTCTCACTCTGTGTCTCTGTGGCAGATTCCTTTCCTAGCTTCTGCTCACTTGCCAGTAACAATTTCTGGTCTCCTGTGGGTCAGTTTAACTCTTTTTATTAATTATGGGCTCAGATGGGAATCCTTTGCAGCACCATGGAGCCAAGTGATGGGGTGTAAGAAACCTCATCAGCCTCCTGTATAAGCTCTCCATATCCTTGAGACCTGCAGAGGGAAGGGAGCAGCTGCCATATTGCTGCTACCTCATTCCATGGGCACATGGGAAAACCACAGGTTTGGATGGGAGTTGCTAGCTTCACTCAGTAATGTATTATACTGGAGCAGGGCACAGAGGGAGAAAGTAATCTGAGCTAATATAAAGGCAACTGTTGGTGAAGAGTAGCTACTCTCAAACCCCCTCAGGAGTTTATAATCCTGCCCTGTGTGCATTGTGCTAGCAGCAATGGCACATATGGGGATCTCAGTCTGGATATAGAATCATAAAATCAATTTTCTATGATTTTATGTACAGATGCAGACCCCATACACTCAAAACAGTACAGAACCATGGAAAGGCACGATCCTGGCTGCAAACGGCTTAGTTTAGCAATATGGCAGTGCAAAAATATAGGCTGATACTGGTTTTAAATTCAGGGGTCCCACTGAAATGTTTGGGAGTATTAATGCAAATAAATTTAAATGTGAACCTGTAAAATTAGAGTCAAAAGTATATACCACTTGGACAAGAGAGCTAAGGGTGGGTGGGAAATAGCAATAAGATTATGTAGTTATTGGTTCCCCATGGGTCTGAAATAACTCTTTCAAATGTAGGGCTAATTGAAAGAATAAGGGTCTTATTCTATTAAATTGTAGCCCTGGAGTCCTAAAGGAAAATACCTTCATCATAAGTCAGGAGATCAGTCAGTGTCCACTTTTTCCAATGCTTGCTACTACCTTCAGGTCAGATACAGACAAAAAAACTCTCCATGCCTAGCAGAAGTGCCCTCGAACACACTACGTTGCTCTGCTCAGACAGACCATTGGACTAGAAGCAGCAGACCTGTCTTTGTGTAATACTATGAGTGGTGTAATTAGAGCACTGCTGAGTGATGGCACCAGCTAACCCAGGCCCATGGGCTGCCTTTCCACATGCAGGTTTGCATTCTAATTAGAGTGCATCGGACAAGACTCAATTAATCAAGTCTACTTTGTGTTCTAATTAGACGCTCCAGCACGGCCTCACCGTCACATGTATATGCCCCTGTGCATTTTAAAATGGGTGCAGGGGTGCTTTATCTAAACCTTATTGAATGAGTTTTAGATCAAGCATCCCACAGTCATTTTTAAGCACACAGTGTCTTAATGCATACAATGGTTAGGTGTTTTAATTAGAATGGTTCTCCAGGAACTGCTCCAATTGAAACGTCCCCCCTGCCACCCCATCCTCCTCGCCTGAGCATGTGTATAGGCAGCCATGCTGATTAGATTGTGCTCAAATCATGAGTAAAGTGCTGCTTCAGGTGAGAGCCAGCTTGGAGCAATGTGATATGTTGGAAGACACGGCCACTTTGCACAATATGTTTTCAGTCTAGTCTTGGCCTGAGAGTGTTAGAAGCAGTTTCTGTATTTCACTCATGATACAAGGCACCTCAGCAGGTGCTTCTAGAGCTGTTCAGAGTCAAACTTACAAGGCCCGTGTTTTGTTTCACTACCTCCCCTCAGAAGGCTGAAAGCATGAATGTGACTAATTGCAACTCAATTGCCATCTCCTCTCACCTGAAAGCATTGCAACCTTGCCAGTAGGGACAGGGATGAAAGTTTTTTTTTTTTAATTCCATTAGAAATGATAGCTTTGTACCAACAATATTGAAAAGCAAAGGCAATTGTTTCTGTGTATATTGACAATAATAGTGCTGAGATATTCACTCCTGGGAATTGTGGCTGGAAGTTTCTTTCTTAGGCATATGAAATAATTGCAATAAAATAATCCACAGAAACTACAGCAATAGCCTCCCTATCACACTATTAAATTCTATAGCATAAACTTCCTTGCTTGATGGTATCTGCTCAGAAGTAATGGAGCATGACGATTGAATTATGTCTATTTACAGATACTCTGTAGGTCACCAGTTTGAGGAAAAAAAGCCACATTGTACCATTCTCACCATACGAAGTCTAGAGATAAAAGACATGGGTTTATTTCCCAAGCAATGATTTAATTATGTAGGAAAAATGTGCCCAAGAAATGATATTAATCACTCTTGAATGTAAAAAAAAATGTCTAATACTGTTCTTTCCAATAAGAAGATGCTTTTTGGGGGGGATAAATTGGTTCTAAAGATGTCACTTCCATGATATTTTTACTGATACTCTGATCTTGTGTAGCACTGAGCACCCTAAACTCACAATGAAGATAACAGTGGGAGAAAGTATCTTGACCTTATTAAAGTCCATGGAAATTTAACTAATAATACCTGTAGGTTTAATATTTAACTTTGGGAGTCTAAGTTTTCAGTGTCTCCCAGGATCAGGCACTACATCCTAAATATTCTCTGTTAACTTCAAACTGTTCTGCAAAAACTGCATCCTACAAGGATAAATGCCCAGATCTCACTTATGCATGACTTAAGAGAAGAGGAATACATTAAAATCATGCTTCTGCCACATAGCATTTCTTTCAGTACTCTTGATTACAGAAAAACACACCCCTCCAGCCATTCTGTGGTTATTAGTTGATGACCTGAAGTCAAATAAGCACTTTGAAATACTTCACAATTAAACTTTTCAACGATGGACAGATTCCTCATGATAAATCTGTTTCATCAAATTGCCAAGGGTTACACATGAATTTTATCCATTTATACACAACATATTTGGGTGAATAATTTATATAAAATAATTTGATAATTTGTGCCTTTTTTTCTTTGGTAAATTGTTTACAAAACATTTAAATTTTTTAAAAACCCATTTCTTCATTCAGAATTATTTACCATAAAATAACTAGTAGAACCTGATTTAAAGCTTTTCAATCAGCAGCAAGCATTTCATTTTCTATGGCTTTTGGCTTGGGCTCATCCTTCTTCATCTGCATGTCATCTAGTAAAAGTTCAATGAAAGTATTTAGCAATCAGAATTTTAATTCTTGTGTTGATTAATATTGATTAGGCCGATAAGTGGCATGCTATATTTCTTGTCTTTCAATGGATAAGCATAATTCTTAAAATGTATGAACTTCCACATTTGTATTTAGCTTCCAATGGGTTTGGGATCTCTCAAAATCCTTCTAGGCTTCTAAGTACCTTTCAAAATGTTGGCCCTTAATGACTACCGCAATCTAACATAGAAATGGATATCTAGGAACTAAACTTAGGGCTCCAAAGAGCCAGTCTAGCACCGAAGTCCCTGGATCAGCCTCTCTCTGTAGCTAAACCCCTCAAAAATAATTGCCTAACACGCTCATATTAAAGGAACTTTTCGCACCACAGCTGCCATCCTCCATCAACAGCAGTCTCTATTACAGGGGTGGGCAAAGTCCAGCCCGAGGGCCTGATGGGGCCCATGGTGCACTCCATTTCCAAGCATCCCCTATGGTGGTGGCACCTGGCTTCTGCTGCTGGATGCAGCCCCGCTGCCTGGGCCCCCTTGGCCCATCCACCCCATACCCACAGCTGGGATGGGACATGCATGGGCAGGTTGCGCAGCTGGGCAGCTGGGATAGGCTGTGGACAGGAGCAAGAAAGGTGGGTGGCGCCAGGCAGACCTAGGATCTCACAGAGGTGACAGCACAGGGAAGGCCAGGGTAGAGCTGTGATCCACTGCCGACATGTCCCTGCAATAGGGGAGGGTTCTGCAGGCAGGAGTGTGCACAGAGCAGATCACGGCTCTGCTCCATGCTGTCACTGCTGCAAGTTCCTGGCCCTGGAGCAGCTCCCCGTGCAGCTCCTGGCTGGTCTCCATGGAGAACCCAGGTACACAAGGGCATGACAGCACAAGACTATGAGCAGCATGGGATTGGGTTAGCCAGGGCAGGACCCCAGTTCTGCAACCCTGCACTGTCATAGCTCCACACTGTCATGGCCCCATGCTGTCATGCCCCAGCGCTCCTGGGGTCTCCTTGGAGACAGCTAGGAGCCACCTGGGCAGGGACTGCTGGGAAATGGAGTCCAGCTAGCAGCTGGATTCAGCATTTTGCCCAGTCCTGCCCTATTGGGTCCTCCAAAAACCAGAGCATGATATAAATTTTCCAGCATGATTAATGATTGATGACCTACTTCACCCTCAATAGTAAAAGTCAAAGCTCTTATCTTGGCACTACAAGATGGTTGTTTCCAAACCAAGAAGCACTATGAAACAAAATCAAAGATTCCAGCTCTCTGTCTCATTCCCTGCCTAGACTAAGTTCCACATTCCTTTCAATTAATAATTCCACTTCCTTTTTCATTGTGCCTAAAGCAGTGATCCAGCTTCAAAGAACCATGGTGTTTTCTTTAATTCCTCAGCAGCAGAAAACACCTTATTAAAATAATGATCTAATGGTTTAAAACAGGGCACTTCTAGGCTTAATGGATGCTCATTAAGCATTCATTCATTAGACAATGTTGCTAGTGATAAATAGACCATTAAATCACAATATGGCACTGACAGCCAATAACAGGTACTTGAATTGAATGTCACAGTGGCCATTATCTGTATGCACCAGATCATGTTGAGTGAATGTGCATTGCAATATTGCTCTCTCAGATTATTGCTCCTTATTAAAAGCTTAAGCTAGGGTAGTAGTTGTTTGTGGGAAGGCATGTAAGAAGGTGGTATATCTCATCTATTCAACCCACATGGTTATTCTGCACTAAAACCCTACATAACGTTGTTGTAGTTGTGCCATTTCATGGTGGTAGGTGTTGCTCACTAAATAAACCTGGGTTATTTGTAGACTTGGGAGTAGATCTTCAGAAAAGGAAACCAGAGATACCTCTAGAAGGAAACAGGAAAGTCCAAGTCAAGGAAGAAGCATGCCTTTATGTTTTCTTAACCAGAAAAAAAAAACAACAACCCTCAAAAGGGTCACTAGACTGGAGTCTGCATACTTTTTCATGGTTGTTAAGAGCTGCAAAAGAAATCTTTTTGGAGTGCATTACAATACAATGCTTCATTGGTTCTATAGTACCCCAACTAGTGTTCTTGGGCACCATGTACTAGCATGCTATTTCTCACCTAGTTACTTACTTACTGATGTTTCTTCTAAGGGACTGCCTTATTACAGCAGATGAACCAGGTTCGCATGGGCAAGGCTCCTTCTGAGGAAGTCCCTAAGCAGGAAGTGATTTGCCAGAAATGTATCCGTTGCTCCTGAAGACTATTTCAATCCACAAAGGCAACAGATCACCAGCATGTTATAAATGTGCTTTTTGGTCCTAGAAATGTAAGTCATATAGCTTGACTGCATTCATGGTCTCTTTGTGTGCTCTTCAAACTCTACCTGGTTGCAATTATGTATGTAAGTAGGGACCTGCCCAAGTCACGGTGAGACAACAGGCTTTTCACGACCAGCTGACAGAGTCAATTTTGCGGGCAGTTCACCACGGCCCATCCCTTGCTGCTGCTTCGCAGAGGGTGCCTTCACTCAGTCTACCTCACTACCACTTTTTTGTTGTTGTTGATTTTGCATGAAACCGCGGCCAATGCCAGATTTCCCAGTGATTGCAGGGATCACAGGCAACGCTGTTTTTTGTGGTTTCCATGAAAGCCATGAATCCACAATTAAGGTAGGTCCCTATACATAAGTCCAGGGCTGAAGTAGCATCCACGGTTCTCATGATCCCCTCTCCATAGAGGTTACAGTGATAAATTTCCTTACCTTGCCTCCCCTTGCCCTGCTCACACTTCCCAAAAAGCTATGTTCACAGCAGAGCACTATCATGTATAAGGAATTCCTGCCTCCAGTGAGGGGTCCTGCATGGCAGCACTCATCAGCTGTTGCAAGACACTGGCTAGCCTGTACAGAAACACTGATACCCTGCACTGAATCCTAGGTTCTCTTTTACCTCAAAGAGAATGGGATGGTGCCTCAAAGATATGAGTTTTATCCCTGTTGCTTCTGTCTAGCTCCAAGGGGCCATGACTGCTATGATAACAACTCCAGATGAACTGAATCTTGCACTTGGATAAAGCCAGGTACAGACATTACACTTTTACCAGTATAAGTGATTGGAAACTGGTCTATACCTGTAACAGAACAGAAGTTCAGCACCCGACCAGGCTTAAAAATGGCAGAATCTGGTCTAAGATTTGCCAAAGGGCAAATGTGTGTTTTGTTTGCTACCGATCTAAACTACGCCGCTTACAGAAAACTGCATAACTTAGAGCGATTCCACCTCAGGCTTTTTGAATGTCTGTCCCTAGCCTAAGAATCTATTTGTTTCAGATTCAGGGGAAGATTTGCGATGTACATAGGGGAAGGAGATACACATATAGTTGCATCGTATGTATTAATGCATCCTAATACAGCTTAGAAATACCTAAGTTTTAGGCAGGCAAACGTCAGATAGGAAACGCCAAGCACTATAGAAGTTAGCCAAAATGAACCCACATTTATTTCTTCTCTTTCACTGACTTCCTGCAACCACTGTTAAATTTAGATGTGACTGACTCGATTTAGCTCGCGTGAGGAAAGTTGCATGAACTATTCATGGTTCAGCTATGCAGCTGAGGGCATATGCCGCTGTACTACATAGATTACCTACCTGTGTGATCTGTTAAATGTTTTTAAGGGCTGAATTGTACCTTTAAATCAAACCCTCATAGAGGTGATAGCAGTATTGACAAGAGGAGCCAGGGGAAAAAAATGTTACTTATTTGGTACCTTCCCTTGGGGGGAGCAGGAAAGCATTTGATATCAGATCTCAACCATGTACAGTCTGCTTTAATGTGGGGTGGTACCCAGGTACCATCCACTTCTTCCTTCTCTCTACTCATCTGTTGGGGCTGCTTGCAGCTCCTACCTTTTGAAAGCTTGGAGAATAAATAAGCTAACTGGATAGCACAGACCTGCATGTCCTGTTTCAGTTTCACCAAGAAATACTTTGAAAACTGTAACATTGATCCTTTTTTTAAACCAACTGACAACGCATGAGTGAATTTATAAATCTGGAAAGGATACCATTCCATAATTTATGTAGGCATTAAAGTCCCCCCACAAGCTACTAGTTGCATGATTGGATTCTTATTTTCATTTTGCTGGGTTTTCTGTTTAATTGTAAGACTGCGTTTTAATCCTTCATAAAATAGCCCTCTTTTTGCCACATGTCAATTCACCTGACGCTATTTTGTGGGTGAATTTTTGGACATTTTGCTAAATGCTGTGACAAAAAAAATCAGACACTTCAGTCCTTGAAATCTATTACTGTACAGGCAGCTCTCTCAACCTACACATGCTGTGTGCCTAAGGACAAGAACCAAGTCTCTTTTTCTATATCCCTTACTCGCCTACTCAGCACTTAGTTTGTAATGTGCATGGAGTCTGCTATTTATAACAAATTATACAGTATATGGAGAATTTGTGATAAGGGACTGAGCTGAGATAATTAAACTCGTGTCAATTAGGACTACATGCTGAATTCAAACCACTATCCCAAAAGCAAGGGGCTTGCCTGAAAAATAAGGAAGAAAGAAAATGCTCTCCATAAAATAGAGCCTTAAGTCAAATCAAATCCAATATAATCCTCTTATTAAGTCACATTTGGCAGTTCAGTCATATGCATTTCTTCTGAAATGTGAGACTTGCTTATTTTAATCCTGCAGAAAGAGAGTCTGTATAACTATGATCTTCTTGTAGAATTAGATTCATTTCCAGTTTCTAAACAAGTATCTACTTAAACGGGTGCTTGAAATATGTGTTTACATAATTGGTTCTAGAGAGCCTATTAAGTCCAACAGTACTTAAGGGGACTAGTTCTTCCCCTGTCTAGACTTTTTGCCCCCAATTTGGCGGCTATAATCCCCCTACCACAACTGGACTCTGTCTCCAAAGTACATTTTCCAGCAATCAGTCAAACAACACCTATTGCTGTGGGTCTCAGGAGATGTGGGCCAGGCTGCCAGATTTTGTCTAGGGGGAGAATAAGCTTGCAACATTCCCTATTAAAGAGCCACATTGGAATCCTACCATAAGTCCACACAAAATAAATTCAACTTAAACATAGCGGTTATTGTGTTTTTATGTTGCTTCAGTGCAACTTGATCCATAAAAAGAAGCAGATTAGAGGAAAACGTGTTTGGTGGAAGAAGGAAGAAAGATTAAGTCACCGGTGACAAAACCATGGAAACTATATAGG
>NW_005841976.1:2332657-2345285 GCF_000455745.1 Alligator sinensis | reverse complement strand
AAGACTATTATACCCAATAGCAAATCTCCTTGCCAGTATAGCATTAGTCCCAGTAGTATATTTAGTAGAGCTTTGCCTAGACTCAGGACACAGGCTGCCACAGCCTACATAATTCTTCCAGGTCCTAGAGCAACTTACACAAGGACTTATCATCAAAGCCTTCAAAGACCAGGCTAATGGGACTTTCAACACTTAGAGCCACATCCATCATTGCATTTTGGGAGCTTTATGACAGCCATACCTGAGCAATAGTTATGAAAAACTGCATGGTTCTTCTTAACCACTAGTTAAGGTAACTGTTTTCCCAGCATAGGCTGTAGCATGGGATATTCTTGGGCAGGATGCAGGACAAATGCGGGGAGGCCAGAGCTACAAGATATACCTTAGCTATTTCCTCTGCTACTAGAGCACCCATAGGGACTGTAGAAAGATTAGCTTAGCCAATATAGCATTAACCGGCCCCCTGCCCCAACAGCTACACATAGTCTTAAATAGCAAACAGCAGCCTTTTTTGGAGTCCAGTTTATTAAAATAGCATCATAGTTCAACAGTAGTCAAAGTCAAGCTCTTTCCCAGCTCTTCAGATCCTTTATTCCTCTAGCTGGCCCCAACATTTTGTTTCCAAGCCCTGGTCCTACTATCTGATATTCATAAAGGGACTTTTTCTTCCAATCCCCACTACAGGTAATGCCAGCTTGGTCTGATTTCTGTGGGAAGCCCTTAATAAGGTCCTTTCTGATTTAGGGACAACTTCAGGAGCCCTGTGGATCACTTCAGTTCTCTCACCTGACTGAGGTGCTCTGCCTACATTTTACCTAAGGTTCAGGTGCCCTGCAGGGCTAGCTAGTGGCTGCAAACCCACCACTTGTAAGGCCAGTAACTAGGTACTGTTACAGTTGGGCCCAGGTCTCATAAAAAGCTTTGTGACAGGAACCAAGGGTAGCCAAGACAGCTCTAAAACCTGCCCAAGCCAAAATAGCCCCATCAGCCTTGGGGGGGAAGTAGCACAAACCACTTCCCATTAGCTCCTGCATGAATGTAAGATAAATCCCTTCCTAGCACTGTACCAGCTTCCTTTTTGGAGGACTTGCGTGTATAGCTCCAACTCAACCAGACAGATGTTATGCATGGTGCTGGTGTCATTACCATCAAAGGCCCTGTCTGGATCATTACAGGGGTGTAGGTTGTAGCTGTATTGGTCTAAGGACATAGGCAGACAAGGTTCTTTGGGTGAATCTGACATCTTTTATTAGACCAACTTAAATAGTTGGAAAAAAATTACAGACCTTGATCCCCCCATTACCTAACCTGGGGATTTTTTACATGCTCCCTAAAATCCACAAACAAGGGAAACCTGTCAGACCTATCATATCCAACCATGGGACCCTAACTGACGAAATACCAGGTTTCATTGAATCAATCCTAAAACCACTTGTCACTCAAAGAGCAAGTTTTGTCCAAGACACTACAGACTTTCTACGGAAACTTAAAAACATAGACCACCTTCCCAGCAACACCCTCCTAGCCAATATGGACATTACCATGGACTGTGGGACATCTAGATTGTGGGATTTATCAGGAGACATCAGAGACAGTGGAGAATCCTAGGGATTTTTCCACTGCAGCACAGAAGATTGCAGCTTGCAATTTCAAAATACCAGGGCACATGGTAGGCTGCGAGTGGAAGCTGTTCTACGCTGCTGGAGTCACAAAAAACAACACATCGGGTAGCTGTTGTTTCTACCACTTAGCATCTCTCCATATAATCCTGTGCATGAGGAGGTGGTCAGTTTTAAAATCAAAGCCCCGAACTTGCTTGTTTTCAGTTGCTTTTGAGTTGTTATCTTGGCATTACACACTGTATTATTAAACCATTGCTCAGGTTTTTTACAAAGCCTTTAGAGTGGTCTTGGCATGATAAGGCACTTTGCTGTAAGTGCTAAAGTTGGTTTTGTAACACACAGAAGGAAATCATTTAAAAAATGAATCATTATAAATGAAAAGGTTCATGTCTGGACTGCAAATAATAGCCTCTCCTTTGCTCCTGACACATTTCAGCAGCACTTTATATATATAGCCATATAGCAAGCCTGATTGAAAAAATTAGGACTCTTAAGCCAAGCTGTAGGTAGTGATACCTGTGCCACTGACTACTTCCAGTGACAACTCTGGGATTGCCTCAGGGGATGTCTTACTGCCAGAATATTGTCTTCCCTTGACAGTTCAAAACCTTTCCAAAAGCAGATTTTTTGTTTCCAAAGGACAAATTGATCCCTGTGAATAAACCCTATTCTAGTTATGTCATGCATTCCGTCAGCTTATATTTAACAGTATGAAATGCATGTTAGTGGTAAAGTGAGTTTGACACAAATGCTCTACTTGACATGGAAAGAACTATTTGGTGTTCCACATAAACTTCTGGGTTGCTTTAGAATTATTACTTTGAAGAATAAGTATTTTGAAATAAATTGATTTTTTTTCCTCTTGGCAAAATACAATCACATAATCTTCACAGTACTTCATAAACCAGATTCCAGTTCTTTAAAAGGGCTATCCAAGTTATGTAGTCTTTAAGCTAAAAGATTTCAGCTGTTGTTTTGATTGCAATACACTCTTTACTTATACAGAACATTATTTAAAATATCTCACATAGCAATAGGTGAAAAATATGCTAGCTCCTCACAGCTAAAATCCCCACAAATGTAACAGCTACTTACCAGCTAGGAAAGAAAGCCAGCTCAGAATCAGCACTTAAGAGCTGCAGTTGCCCAGCTTTGGCAAATTTAAACAGCCAGCCCCAAAAATGCATGCTGGGGACAAGGATCTATAAAAGGCTGGCCCTTTTCCAGGGAGAATGACTTAGAGCCAAAACACTTCTAGGGAAATGATGCTTTGTGAGAAATATCAGACATTAATCTATCACATAATATTGTGTTTAGGGGCGTACACCAATGTAACATGCTCCATATTACATATTTATTGATAAAGTTATGGCTGGACAGAGGTCTGGACATTTTCACCTAGTTTCATATTTGCTGGGGGAGAGAGAAATTCACTCAGAATGCTTTGCTCTTCCCAAACTCAAATCTTTCTGAAGACCAGAAAAGAGATTATTTTACATTGTTGCCTTCCTGACACTTCTAGTTGATTGTATGATATGTAGCTCCAATGGGCAGCCCTAGAAGTCCTTCAAAAAGGGTAGTTTTCCTGAGATTCTGGTTGTCATCATCAGAAATGGACAGAATTATGAAAAATATGTTTCTCTTGTGATTTCAATGTTGAGACGCTTTGGGTACATTCAGTTGAGCATCCAAACTTGAAACTTTGTTTGAGAAATACCTCCAAATGCCTTGAAATCTGTCCAGCAGAGATATAATCATATCTATCTAACATAGGTTGATAGTTGCTCATCACTCTGTTCCTTCCATATAATATCACTAGCAACATCACAAACCATACTAAACTACACAGTAATTACTGTAATTACTTTTTGATTTTTGTTTTTAAAAAAAACCCTCTGTGCTTAGAATAGGGTGTTTTCTGAGAAGCAGATGGTGACTTAGGTTTTTAGGGCAGCAAAAGGAAATATTACCATTGCAGGTTTTATAATGGAAAATAAGGAGGGAATATATTATTATTCATTTACCAAGGGAGGTTAGGAAACATAAATATTGTGGAATTATCTTCTCACAAAGTTACATGAAAAGAATGTATATATTCCTCCTTGATATCTTTACCTATGGAAATAATGAAAACATATTACTTATATACCATGAATATAATGTTTATCATACTCCTCTGGAGTAAGTGCTTGCCTCAGGGGTGCTTGCGATACCCTCTAGTGGCCACTCAGCCCTTGCCAACCTGCCTCCCCTTGGGGCCTCTCCCTTTAACTCACCTTCCACACCTTCATGTTAATAATGTCTGATGAAAATAAGACTGCCCCAGGGCTTCCCATGCCTGGTTTCACTCTTATGACCACAGGTCAATGCCTTAGGGGATACTTAATAGGTTCCATCCTCCCCAATACTCAATCCCAAGCCTCACAGGTGATCTGCTAACAAATGCCCTTCCTGGGCTGCAAGTTCCCAGCCCCAGCCCTTGCTCCTCCTGGGCTATGGGCTCCTTGGCCCCCTTGATCTCTGGATGTGACACCCAGTCTTTGACCCATCTATTCCAAAGGACTGGCTGCTCCCAGGCCCGTGAGACTTTTGGACTCCCCTGAGTCTGCTGCTGCTCTCCCTGTCCTGGGCTCTAGACCTCTGGGCTCTAGAGCCTGGCTGACATTGCCCACTTTCTGGGCTCAGGCCCCTTGGTCCCACACTCTGTCCTCTGACAGGTTTCTAGGCACTGGAGTTTCAATCTTTCCTGAGCACCAGGCCCTCCTGATTCCCCCAAGATACAGGAGGTTCTTGCTGTAGTCCCCCCTGGGCACTGGACCCTCATGCCCTCTCCCAGGCACAGCCGTTTTCTGCAAGTAATTAGTCCTTTCTGGGCTTGAGCTCTCTCTCTGGGCCCCAGACCTCTCTCTTCTAAGACCTGGGCAGCTCTTCTTGCATACTGGGCCCCTGGCCTTTCTGTTCCTGGGCTTTTCTCTTCCAAGGCTTGGCTTGCTCTTCTCGAGTGCTGGGCTCCTGACCCCTCTGCAACCAGGCCTCTTTCTTCCATGGCCTAGGCTGCTACGGGGCTCAGTGCTGCTTATGCCAGCTCAGCAAAACTCTCAGGAGCCCTGCCACAGCCCTGGTGCCAGCAGCTCCTCTCGCAGCAGGACTCCAGGCTAGACTGCCTGGGCAGCTCAGGCCCTGGGCTTATCTAGCTCAAGCCCAGCCACCCGTGGTCATCTGACTCTCGAATCAGTCCTGGTTGCCACTTGCAGGCTGCTTCTCAGTCAGCTTCTCCTTGTAAAGGCGAGGCACCCCAAGCACCCTGTCAGATCCTCATAGCAATGAAGATGGCCGAGTATGCATATGGCACAGTTGCTATATGCTACTACTTGACAAAAAAACAGGTCCTACTCCAAAGACCTTACATCCTGACTCAAACAAAGCAAAACTCAAGCAAGTAGAATGGGTGAGGATGCAGAGAGAAGACTAGTGAAGAATTAAAAAGAATCTTTTGCAACAGACTATTTTAAGGAAATAGATGAAGGAGGTCAGACACAAACCTGTACAGGAAGAAGTGGACATGTCTTCCAAGTGTACTGGACAGCATGAAAATAGGTAAAAAGCCAGGGAGCTGAAGAGAGAAAGGGCATATCAGGGAAAAAGAGACCTGGGAGTGGGAATCAGTGAAATCAAAGAGTAAATGAGGAAAATATTAAGCTCCACATTGCAGGAGATCATGAGGAACTTCCATTTGATGAAACAGAAGCTGTTAAAGAAAGAAACTCAATAGGTGGGCAAATGATGGCAAAAGGCATGGAAGATGATTTCAACAGTGATTCTCCAGAGCAGGAAAGTGTGCATTAATAAATCAAGAAATGAACATTGCCTGGATATGTGTTAAACCACTGGGGTTAGGGTGGATTTTGTAATATTAAAAAGAAAAGAAGTAATGCAACATAGTGAGGGCTGAACGTAAGGGAGAGAGAGGAAAAGGTCTGGACTGACAGTCAGTTTGCAAGCTTTGAAGACAGGCAGGATAACAGAGCTGTCAGAGAGGATAGATATAAAGATAAAAAGTGACAAAGAATAAGATGGGAAGCTGAGTTGTCACAAAATGGACCTGTTTACACAATGCTCATTTAGCACAAGGACTTCAGCAATCCCAAGGAAAAAACTTCAGAGCTTGTTCTGATACAAGGTCAATGCATTATAATGCATTATATAAATTAACAGGAAATAGTACATTATCTGGGGTCATATTCTGTTCTTTTCCATCAGAGTTTCTCTTGCTCTTGTCATGAACGAAGCTAGATTTAGAATATTCTTATTCTTTGTCTTTTCTTAACCTAGCCTTTTGCTGTTACTAAATCTTGCAGGTGATATACACTATCGCTGATGCTATCAAGACATATTTTATTTGGATTCCATTTAACTAGCAGTTTCATAGTTTCATAGTTGTTAGGGATGGAAGGGAGCTATTAGATCATCGAGTCCGACCCCCTGCCTTGGGCAAGAGTGCTGGGGTCAGATGACCCAGCCAGGTGTTTATCCAATTTTCTTTTAAATACCTCCAAGGAAGGGGACAGCGCCACCTTCCTTGGAAGCGTATACCATATTTTGGCAACCCTCACTGCAAAGGATTTTTTCCTAATGTCCAGTCTGAATTTGCTCTCTTTCAGTTTGTGGCCATTATTACTAGTTACCCCAATGGGCACCCTGGTAAACATCGCATCCCCTATTTCTTGCTGACCCCCCTGGGATGAGTTTGTAGGCGGCCACGAGACCACCTGTCAGCCTCCTCTTGCGAAGGCTGAAGAGGTTCAGGTCTCCAAATTGGTCCACATAAGGTTTTTTTCTGTAGGTCTTTAACCAGATGAGTGGCCCTCCTCTGAACCCTCTCCAGGCCATCCACATCCCTCCTGAAGTGCAGTGCCCAAAACTGGACACAGTACTCCAGCTGCAGCCTGACCAATGCCACATAGATGGGAATTATTACCTCTCTAGACCTGTTTGTGATGCACCAACTTATGCAAGAAAGGGTTTGGTTAGCTTTACTGATTACCTCATCGCACTGGTGACTCATGTTCATTTTGGAGTCGACTACGACTCTGAGATCCCTTTCTGCAGTTGTGCTACTTAGCGCGGTACCTCCCAGGCTGTAGGAGTGTTGATGATTCTTCCTCCCCAGGTGCAACACATGACACTTATCCTGGTTAAACTGCATCCTATTCTGTTCCGCCCACCTCCCCAGCCTGTCCAAATCAACCTGGATTCGCTCCCTGCCATCTAGTTTGTGTACCTCCCCCCATAGTTTGGTGTCATCAGCAAACTTGGACAGAGTGCTTTCTACTCCCTCATTCAAGTCACTAATGAAGATACAGAATAGTACCAGTCCCAGGACAGAGCCTTGGGGGACTCCGCTTCCCTCATTGTCATCTTCCATCATAGCTACTGCCCAATTATTACAAGACAACTTTACATTGTATACAAACATTGAAGACAATTTCTTGGCAGCCTAAAAAGACAATTTGTTTCCCATCTACCTGGAGAAACAGTGGCATGAAGGTGAGTTGCACTGTAGCACGTGTACTTGTAGCTTAATTATTTTCTTTATGGATTTCCTAAAGAATAATGACATCACGAGGCTGTCCACCCTCTTTGGTAAATTACATTTATTCAAAGCTATTAATTTATTTTGGGACTGCTATCACTCTTCTTAGAATGAGCACTTTCTTCTTGGAACCACTCAAGGTTATATGGCAGTGAACCACGATTTGACTAATCTGTCATTTTGGATCCCTTACAATCCAGGCTTTTGCTCTCCAAGAAATGAGCCATGCAACTGTGTTTTTTTTGATTCTGGGTTCAGGTCACATAAATCAATACAGCACCTAGCTTGGCAATGGGTCTAGGCGTATGAGAAAATAATTTAACTCTGGTTATCCTGGGTAATTTTTTCTCCAGGAGTGGCCATTTTTGCTCTAATCCTGAACATCAGAATTCTCATAGTTTCTCCTGCAAGAGTAGCAATTCTTCCAGGTGAAACTCAGTGTTTGTGCATGGCCCATATCTTCACAACCACAGCTATATCAGGTATGAGGGCTTAGAGGAGTGAGTCCAGACTTTTAATATCTTTAGACTAGGGATTACATCTAGCATTGAGCAAGCCTTCTTGACAATCAGTACATAGTAACTAGCCAGGTCTGCAGGACTGGGTTGTGGGGGAGAAATGTTTCATTCCTATAGTCTTGTGGCTGATTTCAGGTCATTTTAAAGGTTGTTTTAGCTGTCAGTTCAACATCTTTATGCTGCTGGTGATGCTTTGGGGAGACAGGACAAATACTGGACTGTTCCAAGACAGGATGAAGGAAATAATTTCAAGCCCCAAATCTCAAACCAGTTGTGTGGGGCAATAATTATTACCATTTGTTTCTTTGCATATACTTTGTGAAACACAATCCTGTACTCCCCCGATACCCTTACAGGCTGATAATAAGGACTTTTATTTTCCTTGCAAGGACTGTAATAAATATATATTTTCTCCAATAAAATACATACAGGATATGGAATAAAAGCACAGGAACATGCAATATTTGCTCAGACAGTTTCCACCCCTCTCCCCCCATAAAACATTAAAGAAATAAGGATCAGCTGTGCTTCATCTATGTTAATATTACTCTACTTGACAGTAGCAAGGAGAGTGTTTGCATGGCTTATCTGCTTCATAAATGCCAGCCACGTAAACCAAAACTGCCTGTAGGCAGATTTAACCTGTGCACCTGATTGAAAAGCAAAGCTCCATGAATTGTACCCATGAACTGGTGTGTTTTGTACTAAATAATTCTGCTTTTGGACATTCAGATCTCTCCAGTGCTTACAAAGTAAATGTTTCCTTGTGACCATCATAAGCCAGAGATAAAGAATACCGGTTTCTGGCCACTTCCATCCTAGAAACATAGTTTGTTAAATGTAAATCAGCATGAGTGCAGAGGAGTTCCCAGACTATACTAATTCATACCCAGGGCCAGAAACAGGTGGGATCCAGGGGTGCAGTTGCATCCCTCTGCAATTCCTGTGCTACCCAAACTTTAAAACCAACTGCCTGGGAGGGGGAACAGAATTTCTATTCAGGCACTGCTGAGAGACGCAATTGACTTCCTGGCTCATTATAATCTACCTGATTCCTGCTAATCTCTCTTTAGTCCATAGATGTTAACGACCCTCTCTCTTTAACAGTCTTGGTGTTCTACTATTCAAGCTACCTTTTCCTCCACAGTTTAGCTGTCTATTATCCCTTCCTGCCAATGTCTCTCTTCCATTTTGCAGTCCGAAAACCTGTTTTTAGATCTGGTTGAAGATGTTCACTCAGGTGTAGAAATGACCGACACTGAATCACTAGAAGCACTGGCAAGATACTACTCAAGAAAACTACATTTTATTCATAAATCTGAATAAGAGATGTATATTTAACTACAATGACTACAAGGCTAATGAAACAATAGTTTTGACTTCTTCTGCTTAGCTTGTATATCTTAAACCTAAAATATAATCCAGCAAAATGGTGCACAATAAAGTATTATTTGTTTTTATTTGTTTTTGTTTTTATCTGCACCCCACTTTTCAAATCCTAGATCTACCCCTGTTCAAACCTATGTAATATCAGTGGCCATAAAGCAGTTTTTCTTGCAGTAAATAGATAATTCGCCTGTGTTGTTATCTGAAAATGAGGAATTCAGGCCTTAATTCAGCAAAGTCATCAGTATATTACAGAACTTTAAACAAATCCATTATTGCCTTAATTCAAAGCTCCAATTCAAGAAAGTACTATGGATTCAAGGAAAAACAATAAAACAACTTTTTTACATATTAAATCCTCCTGAAGTCAAGTGGACCTAAAGCTATGCTCCAAAGTTAATCACGTGCCTAAGTGCTTTGCTGAATTGAGGCCTCTGGATAGTTTGTGTCCTCAGACAAAATGAAAGGCAACAGGGGAAAGAATAATGAAATATTTCTTGTGACTTAAATGTCTTCCTATTACAACATATCCAATGACTGGCTTCAACTAAATCCCATCCTTTAAAAAAATATGGACAGAGTTGCTGGTGGCGTGCAACTATAGTGCGTGACAGAGCCTTTTCACATTTTGCATGACATCAGGAAGAAGTCTAATGAAATAATACAATTCAAAGTACAGCAAACACAACCTTTGCAGCACACTGCTGTGAACCTCATTCACAAAGAAATAAGAAGGAAGCTTTATATTTCAGGCTATCAAATATAAACAGCTGCTCAAAAGTTTATCACAAACAAAGACCTTAGAAAACTATTCTTTTCTTTCTCCAAAATTTTAGACAATATTTGCAATACAAGATCTCAATAGATTAGGTGACTGTGCATTGAGTCTGTTATTTTATATTTAATGTGCAAATATTATAAAAATAGTTTCACGACAAGGAAAAAAAACAAAACACCTGTGTGCTTCCAAACCAATGTGATATTTTTCAATGCTTTTATTCCATCTGAAACATAAATGAGCATAATAGATCATACCTCTAGTGTGGTATCTTGCTTTCAAATAGGCAGTAGATGGTTCACAGGAAAATACAACCATAAAGTGCTTAGTCAGGGAGGGAGTGTGAGGGAGGCCTATAACAGGAAAATGGTTCATACCCTGATGTTTTCAATTATCTCACTTGTATAATTTCTGGTTCATGGGGTAAACTATACAATAAAGGGTCATAATATTATATAGGCCTTTCCAGAAATATGGCCATACATGAACAGATTTGAAGATGGAAGCTTTTCTTGTGGAAGACTTCAAGTTTAGGTAAAAATTAGAAACCTGAGATAATTCAACTGAAAACATTGCCCGTCTGGTAGCAGTACTTTCTTAGAGAAGTTTCATAGATTTTCAGAAAGGAGTTGGAGTTTGCTTCATTTTCCTCATGTTGTGTATTTTGTTTGCTTGTAATTTTAAGGGCATAAGAAAATAATATATGGACTCTGATCCTTTCACTGTGTTTAAGAGACTGGAAATATTATAAATTAGAAACTTCCGAAATATATGTTTAATGAATTAAAAAAACCAGGATAATTGAGTTATGTCTCAAGCTTGTAATAAACACAAAAAGAAACTTAAATTTTAATTTAAAATAATATGAAGAACTCAGTTCTCCCAGGATGACTGGACAGTAAGTCCCAAGCTAATAAGGAACAGGTTAAAGAAAAGCAGCTTGTGCTGTTAGCATGGCAAAGTAATGGGGTGCAGTAAACCTCAGATGCCATCACAAATTTATATAGTGTCAGCAAGTCATCCAGATGACTAGACCCAAACCGGTGCAGGACCCTCTAATAACCAGAATGCTCTTATCACAATACAGTTCCTAGAAATTATACAGTGCAGTACAGCAGCATGGCAATGTATGAAAGGCCTTGAATGAGTCTGATATCCAAAGTCTTTGGATCAGAAACAAAAAAAGACAGAAAGCTAGGCAAACAAATGAGGAATGTATTCAACTACAGTTCAAACAGTGACCTCGATTGCAAGGCCTCAGCCATATCTTGAGTTACAAACAGTACTGTATCTCCCAACAAAAATTTCAAGCATGCAAAAGTATATTTGTACACTCATTTCAACTAGCTAATTTGTGTTTAAAAAAAAAAAGAAAGGGAATTGTATAATCTATATTCATCTGAAAGCTTTGCAAAACAGTGCCTCTGATTTAATCACTGTCAGCCTTTGGGAAATTAGGATTTCAGCTACCATTAACCATAGCAATCTGTACTCAGTTTCACATATGTTCTAGCAGTTATTTATCAGAAATATCAGATACTTATTGTCCTAGACTTTAAACTGTCTGACTCTACAGGGAGCAGATAGTCCAATCACTGTAAGTGTTAAATGTGTGAGACCTAGATAGTTCAAAAGATAACGACAATCTGGAACATTTCATTTTGACCTTCCTTGGTCATGCTCGAAAGAAGATCTAGTCTGATGGCTGTTCCATGCTGTATGGTAGTCTCAGGCCATTTATTAGCAAGGTTTCTAAAGTACTACCAGCAAGTGGCACACATTAGAAATCTCCAAGAGTAACTGAGGTCTGAACAGCTTAAACACCAAGGCCCTGATTCAGCAGAGTACTTAAGCAGATGCACACTTTAAACATGTGCTTAAATTATATGGATTTTAAGAGGATGTGAGCATGTAGCTAGCGCTGAGCATATGCAAGTGCTGAAGTATGGCAAGTGTTTTTTTATAAATTGAGATCTGGCTCTTCCATGTCATGAAGAAGAGTGTAGAAATGTGTGTTCCTACTCCCAACATGAACAATATGGTTAAGAAAACACCTTAGCCTCCCAAATGAGCAGTGTGGCAGTTCTCACTCACCTTTATTAAAAATTAAACTTGAAATAACTAAATAACATCTAGACCTAAGAAACTGAACACAGAGCTTTTCAAAAGTGTCCTGAGGCTCTTCGAAGTTTTAAGTACCTTGAACAGTCTTTTGGAGAAATTAAAAAGACCTCAAAATGAATATTCTTCTTATGGCTAAAAAGGAAAAAAAAAATCTTCCTGCAAACATTACCACCTTGAAGAAAGTTTGAGCGACAAGCTTTTGGAACGATTTCTTTATCTAAATTTAGTCAGATGCATAAAGCAGAGCTTTTAGCTAGTGCAAGGTTCAAAATGTAGATAGAAACTGTTGGATGGGGGGAAAGAAGTTAATTTCCACTGAAGTAATGTGGAAAAAAGATATTTCTTTAATGTTATCCAAAAAAGATGCATAAAAAAGTAGGACATTAAATCACCACACTGTATGCTTTACTTAAAAAAAAAAAGTTACAATGACAGTAAAGCAAAGAAAGTAGATGGTTATGCTAGTAAAGAAGGTGGAGGTCTCATGGACAATATAGCTTGTAGGCAAGGCACTACAGTTCATAAGTTTGCATGTTGATTTTAGACTTTGAGCCATGTCAACTGTCTGTGTTACTGAAATAAGTAGAAATAGGTATACTGGGACAAG
>NW_005841976.1:2257722-2332647 GCF_000455745.1 Alligator sinensis | reverse complement strand
AGCAGGAATTTAAAAAAACCCAGCTGATTGCAAATGCATGCGAGTTAAATTAAAGGAAGACTAAATTACGCATCTTCCTTTGGACAGAGCTGTGTTAACAGCTTCAGGGGATGCTTTGAGCAGGACTGATGCTACAAGTAAGAAATGGCTGATAGTTATCCTACTATCCCAGGCAACTACTGCCAAGGCTTCTGTACCTAAAACATCCGAGTGCCAGCTCAGCTGGAACATATCTAATTTGGGGAGAAACTGTATCTCTACTTTATTGCCATTTGTGTAATTATTTTCATTGTTTTGTGTATGGACATCATGAGGAGGACCCCAATTCAGCAAGATATTTAAGTATGGGACTTGAATTTCAACCTATGTTTAAATGCCGCCTGCACGCTTACATGGTTTGCTTAAGCTGGGTTGGTTATAGGCTTCTGGAAAGAAATCTCAGCATTTATACAAATGGGATCTTTTTATATTTTTCCTTCTGAAGATAGACAGACAGGCAAAAAAGAGGCAGGGAGAGCCCTTTGAGTACTCAAAACTTCCATCCATATGTGGTATTGAAAAGGAAAAACAGGCATCTCCAATAAACTCCTGAGCAACTAGCAACCCTTTTTAGCTTCAAAGCATGTTGGAGGTACACAACACCTTTCAGGAGGTAATCTGAATTTGACATGATAATCTCGGGATTTTAAAACAGGTGTATACAGAGCACAATATAATGACTAGTAATAATTCATTTAATATCATTAGAATTAGTGTCCAGCTTATTATTTTATTAATATTGTTATTCAAGAAGGAACTTTAGTCGTGGCCCAGGACCCACTTGTCCTAGGTGCTGTACAAACAGAGCAAAAAGACATCTACTGTTTAAAAGAGTTTGCCTATAAAAGTGGTTATATTATAACCAGCTCATATTAAAAGGGATGAGAGCAAAATTCAAATACCTTTGATGAAAACTGACCACATTTTAGGTGACAAGCAAAGGTTTTGAGACAAACCTAAACCAAAACAAGTAAAACACACAAGCAGCAGCAACTTCACACTGGTGAGCAATGAGCTCAAAGCAATGAACTCTGGCAGTGTTTACACATGTACCTGGGACCACAGTACTTGGAGCAATGGCACTGCAGCCCTGGGCTGGCAGCAGGCTCCAGGGTCAGCATCAGGCTCTGGGTGGTGGCGGAGGGGCTAGCTGGGGTATGAGGATCAGGCTCCTGCTCTGCAGGCTCCCTCCTCCCGGGCTGGCTGGGCTGACTACATGCAGTTTGTGCCCAGCAGTCACTGCCTGCATGTATTTTTAATCACACATTTTTACCCCGCCATAGGATAGTACTCGTCCCCAATAGTACTATGCTACAGCAGAGTAAATTAGTTTACTGTGCCACAATGCCAGTGCACATGTAGACAGCGACGCTTTACTGCATGGCTTTTAGTCAATTCCACAGTATAATGCATGTGTAGATGCTCCCACTAAAGTCATTTCCACAGTTTCAAATGTATTTCATTATAAGATTCTAAGTGTAAGCATTAGGAGGCCAAGTAGATGCTTGGCACATCTGTAGATATCTGCATATTACTACTTAGATAGCCATGTCTAAATACTACCATGATGTAGATGGAGCAGGAGTCGCTGGCTTAGCTGGAATATTTACTTAACTCAGAATTGTCTGAGATCTAGGAACGAATTAAGAATCATACAACAGGATGTGCCTGTGTGTGTTTACATTTCTTATGTTTTGGAGAAGGAAATAATGATTGTGCAAATGTAAAGGTCCTATCAACTCATGAGACAAGATATATTACACAGTCTGATAATAGAGATAAAACAATAGTTTCATTTCTGAATCTCAGTACAAGTAATACATATATTTAAAGGAGATTTATGCCACCGATAACACACTGTTATTATCAATTTAGCTCAAAGAACTTACTGAAAATTAATAGACATGACCAGAATGATTATCCTGCTGAGTCTGCACCTAGGAGATTACCATTCTGTCAGAAACAGGGAAAATATATATAACTATATTTCTGGGTGCAAACATCATCCTCTTTTTATCATTTATAAACAAAAAGAGTCATTTGTATGGCTTAGTAATTTATGACAAATCGTATCTGCTGACACAATAATTTTGTAAATGCCTAAACCAGGATTTATTGCACAGAGGAGCTTTATTTCTGAAGTGCAAATTAGAATTTCAGCACAAACTCTCAGCATGCAATAAGCATTTCTGATTTCAACCAGAATTCACATTTTTATTTATTTAATTTATTTTTAAGGCTAAATTAAAGGGCTTATAGGAAATGGCACACATTAAAGAATTTGCAGGTACAACCCTCTCCAGCAGTTCAGCATAGCTATATTGAGGAAACAAAGTAAAACGCTTGCCTCTTTCTGTCTCTCAGGTTCTTGGGAGTGCCTGAAAATCTAAGCAATGACAGACAAGACTGAAACATGGAACTGCGAGTGAGTGTTACCAACTACCTCTGCACAGCATGAAGGCAAAGAAAACTGCAGGTATTTTGTCCCTTTGAAAGTTCAGCCCAGATGTTTAAATGCCTGAATAAGGAGTTAGGTGCCTACCCTAAGGTACCCAAGTCTGGAAGTGTAAGAGTACTAACATGCTGCTTCTGCTTCCATTTTCATAATAGAATAATAGCTAGGGGCCAGCTCCTAGCCTCTCCCCCAGATTTGTTCCACACACTCAGAAAAAAGGCAGCCCCATTACTTTTGTTCCAGGTTCAGAGCATACAGACTGGGTAGGCAGGGCTTATTTTGAGCTCTAGCTGCAAGAATAGTGTGGAGGCAGTGTAGACAAACCTCAACCCAAAGAACTCAGCATTCAGATAATAGAAGTACTGTATTCTTTTCCTCTGGAGAATTGAAGATGACAAAGATTAAAGGCCTAAATTCGATTTCACCTGTATGTATTTTAAGTGCTATTGATGTGTTTAAATGCAGACACGCAAGTAGTATTTTTGACCCTTACCTGGATTTTAGATTTTATTTCTACCTGTAGGCAGACATAGGATTGCCCATGAAGGTGTGTGACTGCACTGAAGCCCTTGGAAGTTTCACTCCTGGTGACTGATGTTGGAGGAAGAGGAGGAGGAGGAGGAAGACACCCTCCTCACTTCTTAGCTCAAAGGCCTTGCACTGATTACACTTTCCTAGGGAGCAGCAACCACCCCACCAATCCAAACTACCCTATGTTGAGACATGGGAGACGCAAGTTAAAACCCTGCTTTGATGAGGAAGGGCTCAAAACTTGAGCAAAGGGATGGGATAGCTCCAAGACATGAAATACACCATGGATTGGAAGAGTTTTCAAAGTGGCCAAGTGAATTACTTACCACCCATTCGCATCTATGGTAGAGATACAGTTAAATACTTCTAAAGCATTCGATTACACTTGTATCCTGAAAACTAAGTGCTTCATAAAAAAAAGTGTTGAGTGAATTTCTTTCCATTTCTTCTGGTAAAGAATTTTTGCAGTCTGCACAGTACTGTGGAAATGCACTTTGGAGAATCAAATAAAGCCAAGGTGCTGACCTTTTGTTTCCAATCTGAAAAAGAAATTGAATGTGCTGTACTTAACGAGACCTGATGACTAAGTGCGATTATTTTGCATGAATTTTGGGAATGAGTTCACATTAGGTAGAGGTCTTGACCTTTCTTTCCCCACACAGCCAATAAGGATCATCATTACTGATTATTAACACTGAACTAATTGCAAGAGATTTATGTTCTGGCTGAATTATTCCCTTTTCAATGACAAAAAAAAGAGACTATTAAAAAAAAACTACAAAAACAACTATGTCCCACAGCTAGAAAAAAACTCACCCAGAATTAAAAGCTGCTTAATGCAGTGACATTTGAGATAAAAAGTAACTGGCAAAGTCAGAGTTTTCTTAGAGAGGAATTTCTAAAATCAAAGGGTGTGTACAGTAGCTTGGTCTAGATTCACACAGATTGTTTTAAGTTGCATGAACGTAGACCAGGAGTGGTGTATGCAGGCATCTGCTGCTCCCAGGGGCTTCATGGGGAGCCTGGTGTAAGTAACTTGGGGTAAGGGGAGGTGTGGGTGGGATTGGAGGCAGGGGTTGAGGGTTGGGATGGCAAGGAGGAGCCAGGGGGATAAAAAATAGCTCACAAAGGGTCAGAGGATGGGCATAGCACAGCCCCAAGGCTGGGGTAAGTGGCTGGGCTTTCCGAGCCCCAGGGCTGCACTGCTAACGGTGCCAGTGTATAGGTGTTCATGAGATTGGATTATCCTGATCTTGATCTAAGTTAATGCACCTACTCACTGAAGTGAACTATCCTACTTTGGGTGCACCACTTTTTGAGTGAATTAAACCTTCTGCATGCCTGTATGACTGGGGATTTAGATCAACCTAACCCTGGCTAATTCAATCTAAATGCAACACCAGTATGTACCCAAAGACATTTAAAATTGCTGAAGACAGCTACATAAGTAATGTAGAGAAGACTAGCCTTTACAATATTTTCTCCAATTTCCACTCCTATTTCACTCCCCACTCCAAATCCTTTAAAACATAAGGGACTCTCAGTGTTCTCATTACTTTACCTTGTTTCTGTACCGTCTCTTTTTATGCTTTACAACACAGCCCAGTATTACCACCCACCCCATCACACATACACATATATATACACACACATACACCCTCTTGTTTGAAACATTTGCATGGACTCATTCTTGTGATCTGAATCACTGTTTGCTTCACTTATCAAATGATAGACTAAGAAGCTGCCCCAACTCATATCAGATATATTATCGTGAAGAGTTATATAGAATGTAGCTTCCTTCATCCTCCCATGTCTCCACACCTGAGCTTCTCTTCATAGTGTTTGTCTTTGAATCTTTCATAATGTCAATGAAGAGCCTTGCAAAATTGCAAAATAAAAAAGATCTAAAATATGTCAAAAAGCGACATAAACATTTGATCACAACGAAAGGATGGAACTTCTTAAATAGACAGGGAGATAATCATAAAAAAAAATACTTATTCAGAAAAAAATGTATTAGACTAGATAACTACTACATCACACCGTTCCATAACAAGATCCTTGGTTCACAATTATGCTCCTCAAGGCAAAGGCAACTACTAACTGCAAGAATAGTGAATTTGTGCAGAGATTTGAGAGGCTGGTCCAAGACTGTCAAATGAACTCTGGTAGGATCCAAGAACCACCACAAGTCTCGCCACCCTCTAACTCAAATATAAGTCACACTTTGCTTATGCAAACATAGAAAAAAAAATCATATCATTTCTCTTTGAGAAGAGCAGTCAAAAAGAAGCTTATGTGACAAATGCCAGTCACAATGGGAAATTCTTTTCCCATGAAAAATTTTGTTGATTTTTCTTCAGTATTTTAGAGTTTATGTTGAAACTGAAAAAAAATAAATCACGATGAATGGGCATTTCCAGCAAAAATAACCATTATACTTTTAAAAAGCTCAATATTTTTTACAGATTTTTTTGACCTGTTGTCATCATGTCACTTAGGCGGCACTCAATACTCTTGTGATAAAGGTGGCCCAAGAATCGGAGTAGAATAATTTATGGTCTAGTTTTTCATAGTTGGAGACCAAGTTTCAGACACTTATAGGGACAGGTTGGTTCTGTTTACAAGAGAAGCGATATGAGAAAGCAGGAATATTGTGGGTGAAGAGTAAAGGGGCACTTACATGTCTAATGGTTTCAGCTTTGTATTTTCTTATTACTGAGATCTTGTTAAGGGTTTTGAACAAGACAGAAAATATGTGACTTGGAAGTAACAAAAACCCAGTGATCAGATCACAGATTCTGTGTCCAACATGGACACTTAAACCCTCTTTTTGCCCTTCCTCTGTTAGGGGTGGAAAATTGGAAACCCAAGTCATTAGCATTCAGGTTGTTTATGACATTTTAAAATGATGAAAATGTTTTAAAATGAGAAGTAGCTTTAAGTGTGAGACATTTTGTCAAATTATGCATCTGTTTCTTCACTTGAAAATTGGTATGCAAGCCAAGGCACAGCCAGGCAGAAATATTGCAACTGAATCAGGAAAAATTTTATTATAGTGTCCAGCTCATATAGTGAAGCTAAGGAGTTTTTGGCATTTCCAGAATATGTAACAGACTTTTTATTATGAATACTCAGCAAGCATTACACCACATTTTAATAAAAAAAATTCTAGATACCTGAATATTACCACATTGAAGAGTTGTAGAATAGTTTTCTTTATCTTTCCATATCTCTACATCTGAGTTTCTATTCATTGTGTTTGCCTTTAAGCCTTTCATAATGTCAAAGAAGAACCTTGCAAAGTTCAAAATAAAAGAGATTTAAAATAATCAACAAACTTTCAGAGGACATTTGAAAAAGGCACTGCATAGATGATCAGTGCAGACTCAGGGGGGACCTGGTGGTTGCCTATAACTATATAAGGAGTGTACATCAGGATCTGGGGGAATGCCTGTTCACCAGAGCATCAAACGGTCACAAACTCCTCCAAGACCATTTCAGGCTGGACATAAGGAAAAACTTCTTTACCATCTGAGCCCCTCAAGGCCTGGATTAATCCTGTTACCAGATTTGCCCATTACTTTGGGGTGTGCTCATTTATTAGGGATAGTTTCTAAGGTCTCGGTAATTCTGTCAATGTGCTGCTTGTGTTACTTGTGTTTCTATACGGAGCTGTATATCTCCCTTCTGCAAGTCCTCACCCCCAGTGGAGCTATCTTGCAGGACTCAGTTTCAATAGGGCTGGGTTCCTCCAGTCACCAAATCAGTCATACACACAAACACACACAAATTAATGTGACACGCCTGACCTGGCCAGGCTGATCAGCATGGACAGGCTGACACCCTCATATGCCAAGAATCAGTTCATCAGAGCAACAATAAACTGCAGTCAGAAACAAGCACACAGGTAAACAGAATCCCTCTGAATCCGGCTGGGTGTCCAGCTGACACCCTCATGGGCCAGCATTCAGTTCATAAGGGCACGTCTGAGTCAAACTGGGACAATCAACCTGTACAAGCTGATCCCCTTATGTGTTTCAAACTCAGCACGTCCCAATCTTTGGCCTCTTGATGAGCAGACCCCACAATAATTTGGGCTTCACAGGGATCTTTAGCATAGGTAAAAGAAGCGTTGCTGCAGAGCACGGGAGGAAAGAGAAGCAGAGAAGGAAAAATATACCCAATTACTACCAGTTTGACTATAAAAGTTATTTATTGCTAAGCATATGAAATATATAATAGTACTAGTAGTAATAGACATGCAAAAGAAAAACAAACACCAACAATGACAATACTACCCTGGTTTCACTAAGTATTTGGGGAAACTTAGCTCAAGCTTAACTGATACAGTTCAGGTTCAGAAGTTTATGCCTAGAAAGAAGACAGAGAACGCTGGGATCTCACCTAGTCCACGGTACTCAGGCTGCAAAGCTGACAGGCACAGTCCGTAGCACAATCCTTGAAGAGAGAGATGATCTGTTCTTCCAGCGTCCCAAGAACGACAGGGGATGGTGTCAGCACAGGGGTTTTCTTCTTCTCCTTCTTTCCTCCTGCTTATACTTCTTTTCCTTCCTTTTCCTCTTCCTCTTCTCCCTCTAGCAGCACACACACTTACAGATTTTTATACCCTCAGTTCAGCTGCTTCGAAGCACCCTCAGTAGTGTAAATCATTGTCTTTTCTATTGACAAGGGGTTATCTGGTTTGGACCATCTCAGGAAACTGATTGATAATCAGGAAACACTTAAGATTAGGGAGTAACCCAAATACTTGGGAGCCAGCTTGAAATTCCTATGGGTGGCAGATATACTGATGGGATATCTCATGGTTTCTTCAGGAACAATAGATAGCTTGCAGCATCAGGATTTTGGATTTTTACTTGTTGTGCACAAGCCTCAGCTTAGCATGACTTTTCCAGATCTTACTATAGTCTTTTAACAGACTTAAGACAATTATTGGGGTGCTCATAACCTTTTGTGGAGAGGACTCCCACCAGTCGTCTCGGGAGGAAGTCCTTTGTAAAGCCTGATTAGAACTGGTCTGATAAATGCTGAGCTGGGTGTGTGTGAACATGGGTTGATTAGCATTTGGAGCACAGATTCCCCATCATGCCGTGCTCCCCTGCTTCTCTGGTCCCAGAATTCACTGCAGTCTCTGCTACAGGCTTTCTGTTCTCCATCTCTCATGTAAATGAATGGTCATCTGGTTCCATCTCGGATACAAATGAGACCTAGGGCAGTTGTTTCACTCTTGTCACCCTTATCTGGAGGGTCTTAGGTGTGTCTCTCACTGCATCTTAATCAGTTTCGTTTACGTAGAGGAGGGGAGGGAGGGTGAGTCCTTTGTGAGTCAGACAGGCTGTGTCCTGTGCCAGGGTTGCCCAAGAACACAGAGCTGAGACGTAACACTCCAGAGGTGGTGCAAGCACCTACTCTGGACTCTTAAGAAACATCTGGACATCTATCTTGCTGGAATCCTTTGTCCCTAGCTGATTTCCTGCCCCTGGGACAGAGGGCTGGACTTGATGATCCTCTGAGGTCCCTTCCAGTCCCAATGTCTATGAAACCACATGATCCTGTCAATAACCCATGAGTTTAAAGACTCATTAGATAAATATTTGCCCTAAGAGTTGACAACAGCTTGTTTGAATCAGACTCTGTCGCTAAATATGAAAAGATTGCCATGAAAAGATTAGGCAAAATACACCAAGTACCAGAATACTAAAACCTAAACACAACATAGATCAATAAAATGCAAAGTTAGGGAGTCAAACAGTGAACTGTTTGGAAACCTGATACTTACTTTCCATTCAGATTGAAATACTCCTTTAATTGTTGGTTTGTGTAATCACAGTAGATGTTCACCACATTACTTTAGAGTTCTGGTCACAATTCAGGAACCTATTCCATATTCAAAATAGCACTTGTGTTTAAATCCAAAGTCAGTGGCTGTGCCTTAAATACATGCTTAATTGAAGTCTGAGAGAACAGGGACCAGTAACATAACTAAGCATGAGGGAGTGCCATGAGCTGCAGCCATGGACACCAACTTAGGTGGGAGAGTTGAAAAATAGCATCCGTTTCCTCTGCCTGCCAGGCACACCACTGTCACAGATTCATGATCAGAGAAGTTTAGGGCTGGAAGGGACCTGGTGAGATCATTGGGTCCAGCCCCCTGCTCTGGGCAGGAAAGACTGCTGAGGTCAAATAACCCCGGCAGGGTGTGCATCCAGCCTCCTTTTGAAGATCTCCAGGGTAGGTGCCTGCACCACCCCTGCTGAGAGTCTGTTCCAGAGTCTGGTCACACAAACTGTGAAGAAGTTTTTCCTTGCATCTAGTCTGAAAACTTCTTCTAGGAGTTTATGACTGTTGCTCCTGGTTTCTCCTGGGGCACTTTGGTGAGTAGTTGTTTGCCTAGCCCCTGATGCTCTTCCCCGATATATTTGTAAGCTGCCACCAAATCCCCCCAAAGTCTTCTCTTTTCCAGGTGGAACAGTCCCATAGCTGTCAACATTTCCTTGTATACACCTTTCTTCATCACCAGCAACCAGAAGCCTCTTCTGCTCCATATACTGCCACGGCCTAGGGAGTAGACCTGCCCTGTTATGCCTCTGCTAAGAATGGACTCAAACACAACAAGGATATTGCTAAATCTAAGGTCCTGTTGTGTACCCTACATTTACAATATCAAAAAAAAAAAAAAAAAAAATCAACAGGTTAGATGAACATTGCTTTTTATGTTTATTTACATTACCGTATACAATTCCTTATGCTCATTGGTGAGGCTGCAGCTGGAGTACTGTGTCCAGTTCTGGGCACCACACTTCAACAAAGATGTGGAAAAACTTGAGAGGGTACAAAGAAGAGCCACCCTTATGATCAGGGACTTGCAAGGCAAGCCATATGAGGAGAGGCTGAGGGATTTGGGCCTCTGCAGCCTACGGAAGAGAAGGCTAAGAGGGGACTTGGTAGTGGTTTACCGCTACATCAGGGGAGTACATCAAGATCTCGGTGAAGAGCTGTTCACCAGGGTGCCCCTGGATACAAACTCCTGGAAGGCCGCTTCAGGCTCAATTCCAGGAAAAACTCCTTCACAGTCAGGGTGTCCAGACTGTGGAATAAACTCCCTCCAGTGGTGGTGCAGTTACCAACCCAGGAAATCTTTAAAAGGAAACCGGACAGTCACCTCGCTGGGGTCATTTGACCCCAGTTGTCTTTTTCTGCCTATTGCAGAGGGACTGGACCTGATGATCTACAAGGTCACTTCCAGCCGCCAGTGATCTATGAATCTATGCGTACATATATTTCAAGTAACCCATTTAGTTGTATGGATGCAGCACACAGATACTATTACAGTTCTATGTCTTTTCAGTATTCTCTATCAAAGATTAGATCATTTTTTTGAACCTTTAAAAAAAATAAAAACAATGCTTAATATTTTCTGTGGATAAATGTGGCTAGATAGTGAATTTTTATAATTATGTTTTTTTAGAGACTTTGCCCCTATGAAAGTGCAACAAAAAGCCCAAACGGTGGGTGCAAAATCCTAATTGCTTCAAATACCTGGAAGAGGTAACTGGTGACCTGATGCCTGCTATAAAAGAGATGGAATAAAGTCTAGGCCATGTTAGGAATAACTGAAAGTTAATGATCTCACTTGGCTAGTTGATTGACTCATAGAAGAGGAGAGGTGGAAGGGACTTTCAGAGGTCATGTAGTCCAACCCCGCTACAGACAAGATAATTCCTATCCCAACCACGCAACTTAAATACACTGTCAAACCTATTAGTAATGGAGTTGTGATAAGTGGCTGAACTCAGTCAAGTTCCCAGTGTAAAAGTGATGGGGGGAGGAGGGGGAACAGTCTCAACAGAGCAAAGGGGCCCCAAGACTGAATGATGCTGGACAGCCATCCTGACTCAGATCTACTATACAAATGACACCTCATGTGAAGCAAAGGAGGGTATGCTTATAATGCTCTCCCTTTTTCCTTAGAGTTTGAGGACCATCCTGACACCTACCTGGTCTGCTGTGTAAACCCAACACATCACGCAAGAAGCTGAGACTAAACCCATAAAAGTGTCATGGTCGTATACCTCTTCCTGTGTTACTTGCATGGAAGGGGCTATTAAGGCTGTTCCACATCACTCAAGCACACAAAGGCTCAATACCAGGAGGCTCTTCTAGCAGCACAGTGAACCCATATCTGGTTAGCTTTGCACTGGTGCAGCAGTACAGAACTGCCCTCAAATACCAGCCTATTTATATCCAACCTTTTCCATACTGTGGAGGCAACTTGCATTTTAAGTTGCTTGATTTCCTGGAATGATTCAGATCCCTGGTGCAATGGGAACAAATTACTAGCCACTTTAAAGGTGAAACTCAAATCCATTTAGAGATCTTTTTTTTTTTTTTTTTAATTAAGACCGGTTTTGATAAACCAGGAGGTCCTTCCACTTCTTTTACTCTGTTTGTCAGAGACACATGTGGTAGCCATGTTGGTCCGAGACAAGAAATGCAAAAATCTAAAACTCTTGGTTCCAAAATGATACCTTTTATTAGATCAACTGAGAAATGGCAAATGAATTTTTTTTTTTCTGCAGGGAAAAAATAATATTTATATTTATAATTTTTTCCCTGAAGAAAAGCTTGCAGAAAAAGATTTTTATTTGCCATTTCTTAGTTGATCCAATAAAAGGTATCTGTTTATCACAGACATTTTAGAATTTGGGAATAGGATGTGAGCATGCAAAAGGTGCAACGGTCTCTTCCTAATGTCATCCTGCTACAATCTTCTTCATGGATGTAAAAAAATAAAAATTGGCTCCATGGATCTCGTA
The DNA here is from genome assembly GCF_000455745.1 of Alligator sinensis. Classification (NCBI taxonomy): domain Eukaryota; kingdom Metazoa; phylum Chordata; order Crocodylia; family Alligatoridae; genus Alligator; species Alligator sinensis. Next base: position 2,320,782 of record NW_005841976.1, on the reverse strand, counting down.
GTTGTCTTGTGGGTAATTCAAGCAGCTAAGACAAAGACAATCAACCTTGCTCAAATACACACACTTGTTCAGGCACCTCATTTAGTGCCTCCATTTTGTCCTGAAAGGATCCATAGGCGACTAAACTTGTAGTACTACAGGCAGCCACCTAGGCATCTAATTCCCCTCAAAGAGTGCTGCAATCCAAACTGGTGCTGGGAACAACTAAATTCTTCCTACATCCCTGATTAGGTGAGGACAGAGTATGCCTCGTGACTGAGGCTGAGAGCATGCATGCAGCTAAACAGAAAATAAAGATGTTGCTTGCTTTTTGCCCAATGGCTTAATGCCAAGAGCTCTTGCCACAAAGTGGGAGATATGGATTCTGAGCCTTCCTCAGCCAGAGGGGACTCAAAAATCACCCTCTAACCTAAGCACCAAGCTATGCTGGAGGTACTGTGCTTTATCCTGAAATCCATGATCTTGTAAGTTAGGATCTCCCCTCTGAGTGAGCTGTATCCTGGTGCGATGGGAATATTACCCTTGCTGCCCTGAGCTTGAAGCTTAAGCTCCTGGGAGAAGAGGGAGTTCAAACTTACCCCTGTGCCTAGGCTTCCTATCGGCTAGTTGTTGAGAACCTAAGGGATCTGGTTCACTTTTGTGAAACATTAGTTATCCACATTCATTGAAGAGAGAGCCAGGTCCTGTCAGTTTGGACAGGGAGCAAGGTGTCTCCGTTTTAGGCGCTGCAATGCTTAAGTGAGACACAGTGATCAGGATCTGGCTCCACTACCTTTCAGAGCTTTCTATTGGGTAACTCTGTATTGCAACCTCCCAGGAAACATAAGGGTTAGCCTGTAAGATCTGGAAGCAAATTGACTAGAATTTTTCTATTTCCCATCCTCATTAGTTATCCCTCCCCAAAGAGTAGATTCACAGCATGCTGCTTTCTGTTCTTGTTACAAGCTTTGACACAAGATGGATCCACTGGAATGTGCATGTTACATCAAATGTGTGAAAAATATAGTGAATGCTAACATTTTGCCCGGTCTCAGTAGCCTCCAATTTTAATGACATCCCTATGTCACTGAGGGCAACCTGGCCTTGCTAACCTGTGGGGAAAAGGTGAGGCAGATAGCCACTAACAAAACACCCCAAAGTGACACTGTTGGAATTTACCAGGGCATTAACATCCCCACGCTTCAACATTTTGACGTGGCCAGTAATGAAAAGTGGCACAACATAAATACATCCTTGTAAGAGAGTGACAGATATGAGAATAGGAAGTGGTTCAAAAAGTCTCTGCCCATTCTCATTACAAGCTCAAGATGGTAACCTCTCTTCCTTCCCTCAATGCCTTCCTGGCTCTGAAATATTCACAGCCCTCTTTTCATGCTATTTTTTTTCCTACATTGTACTTCACAAAAAGGCAGTGTTGTAATACTTCGATTTCTGAGCCTTCCCATTTTCACTGGAGTTCCTTGACCCCATTTTGATGTGGCACTGAATAGAGCAGCACCATACCAAAAAAAAAAAAAACCCCAAAGAAAAAAAGACAAACATTATACAATATAAACCCTAATCATGTCGTTATAAGTTAAAAAAAAAAGAGGTTTGAAAGTCTGGAGCTTTGTCTTTCCCATTTCACACAGTCCTGATTTTTTTTTAAAAGCATCTCCCTGAGGTTCCTGCTGCATCTATCTTATAAATGATTCTCTTTGATCAAAATCCAGTGCAAGTTCTTCCCCCCAGCCCCCCCTTTCAGACTTAGAGGCAATGATTCCATATCAGAGCACTGAAACTCTTGACAGCTCAGTGGGGGTGAGGAGGAAAAGAAGAAGCAGGATTATCCGAGAGAGAAAGAAAAAAGGGGAAGAAATTCAAAGTCAGGCCAGAGATGACAGAAGAATCAGGGTAGCAGCTGTACAGAATCTTACTTGATCTCTGCCGGAGATGTGGTACGTAGGGGTGAATGACAACTTCTAATTAAAATTGTGACTGATTATCATGTAAGAAGTGACACAATTTGTTGAAGACCTGGAGTTGAAGATGAATCACTTTTATTTGCAGAAAATGCTAATTTAAAGTTATGCATTTTTAGATGAACATCTGTGGCATATTTCTGATCAAATTCACACCATAATTAAAGCTCTTTTCTGCCTAAAACTTTTAAATCGTCTTTTATCTGAGCATTGACTTTGCATAAGAGTAAACAAGGCTGAAAGAAACATTAAGATAGAATTTGGGAGGAGCTCGCCATACCTCAGTGCCTCATTTGACATTCAGTAATACCAGCAGTTTAAAACCTGATATCTACTTCAATGCAATAAATTCACAGATCTGCATCAAGCAACTCAGGATATTATTTTTCAGAGTCCCAAGCTGTGTTTACTTGTTATATATGCATGTGAACTAGATTCATATCCCCTTTGTTAGGGACATAAACATGACTATTGTTCAGGAATGTGTTCCTGACTCACTGGAAAAATGTATTTTAAAATTTAGTTTCAGATTGCGATTAGACCACCTATGGGTTTTCATCTTCATCAGTCAATCTCAATCTGTGTTCAAACAGATATTGTTCAACACAGATCCTTGTTGCCAAAGCCGTTCTCCCTTTTTAGTTGCTTTGTATTTTTCTGGTGCAGCAAGGCACTTGGGAATCTGCTCTGATGGTGTATAGGATCCCACTGAATAAGGGAATTCTAGAGTGTCATGAAGGTGGTGTAACTGGTTCTTTAATCTCTAGTCCCAATGCTGTTGTCATGCACAGGTGGGTAGTGATGGAGACATGAAGAAAAAAGGAGAGCAGCTCAGCTTTGCATAGAATTTAACCTTTTTATAGCGATGTTTTGTGTTTGGAGGGGAAAGGAATTCTATGAAAGCAAAAAGTAAGAGGGGAAACCACCCCCACCACCCCAGTCCAAAAAAAATAAGCCAACCCTACTTAGATCCTCTGCCAATGTTACTTGGCATAGCCCCACTAAGTCTAGGTAGGTATACACCAGCTGAAAATTTGGCCATTGAAATATTTTGATAAAATTGGTATTTTGGGAATTTACTGCCATTATACATTTCACACAGTTTTCTTTCTTGGCTAGCTCCATAACTCACCTGATATCTTTTTAAAGAAAAATGAAACGCAGGGTTTGAGGATATGAATTATCCAATATTATCCAAAATGATTTTCTGGTTTATGGCTACTCTCTAGCTGCCTCTAGCCATGTAGAGGGGGAAGAGAAGGCTAAGATGCTTCTATGTACCCAAGTTTATTTTTGATATCTTTACAACTCAGGGAGGTGAAAGGATTCCCCTCCATGTATCTTTTGTATGTAGGCTTCCTGTGCTAAATGCATATGGAGGACTTTACCTGCTTTGAGAATTGCCTACAAATTTTACCTGTACATTCTTTACTTCTGAACTATATATGCCATTACTAAAAGTTACATCTATGCCAATGTAGATTCTCTTTATAATCAATATGCAAGTACAATATGTAATGAACTGGCAAATACAGATGTGAACCACTGGGTAGAACTCCCCAGTTACTTTTTTTATTGACTCTATCCTGTAAGTGGCTAAAGAAGATTCTGTTCTACTTCAAGCTGTAGGGTCTGTAATTCAGGGTAAGAGTACAAAATGCTGTTCTTACCCTTATCCTGAACTTCCAACTGCATACAGCGAGCAGTAAAATACAGGAACACAGGACTGGAAGACACCTTTCTAAAGTATTGAATCTAGTGCTGTCACTGGCACCCAAGCTATATCATCCTTTCATAAACTTATGAGACTTCATCATAAAACCATAATGACATCTTTTTGCCTACACTGCTTCTATGGGAATGCTGTTGCAGAAACTTAGTGATCAAATAGCTAGCAACCTTCTCTAATTGCAAGTCGGAATTTATTCATGGCATCTTCATGCTCATTTTGTTCCTGTGTCAATATTCTCTTTTACCTTAAACAGTTCTTTTCCCTCCTGACATATTTCTACATGGCATATTCTCATTCAGCCTTCCTTTTCCAAGGCTATACAAGCCAAACTCTTTTTGTCTCCTGTCATAAAATATGATGTCCATTCCCCAATCATTTTAGTAGCTCTTCTTGCATATGTTCCACTTTAAACTATTTTTTCCTTAAGCATAGGTGACCAAAAATGAATGTTCTACTCCGGGTAAGGTTTCACCAATGCCTTGTACAATGACATGAACACTTACTTCCCTGTCTTTCTATATCACCTTCCTTAGATCAAATCAGGAAGGCCTTGCTAGGTTCATTGATGGTACTTTTTGAGCCCTGGAAGAAGAATGCCCTATGCAAATCATGTACAATTAATTAGGTTCATTACAAATTTGGAACAGCCCATGTTTGTTAGGAAAATGTTAATAGGTTTCAGCTGATTTTTGCTACAAGTACATTTAAAAAGCATACCCAAAGTAAAAACCAAGACAAACAAAAATGATGGGTCCCTTCCCCACACAATCAGCTCTGCAAATTCAACCAGAGTTGTCAGCCAAGTTGGGTTACTACTTCTACCAACACCTTATCAAAAATTCTCTAGGCAAAATTATACCAACACCTAGAACATTTCATTTTCAGTGTTACTGGTTAACCCTATATTTGTAACTTTGCAAACAGTTGTGGATGGTGTGCCCGCAGACATAAAATCCAATATTCTGTGTTAATGTGTTCTTATGCCACCATCCACATCACAATATTTGAGTGACTCTGTGCAAACACATGACACTTCAGTCCCACAGCAACTTACAGTGGTTCTGTACAGTGATTTCAGTTATATCAGCATTCAGAGCTGCCAACCAGCTCTCCCAAGATAACTACTTACAGCAGGTGCTACTACAACTCTTTGTTACTTGGTGGCACTGATGCCAGTAATAGGCATGTGTAAACTGTTACCCAGAGATAAAATAAGCTAGAGCATGGATCCAGCCCACAGGGTCCAGGAAGTTCACAGTTGGTACGAGGTGGCGATTAATGCTGCCATTGTTCCCCTACCATCACATTTCCAAGCCTCACAACTAGATGACATGGCCCTGTGAGAAGGATCCAGCTGGGACCAGGGCTCAGGAAGCAGGCCTGATCCAGCACACACAGGGCCAGAGCTCAGGTGACAGGCCTGATCCGATGCGTGCAGGGCTGGGTCCTGGGGCTCGGGTGGCTGGCCCAATCTTGCATACGAGGGGCTGAGGCTGGGGTGCTGGACCTGACCCAGCATGCATGAGGTCAGGGCCACGATTGGGACTGGAGCAGTAGGGCTGAAACCCTATCTGTTGTGTGGGGTTGGGACCAGAGGTACAATATGACACATGGGACTGGAGCCCAGCCCAGAGACCGACCCTGCAACATTCATCCAAACTGTGGGGCCAAACTGTTGGGCACCACAAGACTGAAGCTGCAGACTCGCCACAGGTACAGTGATGTAACTATACCCATTTATGTAACTAGGAGTGGGTGAGTGGGACACTAGTCCCAGGTGCCAATTGAGAGGGGGTGCCAGAATGGCAGCTCCCAGAGGGCATGCCCTGCAGTGCAACAGCCTATGTCTGAGTAATCTCTGCCAAGGGAACAGTGTCAGTGGCAGTCCATGGGAGATAAGATCTGTTCTCCAGCTCTTGGAGAGACAAGATCACCCCCCAAAAGTGTGGTTAAGTCAGAGGGATGATGCTATTATCACAGCCATCATCCTGGATAACATACTATGGACTGAATTGGGGACAGCCAGAGCAAATAGCTGAGGCTGCCATAATTTAAGCTCCTTATTTAGCATCTGAACCTCTGAGGCCCAGGCAGAGAAGGAAGCATGTGATATACAGTTGCCAGTGAACAAGACTGTTCTTTTTACTTCACAGCCCATCCCAGGGCTCAGTTTTACACCCTACAATCAGTCTATTCCCACTTTTTGCTATAATTCCTTTACAGAACTTGAAACACTTTGCTTGATTTTTTTTTCTTCTTTTAGTTCATGCAGCAAGAAAGGACCCTTGACAAGTGCAAAGACATAATGAACTACAAAGCCCAGAATCTGACTGGAAATGGGAATATGAACCTGTCTCCAAGGAAATGGAAGCTGATGGTGCAGCTGTGTGAAATCCTGATACCCTTGGAGGGAGATGCACATGAATTCATTACACAGACATTTCCCTCAGCCCAGCCATCTGACTAACATGTCTGTTGATTCCAACACTAGCACAGCAGAAGGAAAAATCTTCAAACTAGAATATGCATGGTCAGCCATCTTTCAATGTCCCTGTCAGGCTGTCAGGATCTTAAAGCTGTTCATGGCTGTGATCCTGGGGCAAAACAGTAATACTCACACACACAAAAAAAATCTAGTACCTTACAATGCCCAGAGAATGCCTTGCAGTTGAACCACTTCAGCAAGAGAAGCTAAACACAAGGTCAGGCTGAGCAGTGGTTCCATATCCCAAAACTGTAGTAGGCAAATATTTAGGATGCAAGCAAAAATGATATTAAACAAATAATTGTGCATTTCCACTGCATGAATTCAGAGCTGCACACTGGACTCAAAGCTGAGCAGCTAATGAACAATCAGCATATTCCCAGTAGAGTTGCATTACTAGGACTGCTAGAATCTACACTACCAGAGGATAGGGCCTATTATATTGAATGGAACCACTGATTGCCACTGGGAAAATTATCAGCTTCTGAGGGGCTGGGGGGCATGCAGTGGCATAGACACACACACCACTTTCAATTGACTATGCTGCAGGAGAAGAAACCAAGGACTTTTTTTTAAGTCTCAGAAGCAAGGAAGAATTCCCCCTTCCTTTCCCCTCTGTGTCCAGTGGCACCGCTCCTCTGCTTCCATCCTCTACCCAATATTGACATTGTCTTCAGCTGCATTGGGAGTTGAAGAGGCATGGGGTAAGTGAGTCCTGCCTACTCTGGGTTGGCTCTGCACAGAGCCAGGCTCAGTCAGGGACAGAAGCAGGTGGGTCCCTCCTTCCTGCCCTGCACCTTCCAGGTATTCCCTGCCAGCCTACAACTAGTCACAGAGGATGGGAACAAACCTGCTGCTCCCACCACCTCTGCTGTCTCTAGGTGAGCCCAGCTGCAACATGGCTGTAATACCTCTGGAGCACCCACTCCTGCCCTTGGCTTAACTAGGGACAGCAACAGTGGCAACAGCAGATGTGGGAGTAAAGGGGAGGGAACATACACCCGAGCAGGGAGGAGAACAGAGGGGAAAGGAAATAATCTTACCTGCTTGAGGGACCTTTAAAAAGTCCCCACTGCTACTCCTGCAGTGCAGTCTGCCTATGCTATGGGGGGAAGCTGGGAGCCAAGGTGCAGCCACTCCCACAGAGTGGGTTGCTGCTTCTATATCCCCCTTCCTGAAATTTTGCATCTGCCCACATCTGTCTCCCTGCATTTCTGATGCAGGAAACAGAATGCTATCACCGTGGGTTTGTAACGAGACAAGTTATCCAAGATGTAACAAACATTGTACTATCTGTTACCTTTTTGTTGTATTTCCTGTTAGGGACAGGGTGTGGGCAGTCTGGCCTAGCAGCTAGTCACCCAGAGTATGGGTGCAGTCCAGGTCACCTTACAGAAGTAACCGGAGGATCAGCAGGGGTCTAGTGTCAGAGCTAAAATAGGGAGCCATAGCTAAAGTCAGGACAGTCCAGGAGCCAAATCAGGATGAGGAGCCTGAGCTAAAGATAGGGTACACCAAGGGTTAAAACAGGATTTGGGACCAAATCCTGGAGGTCAAACCAGAGCCAAGAGAAAACACTAAAATAAATAAATAAATAAATAAATAAATCAGGATATGCCCAAGGTCTTATCACAAACAGGAGCCAGGGCCAGCAAGGAAGTGCATGGAGGGTCAGGAGCATGAATTTCTGCCTTTACCTGGACAGGGGTACAAAGACTGGTCCTGATTTTTAAGGACTTCAGTGGGTGGGGTCTGTTACCTGTGACTTCAGGGGCCTGGTTGCCCTTCTTGCCTCACTCAGCCCACCTGGGGCCAAGACTTGTTGCTGGTGGCACCTGTTCAGGAGATGATTTGCCATGATTCCCTGATTAAGACTGATTTGATCCAGAGCTCTGCTCATTACATTTACTATATATAAAAAGCTAGAAATGAACTATTCCTTTTGCACACTATCCTATTTCAATAAAAGGACTGTATATTAATCACTAAGCCTGTATAATGGGGGTAAAAGTATTTATTTTTCTTATCAGGAAGCCAATTTCATTAGTAGTTGCTAAGCATTTTGAAGTGCTTGGGTACAAGGCTTTTTAGAAATGATCTAGCAACATAGCCTGTAATTATTCCAGCGTGTATTTTATTAAAACTGCATGTTTTATTTTCCCCTCAGTTTTATTTCTCAATTTAAGTTTTATGAATATTCTAGCAGGCCATTTCAACTCCAGGAATCTGGAGGGGCTGGTAAATGCTTCAATCAAATGGCCTATATCAGGGGACCATATACAGGTGAGAAAGTATCAGTTACAGCAAATATAGGATGCAGATGTTTTTCAGGAAAAGGAGAAAGAGGTTTGGGAAGAAGCAGATATTCTAAAGATATTCTAAATGCATTCTTATGCATTTTACAATTCAGAAAACTTAACCAATCAAACAGGAGATGTCCTCCTCAAAAGACATTTTTTAACAAATGTGCTTCACATCCAGACTGACAAGCAAACAAATGTTCCAAAGTTTCCAGCCTCTCTTTCCAAACTAACCATGTATAAATGGCATTGGTTTAAGCAGTAAATCAGAAAGGATGCTGTTAGTGTATTCTTTGGGTACGTGGCAAAGCACGAAGGAAATATTAATTTATTTAGAAAACAAGAACTGGTGTCACCACTCCAGAGGGGAAAAGTCTTTCCATAGAATTAAAACCAACATTTGTATTTTAAGGAGTCCTGAGCAGCTGGTACCAATTCGGACTAACATAGACAATGTGCCATTCAGAGAAGGAATCTTCCCTTCCATCTTCAAGCACTTAATAGTCTGGCCAGCAAGGAAGAAACCCATCCTGGATAGTCTGGTTTTAACTTTGCGGATTCTGTTCCTCAGTAAGCTAGCCAAAGACCAACTGACAATCACCTCTTTAAAACTAGTATCTCAGATCTGGCACAATACGGATTCAGGCCATGTCATGGCACTGAAGCTGCTCCTTCATTGTCACTGACACATGATCTTCTGTCAATGAACAGAGGTCTGACTAACCCCTCACACCTTCCTGAGGCATCTGACTCCATTAACCACAAGATATTGCTGTCTTTCTGAAGAGAAGTGGCTGGGATGTAGGGTAACTATCCTTCAGGATATCTCATTATTACTCTAGCACCGTGATAGCCTGGTGCTTGAATAAGGTCAATGTGTGGATGAAGAACAGCTGACTGAAGTTAAGGTGAGTAAGACAGAGAATATGCACTGGAGAGAATTTTGAAGTGTTTGCATCCATGGTGGAGCCATCTTTAGTTGAAAAAATGCACCAAGAATTGGCCATTTGATCTGTAGGTTAGGAGAGCTCCTGGGAGTGACAAAAACAGTGCATTGTGGACCAAATAAAAAATTCAGTGCCACCCACCCCACACAGAAACACACATCCGAGCTTTGGTAGTCTGTTGATCTCAAATAGGTCTCAGCAATCATCTCAAGATGCTCAGATAAGACAATTGTGGAAAGCAAACATCCTTGACTATGAGGGATTGCTGATGAATAGAAGGGTATCCTATCAACTCTAAAATAGGAGTTGGCAATTTTTGCCATCTCAGGACACTACTTGCAACACAGAACCCTACCACGGGCTGCAAATGTCTGCCTCCTAGAGTACCCAAGCCACCTGTGCTTACCCTTGTCACAAGTTCAAGTGATCAATGGCAATGGAAAGGATTAAATTTGGTAGCACTATAGGAACAGAGCAGGAAGTACAGGGTGTCAGTAGAGGCTGGGGAGGGAATAGACAACAAGGCAGGCAATAGGGATGTCCCGTCTGCTACACAGTCCCCAGTGTGCTACTGATCCTCCAAGCTGCTGGGGGCCAGATCTAATCTCTTCATGGGCCAAATCTGGCCCACAAACTGTAGGCTACCAACCCTGCAAGAAAGACTGTCATATCCTGGCCTCAGTTTTTCATGCCTTTGTCACCTCTTGACTGCAATACAAAAATATACCCAGGGGTGAAGCCTTCAGCACTTTATAAATTGTAGCAGACACAAAACACCAACACACATCTGAGCATCACTAGCTACATCTACATGAGACATTGACTGTGCAATTGTTGCTGCCCCCAAGTGCTTACGTATTTGAGTACTAAATGTATACAATATGTACACTTGTGTATACAAGTACTAAATGACTGTGCACTAACCAGAGTTACTGCACAGTAGCATCCCCAAATGGCTTTTTGGTGATGATGACCCCACAGTGGCTCATTACTACTGCACAGTAGTGTCGAGTCACACTTCTTGCCACATGACGCTACTGTGCAGTAGTAACGAGCCACTGTGTGGTCAGCAACTTGTGTAGACATGCCTACTAATGACCAAGAAATCATCATACTTATACCTTACCCTTTGCATTAGCTGCCTACAGGATATCAAATGAAGTATCCCATACAATACTCCTCAATGAACAAAGGGATAAACATACCGTATTTACTAAAATATAAGACAAAGTTTTGGTCCCCAGTCAACATGAAGGAAATAAGCCTCTCATCTTACATTTGCATACAATGAAACTGTATTAAATAAATTGTCTACCTTTGAGCTGCTGCTAAAACAGCATGTGCTCAGTAATGGAAGCCAACTATTAAGTTGACTAAATGTAACCGACACTGAGCATGACTATAAACACATGACCTATAGGGGTAAACATGCTGATGGGAACCTACCATAAGAATAAGTTAATGCAGCCCAACTGAATAAGACAGATTGTAGTGCCCATTGAGCACGGCCCCCCAACACTTTTTCAGTTCATGGTGAGCAGTGGCTCACACTGCATACATTTCAACTTCCCCTTCACTCCCACAGCTGAGCTGCACCTTTCTTTCCCATTTTTAGTGATCCTTTTTTTTTTCACCAGCCTTAAATATTTGGCAAACATCACCAAATGGGGCCCCAAACAGGTTACCCAAAATCTCTCTGTCACCCCCTCTCTCAGCCTGTTGCATATGATTAGTGTGGCCTCACTCTCCATGAGGTGGAGCCATGCCAGGCTTCCCTATGTCTCATCTGCTTATGCATTTTTGGAGGACCCCAGGACTCATGACAAGAACACCCAGTTCCAGTCATGAATGTGGGGTAATTAGTACATAGATCCTTTGTGGGGGTATCTGGAATACACACACATACTGAACAGTGCTGAGCTGTGGGGTTACCGTGGCTTGAAATGCTGTTGTCTCTGCTGGGCCCCAGCCTAATTAACTATACAGTAAATCATGATTCTTTTGGATTTCGGCTAATATCATACATAGTTTGTACTCTCTCTAAGTAGATAATGAAGTGCTGGTTAAAAGTGTGTTTCTGGAGTACCTGTGCTAAAACTTGTAGCATTAAAAAAAAACAACAGTAAAGTTAATAATTTCTGGGTGGATTAAATCTATGGGCACTATATGCAAATTGTTACAGCTATATTTATTTCAAGGTCAGTTCTTTCAGATTTGTTCCTTGCTTCTATGTGCTCAGGGACAGCTGGGTCTGAGAGTAAGGAGTTGGGGAAGGGGCTGCAGAGGAAGAAGTTAGGAGGGGGTCTAACTGACTTCCCTTCATATTTATTTTCCCTGCTGTAACCATGGGAAGGGGACAAAGTCAAGGCAAAACTCCAAAATTATATTCTATGTCTGGAAAATTATATCAAATTTATAATCTTTCCATATACCAAATCTAATTATTGGGGGCAGGGGATTTCTTATAATCAGGATAATTTTATATTCAAGTAAATATGGTATTCTATATGCAATGTGTACAAATATAGCAGTATACATTTTGTTACTATATGTGTATACATATGTACACACACACACACGTATATATACACAATATATATAGTGCTTTGTTACACTAATTTGAGGGAAGCTGATCAATCAATCATGGCATTTGTTCATGAAATCATAATTTGTACAATGGTATAAATGGGTTTTACTCCTCTCCCTGGACTCAGTTACTAGGGCTGCGCGAAACAGAATCATTCTGTTTCAACCACCGTTTTGACATTTCGACAGAAAAGTGTTTCATTTTGACTTTTGTTTCGAGTTGAAATGGCTGTTCCGTTTCATTCCATTGAAATGTTTTGCCGTTTCAACCCTGTTACGACGTTTTGCCCATAGGATATAATGGTGACAGTCAAAACAGGCTATAAATTTGTAATTTCTGGCAAGATTTGGATGAAACTTATAGGACTGGTAGCCCCTTCCAAGGGCATGATGCATGCCAAGCTTCAAGAAGATAGGTGCAGGGGATTTGGAAGCCCTGCACCTCTGGCTACAGACAGGCAAAACTTGTGTCACGGGTGCTTGTACAACTGTGTCTGTCTTAGGGCAGAGTGGGGTGGAAACCACTGCAGGCCTGGCTGCTAGGCCCTGCTGCAGCCACAAAGCCTGCCAACTGTCAAGGAGATCAGTGCAGGGGGGTTCTGGGACCCTGCACCCCTAGCTGCTCACAAGCAAAACTCGTGACATGGGTGCTTATGTAACTGCTGGCCCTCATCAGGCAGCAGGACTGAAGATCCCCCATCACTTGTCACCAAGACCTGGGGGTAATAATTGACCACAGTATGAACATGAGCCGGCAGTGCAATGCTGTAGCCAGCACGGCCAACAATACCTTGGCATGCATCAATGTATGCATCTCCAGCAAAACCATTGCAAAGAAGTAATGGTCACAAACTCCTGGAAGATCGTTTCAGGCTTGTTTCAGGCTCAACATTAGGAAAAACTACTTCACAACTAGGCCCTAGATGTATGCTTCTGATGTAGCAGTAAGCTGCTACCAAGTCCCCTCTCAGCCTTCTCTTTTTCAGGCTGAAGAGTCCCAGGTCCCTCAGCCTTTCCTCATATGGCTTGCCGTGCAAGTCTCTGATCATATGGGTAAACCGTTCTCTGGACTCTCTCAAGCTTTATCACATCCTTGTTAAGGTGCGGAGCCCAGAACTGGATGCAGTACTCCAGCTGCAGTCTCACCAGTGCTGAGTAGAGTAGGAGAATCACCTCTTTGCAATGGTTTTGCTGGACATGCATCAACTGATGCATGCCAGTGTATTGTTGGTCCTGCTGGCTACAGCATTGCACTGCCGGCTCTGCACCAACCCCCTTGTGAATCAGTGACTAAACAGTATAATAGGGCATGTATTTAAAGAGGACACCTCTTAAACTTTACTAAAAGGTAATGTAAGACTGATGTTGTAGCCATGATGGTCCAGAAATTATGTGAGGGGCAAAGATTTCATAGTATAATATCTTTTATTGGACTAACAATGTAGTTAGGATAAATTCAGACACTCTTTTGAATGCAAGACATTCTTCATCGGGTTATGAAGAACATCTTATGTTCAAAAACTTGCTAACTGTATCCCAGCTACATATTTGGTCTAATAAAAAAATATCACTTGAAGAAATCCTTGCCTCCCGCTTTACTGAAAGTAACATGGATAAAACTAGTTCACACATTTTGCTTTCTAGGTATTTTTTTTCCTATAAATAATCATATCTCCTGCCTATTATTTATATCTTTTTAAAAACTTACATTTTAATTATTAAGTATCTTGGATTGTATTTGCCTGTGATGCAGTCTCTTACTGACGGAAATGCTAAGCAAAGATTCTGTTTATGACGTGCAACAGAAAACACAGTTGCATTCTTCTATTATTACTTCTCAGGCTCTCGGTCTACAAGAATGAATATGCAAACACACATGCCTATATATTCAACTGTATGTAACTACAGTATGATGAACACTATGAATACAAAACTAGAATTTATGCTGAATGGAGAGGTCAGTGAGCCTGCCATGTACAGTAAGGAGCTCATAGAAATGCTGGGAATGCTGCTCATAGCTAAGAACTTCCTTCTGTGGAGGTGTGCAAGATTGCCTTATTTGCAACAATGCTTGTGACTGGTTGTGTTTTATCATATCTGCTGTATCTGCCTGGGTTTGATTATAAAGGAATGAGAAGGAAGAGGTGGGTGTCTAGGTACAGGGTGATGTTTTGACTGATACACAGTTTAGTAGTTTGCTTGAAAGCAATCATCTTCTAAAATACTGTTTTTAAATGACGGGGCTGGAAACAGATGCCTTCTATGTATGGGACACTGTATGGGGAACTTTTAGCAGCGTACCTTTTCTTATACTGTCTGACAATGAGCATGTTCTGACCTGGAGGAGCCCCATCTCCATTCAGTGCTGAGACTGCCAGTGAATTCCAGCCTAGGTGTTGTGGACTGGTGATCTAGATGGTCATGCACTAGGAACTCAAATGAAGCCATCATTGCCGTTCACATTAGCCATCATGCCTCCGTTAGATCTTGGTAACAATATAGGTGGTGTTATATCAGACTGGCTTTGATTATCTAGTAGTGGTATAAAACCTCTTTTGCCCATAGCTAGCCTCTAGGGCCATCCAGCTCCCAACTCAGATGTACTGTATCTGCCCTTGCTTTACCTCTTGAGCATATCCAGGACTTCATTCTATGAAAAATCTTGTTCTTTGCATTGGGTGTGTGTGTAGGAGGTGTAGAAATTTGCAATTTAGTATAGGAATGTAAAAGCATCACTACTTTTTAGAGATAATATCTTGCTAATGCTGGATCTCTAAAGATAATACCCCCAGATTGCAAATAAATATTTATGTTCTATGTTTTAAATTACTTTTGGGTGGGAAGAAGGTGGTGTCAATTTTTATTTTCCTGTTTAAAGAAGGTTGTTTTTATTTATATTATCCAACTGAGAGTAAGAAAAGTATGAAATAAGAAGGGATAACATTTAAAAATCCAGAAAGAACATTTGATCTCAGTTGGGATAGTCTGAAGGGATGAAGCAAGGAGTCTAAATTCATGACTTACACATTCTCCTGGCCCCTGCACTGTGTATGTAACTTAGATTCATTACTCAGTTAGGGTGAAATCCTGGCTTCAATGAAAGGGCAAAATTGTTATTGAATTCCGTGTAACTAAGATTTTACCATTAGAAACATAACGATTTATCAGCATCCCTTCAGAAACAAAAATTCTATTGGTTTTGGAAGTTGGATCAAGCTCTTGATCTAATGAATGTTATCAGTGGGTGCATCCCCACATGCAGGGCATGCATTTGCAGTCGCAAAAAAAGTAGTGGTACAAATTTGTGCCACTGCACATGTTTCTGCCTGTGTGCTTTGGTGTGGGGAAAAATACCCCGCTTCGGGGAAACTCCCATTTCCCTGCTCCTCCCAGCTCCCAGTGTGCTGGAAGAGCTGAGGTGGAACTAGAGGAGGAGAGATGCTCTGGCCAGCAGCCTCTGTGTCTGCCAGTATATGCTCCTGTGATGCATGCCATGCCACTGTTTTTGTGGTGTTTTTTGCTACTGGGATTTCCCAGTAGCAAATTTTGCCCCTGTGTTGCAAATTTGCAGTGTGGGGTACATTTTAACTTGCCAGGCATGCAGTTTGTGGTGCCACAAAGAGATGGCAACACAAATTGCATGTGTGTGCACATCTGGGTCTGGCCAGTGAGTCTAAGAATAAAATGGCACCTCTTTATTTGTCAACTGGTCAGAAGATGATCATGTAGCAAGACAAGAAAATGGGAGATGGTAGTAAGTTAAAGCATGAGGTGATCAGATATATAGTACCATGCACACATACTTTTTAATATTCTTTCAGCTCCTCAGCATGCAAGCAATACCGTTATGTTGAGTCACGTATTAGCGGGAGGGTATAAGTAGGTCAACAGGCATCTGAGCATGAGGGAGTCTTAACTTACATCACCTGCACATCACCTAAGTATTTGGCTCTCACTGCAGAACATGTGCTTGAGCAGAGTATGTAAATGGCTAGTGATACTACAGAAGACAGTTCATTTCATGCTCAGAGAGGTACATTAGAACCCACTTGAGCCTTCACCTTCCATGAACTTATCTGGATTTTGAAAATCAATTGGCTAATAAAAAATCAGACATCTGCCTTGGAAAGGATTCCACTTTGAATTCCCAGAAATGCAGCATAACACTCCTGGTTGAAAGGGTAGGGTGGTGTGAGAGCTAAAGGGAAAAGAGAAGGAAGTTTATAAAATGTTTAAGCAGAAGTTACGTTTGTTACAGATTATCTTCTCTGCTCATGATCTACTGTTAAAAAGCCCTACGATGTGTTTGGTCATCTACAGCAGCATGGCATGAAACAGCAAAATATTTTTTTCCCCACAACCCTTTTATATTTACTATAAAAGATGTATAAAAAACCCCTCAATGCTAACAATGCGTAGTCTATGTATCTGTGTGTGTTTGTGTGTTTTGAGAGAGGCTGACAAAGAATATTTGGCATTGAAAGGGTAATGGAAGGCAGGAAAGGATGCAATGTGCCTTTTTTAAGCTTTTTTTGTTCCTGTAATAAAATTTTCAGTGCCTCAGAGCCCCCGCCATTGACTCCCAAGACCGCCTGAAGGCTGCAGCCTGTCAGTTACTTACTTTGCCAGTTGAGAAACACTGATTTAGGAGATTATTTCAAACCTACTGAATGTAATAGAAGTTTTTGTATTGACTTCAGTGGTTTAGACTGGACACCTATTGTGCAGCTCATTCCAACATGTTTTGTACACTGCAGATTTCAACAAATATAAAGGGCTTTGCATGATCCCTGCTCATGATTTTCCCAAGTAGAAATGAGAAAAAAAAATATCTGACTAAAACTCTTTTGGGTAAAAAGGCAGATTTAATTAAACCAAAACATCTTGGGAATTTATGTTGGGTTTTCTTCATTTTGAGAAGGGAAACATTCTTTAAGAATTTGTTTTGACAGCTGTGAATGAATATACCAATTCATTTAAAAAGCCTTTAATTTTATTGTGAAAAATATAACTTTAAAATTGGTCAGCATCTAAAAACAATTTGACTGTTCAATCTGTTGAAAATGTTGCCTTTTGGTTCAAACAAAAATGATTTTTTGCTGTTCTAGGAATTGACAAGGAGCAAAAAAAAACCCAACTCCTCATCATTCAATTGACTTTAGACAATATTGGTATATGCCGGAGCCTCCCATTTAGAAATTGCAACTGAGAACTGTTGTGATTAAAAAAAGAGAAAAGACTAATAACGCTTCAAAGTGAAAACACCACCACTTTGAAAATATTATAACACAGTGGAAATTAGTGTCTGGTTTTGCAGCATCCTGTGAGCATTGCATCATCCCTGTTGCTACAATAGATTTACTCCATTTGAGGATTGAAATGCCAAGGTCACTTTTAAAGCATTAAAAACTTTATCCTCTGTTAGAAAAGCACAGTGGAGCAGAGACTGAATCAGGAAGTGAAATGGTAAATGCTGCACTTCTTCGCAACCCTCAGACAGATAATTAATAATAACTGACCCTTTAGACACACTTATTTTCCCATCTATATGAAAACAGAACAGCATAAAACTGGTGTGATCCTGGGAAAAAGACTACTTGGTACTGGAGTAATCCCAGAAGTTGACAACAGACTCTCACATCCTAGACCCTGCTATGGTGCGTTTATGCTTAAGCAGCAAGGTAAGGATTTTCCAACTATTGTGGAGTCCCTTGGTAATACAAAATCAGCTATTCTATTTCCAGCTGTTACAGCTAAAAGGGAGATGGTAGGAGAGGTGTTTGGAGTGCAGCTGGGAGAAAGGAAAAAATCATGAGACCAGAATAAGAACAACTGAAATTATGATTTGTCAGCCAGGAGTCCCTCCCAGACCTCTCTGGTCTCAGTGCTGCCCCTCAAGCACTAGATGGGCTGTAAGGGCTTTTGTGGCCTCCATCCACCCCTACAGTTATGCCCATGCCTTGTGGATGTTACCAGTTATCATTTCAGGCCCCCACATCCTTGTTGGGCCTTCTACCTTCCCAGTTTCAGTCCCTTTTATCTGGCTGAGCCCTTCTCAGCCTAGGTCCACTGCACTGGACCTGGCTTCTGGGCTCCAGCTCCTTGGGCTTTGGGCCCCTGGCCCTGGTCTTGCCCCTCTTGGCTGTGGGCCTCTGGCCTGGGTGTTACGTTTCTGGGCTTGGGGCCCTAATTTTGCCGCTTTTGGCTCAGGACCCTTGGCCCTTGTTTCACCTCTCTCAGCTCTGGGCCCTTGGCCCCACAGGCTTTGCCCTTCTCTGCTTTCTGCCTGCCTGTTCTTGGGGCTCAGCCCCTGGCAGAGCTCCAAAATTGTGCATACCCCTTGGGCATCAATGTGTGTGTGATGCACCCCTCAGTAACCCCACTATGGCTTAAACCACTGAGCAGCCCTCAGGTGCTTTACTGTGGGCTAATCCTCAATGCACAATCAGGTACCTCTCGGTGGTCTCCTCATCATCCCTTATAGCCACACCCAGTCTGCCAAGATAAAGCTTAAACAAAAAACATAGGTCAATGGCTATAACTAAAATGCCCCCACACTGGGTGTTGCTACATGCGTGTATTTACTGTGCAGTAACCAAAATTACTGTGCAGTAGGGGTGTGTGTCTACATATGCACACTCATACTGCACAGTAAATATGGCAACAGATGCTGACTTGAGCGTAAACTTGATACTGGCATCAAGTTTTATACCAGTATCAATTTTATGCCCAATTAGTTACTGTGCAGTAATGCACAGGTAAATGCTTTAATGTGCAATAACGCTGTGTGTGTGGACTGACAAGGGACTAACTTTAGTTCCAAGTCAGACCACACACAGTATTAATGCACTTTAATGCCTACATGTGTAAACACTGGTCTATTCCCGCTTACTGCACAGTAAATTTAAGCCGGTGTAAGTGCATGTGTAGACATGCCCACTGGGTCCTACTCCTTGCAAACTGTAAGCCTCTTACTTGCAGTTCCCAGGGCACCTCATGTACTAGGAAGTCCATCTCTTGTAGCCATCCTGCTTAGGAGGTCCCCTCTCTGTTTCTTGCAGGGCCAAACTGACTGCGTTGGCTCAGGCCTTGGGTATACAGGTTTCCCTCGCTTTACATGGTACATGTGTTCCTGCAAAATGGTGCATAACTCAAATTTGCATAAAGGGAACCCACTTTACAATGTAACAAATAGGGATATGTTCCAAAACCTTGACTGTACTGACCCCCAAATCCATTTCTACTTTTTTATAAGACAATTTTGGTACTCATCAACAGCAGACGGTATACACAAGCATAGAGCACTATCATAATGGGGACAGGAACTACAGACACATGTGTTGCAGACAACAAGCGAGGATCACAGATCCACACAGGAGACTATATTTTGGTGTGCATCACTCCCACAATGCACCGCACAAAGCAGCTGACTGTGGGCTTCCACCACACCGATTGCATAAGAATGAATTTACCTCACATATAACAAAATTTTGGTTTAAAAAGGGTCATGGTATAAGAGTGAATTCACACATACAGAACCCGCATAAAGTGAGGGAAACTTGTATATTAGGGCTGTGTGAAACTTCGGCACCCGTTTCATTTTGGAGGTGTTTCAACCTATTTCAGCACCTGAAACCAAATCCAAAACAAAACAGAAGGCTCCTAAACACCTCCAAAACAAAAAGAAACCATCCAAAATATTTTGAAATGTTTAGATGTTTCAGAGGCACCCCCTGGGAATAGTTCAGCACAGCCCCTCAGCCCTCCTTTTAAAGTGCCGGGAGGCTGGGGCTGGGCAGGGCATGTGGCTTTGAACAGTTTGAGGTGCAGTTTCACAGAAATCCCTGCACCTAACTGCCTGAAACTTAGCAAAATTCATGCCCTCAGAAGGAGCTACCATCCCTGCAATTTTCATCTGAATCAGGCATGAAATGATAAAGTTATAGGCATTTCAGTGATTCACCATTATAGACTATGGCCAAATCACTGAAACAATGTTGAAACTCTGAAACAGATTCGGCCAAATCAAAACAGAACAGTGATCTGAAACACCAAAACAAATTTGAACTACTGTTCCAAAATGGCCAAATCTGAAATGGAAACGAAACATAGCCATTTTGCATAGACCTGCTGTATATGTTTCTTAAGCCCTTCCCTACTCTGGTTGGGTGCCTTGCCAGTTCTGGAACAGGTTCATTCTAACGGGGAACCTTACTGCTGTTATAAGTAATGTTTTATTACTTAAGAAGTAATACCATAGCAATGTCTATGGCATTAGCTGGCTGCCATAGCAATGTCTTTGTTATTTTAGCAGGGTGCTATGAGTCCCCAGCGCTCTATACCCCTGCAGCCATCCCTTCATGAGCAGTCTTCTCTCCTCAACCTGTGGACTACTTGCTGCTACTTCTTCCTTCAAGTAACAGGAACCCTCTAACTCCCTGTTAGACTCTCCCCTAAACAATGTGAACAAGTCTCAAGAGAAACAGCACTGACAGATAACACAATGGTTAAACTGCGTTGGAGATTCAGGTATCGGAACATCTCTATAAGCAGGCTGGTGAGCCTAGGGCCTTGTAGGCTGGCTTTAGTCCATAAGGAGCTCTCCAGCCAATCCTTAAAATACAAAATTTGGCACTAAACAAACAAACTTGCAAACAAAAGTCTTTGATCCTTCTCCTGGCAGCTGGAGGGCCTTTCACTTTGGCCCAGGGCAGCAGCATGGCCTCTTCCTGGTAGCAAACTATCTGGGCTCCAGTTCACCTCCTACCTATAAACTGTTGCCTTGCTGTTTGCTGTTCTCTGAGCTCTCCAGGGGAGATCCGTGATCAGGATCAAGAAAGGCAAAGCTGGGGTCAGAAGTTAGGAGATCTAGAGAGAGCTGCAAACGTGAGGTTTGCCGGAACAGACTGAGGCTGTGTCAAGGTGTGCTTGCAGCCTGAGGCTGCATCTGTGCTTATAAGGGGTGAGTGGCAGTTTTGGCAGCCAATACAGCTGCAGAGAACTGGGACAGTTGGACTAGCCAGGGATCAGGGGCAGGTGGAGTAGCTCAGGTGCCTGGCCAAGCCAGACATGCTTGAGCAGAGGCCTTGGCAGATATCACCTTCATCCTGCCAAAAAAAAAAAATGGCCGCACAAAGCCCAAACAAATAGATTTCCATTTCCTTTGTCACACCACAAATGCCGAAAATCATGGCCACAACAATAGATGGTAAAAAATGTTTTGTGGTCAACATCTATTACCTTTGATGCCCTACTCTCCAGTTGCCCAGATGCACAAAGCTGTCCAGGTTCCCAGGCAGGTGCCCCACGCTGTTGCACCCTGACATGGGACAATGGGTGATGTCTGTGTCACCCAGTGAAGTGGATCACCTATGTTGGGGGACATCCCAGCACACCTGGTCCCATGTGTGTTGATAGCTTTTATTTATAAAGTGAAAAAAATGCCCTGCTTTCTGCCTAACACAGGTTTATACCTACAAGGTTTTTTTCTCAGGCTTTCACATTTCCAAGGCAGAGACATCAAGTTCTGTGTAGTGTACTCTTTGAAAAAATGCTCAGGTGAAACTTTAAAAACCTACACCCTGGTGTGAATGGAAAGATATTAGAGGGTTTTTTTTTCAATTGCTGGTTTCATTGGGTTTCTTATGACTGAGTCTGTGGGCCAGAAGAAGACGTATATATTGCCGGGCACCAGTCAGATGCATTTTGTCTCAGCATGCTGTACAAAACATTGACCTTTTGTGACATGCAGCAGTATTACCTGCAGCATGTATAAATGCTCATGCCTCATCAAAAGCTTATAAAAATTCATTAGAACCTTATACATTTGGGCTTTAAATATCTGGTTTATGCCCTAGGTAAATGAAGCTTACTGTTTGCAAGGAGATCCTGTGACGGATTGAATTCGAGAACCATATGATAAGTGGAGCGATTACCAGATACTGAGAGGCACCAAGAGAAAGGTTGGGGCTCCTTTAACATATATTTTAAACACGGGACAATAGTGTACTCAGCAAAATCCAGGAGTTCCACACAGCTGCATCTGTAACAGTTTTGCAGTGTGCATATACTTAGTTTCAGTTACAAAACAGGCTTGAAATGTTTAGCTTTCACTGTCCAGGGCATCTCACAGAATTTGTGGACTGCAGAATTATACCATTAAATATTAAGTTCTGAGATGCACTTTTCTATGAGACTGTACTTGCCAGAAAGCAAACGAAGATTAAATGGTGATTGAATGTTTTAGTTTTGCTTGATTGCATTTTGATCCTAAGCCATGAGCCTCAGATGAGAGCTCGTTGGAATAGTTCTAACAAAACTTTTTTTTTTTTTTTTTTTTTACCATCAGAAATTGCAGATTTGTCCAAACTGAATATTTTTGAAGGAATATTGTTTTTTGATAAATTTCTTGTTAAAAAGATTTTAGAAAAAAGTTTGGGAATTCTCAGATTGTCCCATTTTGCCATTTTCCAAATAAAAAGTTTTGTTTTTCAATTCAATGTGACTTTCTGTTTCAGAAGTAGTGTTTACAGAAAATAATAGTAAAATAAGGCTGAAATCAAAATTCAGAAATTATCAAACAAAATGCTGTGCCTTACCCAATCAGATTTTATTTTTTTCCAGATTTTGGTCTGAAACTTTTTCTTCAATATTTCATTTTTGATATGGCTTAATGACTAAAAAAAATGTCTGGAATCTCAAAACATTTGGTGAGATGCAAAATACCATGCTTCTTCCACTTCTTGTATGAAAATGAATACTCTGAACAAATGCAGAAGGAACAACTCAAAAGCTGGATATTGCAAGTAGATAGATTCATAGATTTATAGATGTTAGTGTCGGAAGGGACCTCAACAGGTCATCAAGTCTGACCCCCCGACCTGGGCAGGAAAGAGTACTAGTGTCAGATGACCTCAGCCAGATGCCTATCCAGCCTTCTCTTAAAGACCCACACAATAGAACACTTCCTCCCTTGGAAGCCCATTCCAAATTTTGGCCACCATTACTGTGAAGACATTTTTTTCTGATATCTAGCCTAAATCTGCTCTCTGTCAGTTTGTGACCATTATTGCTTGTTACCCCAAGAGGTGCTCTGGTGAACAGAGCATCTCCGATCCCTTGCTGCGTCCCCCTAATGAATTTGTAGGCGGCCACAAGATCACCTCTCAGCCTTCTCTTGTGGAGACTGAAGAGGTCCAGGTCCCTCAGTCTCTCCATATAGGCATGTCCTGTAAGCCCCTAACCATACAAGTGGCCCTCCTATGGACTCTGTCGAGTCTATTAACATCCTTCTTGAAGTACAGCGCCCAAAACTGGACACAGTACTCCAACTGCTGTCTGACCAATGCTGCATAGAGGGGAAGTATCACCTCCTTGCTTCTATTTGTCATGCATGTGCTGATGCATGATAAAGTGCAGTTAGCTTTGCTGATGATTTCGTCACACTGATGATTCATTCATCTTGGAGTCCACTATGACTCTGAGATCCCTTTCTGCTTCTGTGCTGCTGAGAGGGTCCCTTCCAAGCCAGTAGGTGTGATGGATATTTTTGCGCCCTATGTGCAGCACTCTGCACTTGTCCTTGTTGTACTACATCCTATTGTGTACTGCCCACTTTTCTAACTTGTCTAGGTCTGCCTGCAATCATTCCCTACCCTCTGGAAAGAGTACATTTCCCAGCTACACCCAAGTCACTGATGAGTATTGAAGAGTACTGGTCCAAGGACCGAACCCTGTGGGACCCCACTACCCACATCCTTCCAGGTCGACACTGACCCATCTATTACTACTCTCTGGGTGTGACCGCTAAGCCAATTTGCCACCCACTGGACCATGTAAACATCTGTCACAGCCTCTTAATTTATTTATGAGAATGGGATGAGATACCATATTGAAGGCCTTGCTAAAGCCCAAGAAAACAACATCCACCTCTACTCCTGCATCTAAGCATTTTATGACCCTGTCTTAAAACCAAACCAGATTGGGCAGGTATGATCTACCTGCTACGAATCCATGCTGTTTTCCCTGCTGCATTATTTTTACCACTGGACTCCCACAAATATGATCCTTCATAATCTTTTCAAAGACCTTTCCAAGGATGGAGGTGAGACTGACTGGCCTACACTCAGATCCTCCTTCCTGAAAATAGAGACCACATTGCCCCTTTCCCAGTCCTCTGGGACCTCACCCGAGCACCACAAGCACTCAAACAGCCATGCCAGTGGTTTGGCTTTGACACCGGCCAATTCCTTCAGTACTCTCAGATTCAACTCATCTGGGCCTGCTGACTTGAACACATCCAGTCTATCCAAGTGACTCTGCACCAAGTCAGCATTGACAGTTGGTAGGCTGGTTTCCCTCTGATGCCCATCTAAGAACCCATTAGGAAACTTATCTTGAGCCCTGTTCAGGAACACTGAGACAAAAAACTTATTGAATAGTTCAGCCTTGTTCCCACTGTCTGTCACTAATTGCCTCTTCTTGTTCAGTAGGGGTCCTATGCTGTTCTGCACCTTCCTTTTATTCCTTACATACCTAAAAAAGACTTTTTGTTGTCTTTAATTTGTGTTGCCAGCCTCAGCTCTGTAATTGCTTTGGCCTTTCTAGCTGCCTCCCTGCAAGTGCCGGCCAAGTAGGTATACTCCTCCTTGGTAGCTTCCTCCTGCTTCCACCACCCATATGCCTTCTTTTTTGCCCTTAGGCTTCCCTGGATTTACCTGTTTAGCCAAGGAAGTTTTTTGGCTCCTTTTCCCTCATACTGGGATAGTCTGCCTCTGTGCCTGAAGAATCACTTCCTTTAGGAACGAACACCCTTCCTGGACTCCCATCGCACCAGTACTCTTATCCTGCAGTGCATCATTGAGTAGACTCCTAAGCACACTGAAGTTAGCCTTCCTAAAGTCAAGTACTTCCACCCTACCAGTTATCTTACTTACCTTACACTGTATGGTGAATTTGATTGATTGGTGGTCACTGTCCCCAAGGTGACCACGAATCTGCAGCTCCCCTATCATCCCCTACTGTGTAACAAGGTGGCTGAGTGGTTAAGGTGATGGACTGCTAGTACATTGTGCTCTACCTACATGGGTTTGAATCCCATCCTTGTCAGTGCTGTTTTTAGTAACAGCACTGGTACCTGTGTGGTAGAGTTGCTGCTTACCATGTGAGAGCTCAGAGTTCAAGGCTTGGCTGGGTTAAGTCGTGGTAAATGAAACACCAAGTCCAGTAAGGCATTTTTCCTAGTGGGACCATATACCTCCTGTGTTTGGTGAAAGTCCTGCATGCAGGTTAAAAACCTATGTGAACAGTTGGATTTGGCTGACTGTTCCTCCAAGCAGAGGTCAGGGTAGTTTAGTCCCCATGACAACTGCATTGCTAGACTGTGCTTCTTCAAGAATTCCAAGTCTATCTTTCCCTCTTGGTGTGGTGGTCTGTAGCAGACCCCCACCACCAAGTCCCTTTTCCTTCAACCTCCATGTATCCTAATCCACAATGCCTCAACTTTCTCCTCCTCTCATCTCATTTTGATTAGGGTAGATGTATAATGCCTCTTTACATAGAAAGCAACCCTGCCCCCTTTCCTCTCTACGCTGTCCCTTCTGTATAACCTGTAGCCCTCCATGTGTACTGCCCAGTCATGGGTAGGGTCCCACCAGGTTTCCATTAGCCCCACTAAATCCAAGTTATTGTCTGCAAGCAGGAGTGCAAGTTCTTCCTGTGTCGATAGAATTGTTATTTTGTAATGGAGCGAAAAAGTAATGGAGGACACACTGTGCTGCTTTCATTTCTCATATGTCAGAACTCAGCCAGGGTCTTAGATCCTTGATGTTAGATACATATAAGACTAAGATGTAATACTGACTATTAGAAGTAATTTTCTTCCCCCATCTGAAATTTAAAATATTTTATTTAAAATATCTAACCTCTCTTTACAGGTAAGGAGATAGTACAAGTTCCCACAGTCTTTTCTGGAATCTGATAATAAAGCCTATTGGCAGGGTCAGTTGGTGATAGAGATAACTGTTGTCACTAGGATGAGAATAAACTGCCTGCAGTGCACTGGAAGCGCTCTGTTGCCAGACCCATAGGGCAGTATCAGGGGTTTTCTATCACTCCCATATCATTCCTAAGTGAAGGTAAAAAGAAAGAACTGTCCCCTGCCAAGACCAAAGCTGTAGTAATGAGGTTTCACAAACCCCTCTGTGCACACCTTTTCAGACTGTCCTTTCTAAGCAAAACCAATTTCATTAAAGTCAGCCTTGTATTTTTATTTTCATGTGATGATTTATTAAAAATCTAGGATGTTAAGGGAGTGTGAGAAAATATTGTTTTCAATAGGGGAAACATATTTTTTCCCCTATCTTGTCACATTATAGCTCCACTCTAAGTACACATGAGCCTATATAACACTAAGACCACAGGTAGCCCCAAGGATTTCAGAGGAACTACTTCCATATGTTTAAGTATTTTCTTGGATCAGAGCCCAAAGGAATTTTTTTCTCCTAATAGATGCAACAAAGAAACTAAAATGGGATATAAACCTTTGATAATTTTGATCCATCTTCAAAGAGGTGCAGCATTTCAGTTCTGAGCAGGGTTTTTTCTTCTCTGGATGACATCAAGAGGTTCTGTTTCTGATCTAGAAGAGGTCCAATTGGTCATAGTTGAGGAAAACTGGTGGACAGGATGACAGATTCTGCAATACCATTGTCCTGTTTTCAGGACTGTCTATTCAATGAGCATTAATTTGCCTACTGTATTAAATGATGGTACTTAGAGACACACTAGCTAATTTATATGATATATTTGCACACCTTTTATTGAAAATATCTCTTGTATGTCCTTGCTGTTTTTCCCATATCTCAGCTATCTCTCATCTGTTAATTCAAGAGATTCCCAAGACACACTTAAAAAATAATTGAAATTATTAACCTCTAGCTTCTCAAGGTTACAAAGACTTTTTACTTCACACCCCCTCACACTTTACATTCCAAGATCAACTCTTTATCAAAGCTAAATACTTAATTATACACTGTACAATCTGTATTGTACAAGTTATTCTGGATTCAGGGACCTTGCACTTGTTTTTAAAAGAAACGCAGATAGAGAACAAAGTAACCTGACATTATATAATCCTGTGCTGTGTATTGTATTGTTTCTGGTACAAACACTCTTTAGTTTCAAATAGTAGTGGCTGCATTTCATTTCTGGTTGAAGCAATCCTGATCAGAGAAGTATCTGGATTAGCACTTAGTATCATGATGGATGTGGTGAATCAAACGAGAAAGACTAGTTTGATTCAAGTTTCAGTTTATTCTTGGCTAGCTCACCTCTTAACAAACTGGTAGGCCAGCTACATAATTCTGAACCTTGTTCATATTCTGATACCCCCTTGATGCAAATACAAACTCCTACAGTTTTTATCAAGTATAACACCAGCCTTTATAAAAAATCGATAGAAGGTCAACTTCACTGTTTGTAAGCTCCAAGCAAAGAGAGAATCATAAAAAACGACAGATTTTTTTGTTGAATTAAGTAACACATCACGTCTCCTCCCTATTCCCAAAGATGAAGGACAGAAATAACTTACATTCTTCAATGTGTACGATTGTCTACTAAAATATGTACTATGAGAAACAACTCTGTAGTGGCAGAGAAACAAAATGCAAGTTCCAGCTAGTCTTTCCTATAATTGTTAGAACCCTATCACAGAAAAATAATGCCCCTCTGACAATTCAAGACCATGACAATAATTTCAGAACACATTGCAACTGCATTTTGAGATACATTATTATTATTCTGAAAGGCTCTTCTTGTTAAGACACTATACCTCCAAAGTATCTTTGGAAGACCAAAGTTCAGTTGGAGTTGCAGCTAGCAAGGGACATGAAGGGTAACAAGAAGGGTTTCTACAAGTATGTCAGCAACAAGAGGAAGACCAGAAAAAGTTTGGGCCCCTTAATGAATGGAGGAGGCAACCTAGTGACATATAGGCAACCGTTGATCCTCTGGATCATGGTGCATACATCAGAGGTCTAGTCAGATGCCTGATGAATCCATTTGTGGCTGACCAGCCCAAACTGAATGTGACACAGCTCGTTACAAGTTTCACAGATCCATATATTGTCTGAGCAGAAGTCCAAGTTTGCAGCATTCTGCTTTCTTTTTTCTCGCTTTGCTTCCATCCTCTGAATCAAACCTGCTTCATGCTAAGCTACACCCATTGCCAGATGTTCCCTCCAAACTGGGCAGGATTCTATGTGCTCCTCCCAGCTTTCTGCACCAATGTTGAAAAACTTCATATCATTTTTGCACACATTGCGGTACTGACATAGAGAGTGACAACACTTTCTAGAGGCATTTCGAATCTTGTTATGCAAAATATTCTTAGGGATACCATCTCTTCCCATTCTTCTGACATGGCTGATCCATCACCCTCCTTTTCTTGCCAGTGGTTTCTAAGTGCATCAGTCCTGTATGGCCCAGTACCTTTGCATTTGGTATTCTGTCTTCCCACTTTATGTTGAGAATGTTATACAGACATCTCATGTGGAAGCTGTTCAGTTTCTTGATGTGCCTAAAATATGAAGCCCACATTTCTGAACCGTAAAGCAGGGATGACAGCACACAAGTGTCACAGAATTACACCTTCACCTTAGCTGATAGTTTGCTGTTATTCAATCAAGATAAGCTCCCAGACTACTGCACCTTATAGCATAGTTTGGGGACAAGATGAGCTGCCAACAGTGGTGAAATGACAGGTTACAGACTATTTAGTAAAGCTGGGCATGTACAAGTCCATGGGGCAGGACGTGCTGCACCCAAGGGCACTGATGTGATTGCAGAGTTACTAACCATTATCTTTGAAAACTTGTGGTGGTTGAGAGAGGTCCCAGATAATTGCAAAAGGGCAAATATAGTGTCCATCTTGAAGAAAGGGAAGGAGGATGATCCAGGGAACTACAGACCAGTCGGCCTCACCTCAGTCCCTGGAAAAATCATAGAGCAGGTCTTCAAAGAATCAATTTCTAAGCAGCTGGAGGAGAAGGAGGTGATCAGGAACAGTCACCATGGATTCACCAGGGGCAAGTCATGCCTGACCAACCTGATTGCTTTCTATGATGAAATTACTTCCTCTGTGGATCCAGGGAGAGCAGTGGATGCAATATATGATAACTTTAGCAAGGTGTTTTATATGGTCTGTGTAACAAGACTGGGGCTGTAGGCAGGAGGGGGAAGAAGGTGGGAAAGAGGGGCTATGATGCCTCCTCGGTGGTCATGCAGCTCCTGCTTTGCTCTGGCTCTAAGTTACCCTCCCTTTTCTTTTGTCTGCCATGTCTTGATGTTCTTCGTTAATTCTAGAAAGGGATGCTGCCCAAAGGACCTAGAGGGAGCTCTGTTCTTTTTTTCTGCCAGAAGATCCCTCTTGGAACCTGCTAGTCCCAAAACTAGTCTTCACATTATGTGGGCCCACCTACGTGGGCACCTATTGCCTTATGGGCTATTCACAGCCTCCACCCTCCCCTACAGCCATGGCCATGCCTCCCCAATAATACCAATTAATTATGTCAGTGGGCACTTAGCTCCAGTTCTATCTCTGGTCTCCTCCAGCCTCTATGCTCTTGTTCAGTCTCTTTTCCTCTCAGACTGTAGGCTTGCTGGCCCTCTCTCTGCCCCTTTCAAACTATGGGTTGATTAGCCTTCTACAGTCCTTGCCCCTCCTGGGCTGTAGGCTGATTCACCTTGTTCCTGACCATCTTGAGCTGTAG
This sequence comes from Alligator sinensis, assembly GCF_000455745.1. NCBI lineage: Eukaryota > Metazoa > Chordata > Crocodylia > Alligatoridae > Alligator > Alligator sinensis. Next base: position 2,291,003 of record NW_005841976.1, on the reverse strand, counting down.
GCCTCTGGCCTGAGTCTCTGCCCCCTCTGGGCATGGGCCATTTAGCCTGGGTAAGTCCTTCTCAGGCATTGGGACTCCTGCTCCTGTCTGGCCTCGGCCTACATTAAGCTTCCTCTTCTCTCTCTCTTCCAACTGCAATGAAGCACCTGCCCTCTGGCAGGGCTCAAGACAGTCCATGCCCTTTGGATACCACTGGGACTTCTGACCTCCCCTGATAGTCCTTGCCTCAAACCAGTAGTATAAACTCAAATGAAAAATATAAGCTAAGCCCTCTGGCTGTAACCAAAACTTTAGGCCAAGGCTGTATACCAGACTCCTACCCAGGCTTGGGCCATAGTCCTCTGCTAGCCTCCAGCCCCTTTACTGTCCGTGGCAAAGTTTCCTTCAAGGCCCACTGTGTCTGGTGTGGGCATAAACAGGTTGGGAAACATGAACAGTATACCCAAAACAGAAACAAGGGACTCTGCTGCAGTGGCCAGGTCACAGTGACCAGCTGCAGAGCCCTTGGGACCTGGTGTTGGTGGACAGACCAAATCAGACACCAGTAAATGACCAAATTAAGATGTGTGCATGTAATGGGTTTGTTGGAACAAAGGAATATTCTGGCAGAACAGAATGAGGATAGTATGACAACCACAGGGAAACCAATCAATGGTACCTGGAAATGATGAGTCACCAAGAGGAGAAAGAATACAAAAGGAGGGATTTCAGAGCAGTTAAGGGTCCTCAAGTGGGAAACCTGAGGCCACCATGGACAGAGGGCACACCAGCAGCCTCTCTCATATACCACAATGGGGGACTGGGACTTGGCCTTTGACCTCTAGGCTACTGACACCTGACAGTCAAGAAAAACCACAGGGTGAAGTTTGCATACCAATCAGATGTACTTTCCCTCTGTGACAGCCCTATGGCTAGTAGATATAGAATAGGGAGGATTATTTTGTTTGCCTTGCTTGCATTATTCTTATCTGCTATCACTATGTATTAATAAAATTAGCCTATTATTGCAGTTGTGGTTGGTCTGGGGATTTGGGTCCACCTGGAACAAGGTATCTTGGTCATAAATCCATTGCCAATAATGAGGTTCAATAAGGATAAGTACAAAGTCCTGCACTTAGGATAGAACACCAGTGTGCACCAGTACAGATTGGAGATTAACTGCCAGCCAGAAGCTCTGCAGAAAAGGACCTGGGGGCTACAGTAGACAATAAGCTGAATATGAGCCTGCAGTGTGTCCTTGTTGCCAGCTAGGCTAATGGCTTACTTGGCTGCATCAGTAGCAGCGTTACCAGCAGTTCGAGGGAAGTGATTCTTCCCCTCTATTCGGCATGGGTGAGGCCAAACCTGGAGTACTGTGTCCAGCTTTGGGCATCCTACTACAAAAAGGATGTGGATAAATCAGACAGAGTCCAGTGGAGGGCAACAAAATGGTTAGGGGGCTGGGGGACATGACTTATGAGGAGAAGCTGAGGGAACTGGTAGAAGAGAAGACTGAAGGAGGGGTATAATAGCAGCCTTCAACTACCTGAAGAGTAGTTCCAAAGACAATGGAGCAGACTGGTCTTAGTGGTAACAGATGACAGAACAAGGAGCAATGGGCTCAAGTTGCAGCAAGGGAAGTTTAGGTTTTTAAAAATATCTTACCTTTCTCATGAAGCAGGTAGTAAATTACTGGGACAGGTTACCCAAAGTGGTTGTGGAATATCAGTCTTTGGAGGCTTTTAATACCTGGCTAGACAAAGCTTTGGCTAGGATGTTTTAGTTGGGCATGGCCCTGCTTTGAGAAGGGGGTTGGACTTGATGACCTCCTAAGGTGCCTTCCAACCCGAATTTTCTGTGATTCTAATTGTTATGCCTTAGAAGAATTTCTACTTAGTGCAAGATGCAGGAGTCCATCTGCTTAGCAGCACAAATCAATCCAAACATGCCACTTTGGGCAAGTCTAGCAGAAACACCAATGAGAAACTGCAAAACAACAATGATGAGGATGGCAATGATGATGATAGTGATGCTATGAATGATGGATGTAACAAATAAGAAAATTAGAAGGAGAGCAACAAAACTGATCAGCACTTTGAAAGGAAGCCATATGAGGAAACACAGTGAAGGAGCTGGGAATGTTTAGCGTGGAGAAAAGGCTAAATGTGACATGGCAGCAGGCTTTGAATGGGCATTATAAAAAGAAAGTTTCTCTCTTGGTGCTATGGATGGAACAAGCAGCAAAGGTTTTAAACTACATCAAGGCCTATTCAGATTAAGCTAAACTTCAATTACAACCTTCCAAATGGAGAGAAACTAGATACTGGAGCAAATTGCCTAGGGAAATTGTAGGATCTCTATTCTTAGAGGTTAAAAAAAGATTGGCTAGTCACCTGTTTTGAACAGTACAGTGAAAGCCTCGATAGAAAATATTTGACTAGATGATCCTTGAAGTCCTGTCAAGCCCCATGATTCTATAAATAAAGAATGATTATTAATATTTTCCATTTAGACAGTGTTTTTCATCTGAGGATCTCACCATACTTACAAATATGAATGTGTCCTTGTGATAGCCTTGAATGATTAAGAAGAAAATGAAGGATACAATTTCAGAGACTTACCCAAGGTCACACAAGAAGCCTGTGGCAGAGCTGGGAATAGAATTGCATTTTCCTTTTCTCAGTAGCAACTTTAAGAGTTTCTTTGTCTTTCCCCTGCCCTGATATTTTCATTCTTTGTGCGGCACATTTATTAAGAAACACTTGCCTGATTGCCAACTGCCACAATGAGCACATACTCTATGTCAACTAAAAAAACCCAAACAAATAAACTAAATATCAGTAGAATAATTGGTGATACAAACAAAGAAAAGTCTATCTTCATGTCCCAAACAAATTCCCAAAAAAACACTAGCCCATTTACAGACACCCCCTTAAACACACAGATTTTCAGTGTAAGCAATGGTCCAGAAAATGGATTTGTTTGCACCACAGATCTTGCAGATACATAAAAGGAATGAAAACTACTGAAACAAGACAGAAAGACCATTGGGGAGACTATGGTAATGGAGCCAATAAAGTTCAAAGTCAAAGTGTAGTTCTTGGAATGCTTGACAAAGAGAGCAGGCTGTACCACGCAGCATACAAATGCAAAGTCCTCCAGGGTCTGGGAAATCTAACTCACTGACACAATTAGACTGAAGATTCATCAGTATGAATTCCAGTCAAGATGAGTAAAACCTGGAAATGCAATTCTGAATAACATTTTATTCATAAAGCCATAGATTTTAAGGTCAAAAGGATCATTATAATCACATGATCTGACATTTTGCATAACACAAGCTTTAGAACTTCACTCACTTATTTCTGCATCAAACCCACAACTTTCGGTTAATCTACATCATATATCTTAAGAAGATGCCTAGTCTTGATTTAAGCATATGAAGAATTTTCATATTTAAGTTGATCCAATGGCTAATTAGCTTCACTTAAAAATGTGCACATTAAAGCTCATATGAATTAGCGTGGCTTCCAACCACTGGTTCTTTTTGTGTCATTTTATTCTGAATTAGAAAAAATTAGAAAGAGTTCATAAAAGAGCCATAAGAATGATTTGAGATTTTTGTAAAATTTGCCTTGCCTTGTAAAATGTAAGAACTTTAAGATGTTATTTATGCAACAAGAGTTAAAAATTGATTTGACCACAGTCTACACGATCAAGATTTTGTACTATACTACATGGGGAACAGATTATGACCATGGATGTCTCTTCCCGTGGATGACAGCTGTAACCTCTGTCCATTGCGCCATAGCTGCTCTACCACCTGCCCCTGGCAGTAACATCCAGTGCCACAGGCTCCTGCTTGCCATAGTACTGGCCCTGCTGGCCCAACGCGACGACCACCATCTAAGCCCAGTCTGCACCCTGGTGGCTCCCCTGAATTCAGTGCCATCCCAGGCTCCTCACTGCTATACAGCTGACCCCTGAACTCCATCCTGCCACCCAGACCCCAGCAGGGACACTGAAGATGCAGTCCTGGATGCCACCACTGGGGCTGTCCATGCCCTCATGGTCATCCAGCCCCACCACCTCTGGGCCTACCCAGCCAGCCAGGACTGGTGGCTGCACATCATCCAGACTACCTTGGATGATGAACAGTGGCTTGAGTCCTTTCCAGATGACATGGGCCACCTTCCAGGGGCTCCTGAACCAGCTCTGCCTGCAGCTGGAGTGGCATGACACTGCCATGCAACTGCCCCTCCCCACAGACAATCAGCCGGCCATCACCTTGCTCAAGCTGGCCACATCCACCAGCCTCCGCTATGTCAGCCACCTCTTCAGCATGGGCAAGGCAACCACCGGAGAAGCCATCCTGGAGGTGTGTGATGCCCTCCCGGATGTGCTGAGGCACACTGCGCTCCAGGTTCACAATCCCCTGGTGGTGGTGGTGGTGGGGCTCTGTGCCCTGGGATTTCTCCAGTGCATCAGGGCCCCGGATGGGACCCACGTCCCTGTCACCTACCCACCCCACAGTGACTGGCCTATTACAGCTGGCAGGGCTTCCACTCCATTGTGCTCCAAGCTGTTGTCAGCCACCACAGTGCTTTCACAAACGTGAGCACCAGCTGGGCAGACAGTGCCCACAATGCCTGTGTCTTCTGGAACTCTGCCCTGCCAGCCACTGTCTCCCACCTCCCTGCATGCTGTTGGGGTGGTTCTGGGTGCCTCAGAGAATGCAGGCAGGCCAGGCAGGGAGTGAAGGCAGAGGCAGGGGCATAAGTTGGGGTGTGGAGAACCTTCCTCCTAGTGCAGTGCTTACCATGTTGTTGGGGCTGGTATTCCTGGTGGCTTGGGTCAGTGGCCACTGGTGGCAATGGCATGCAGCTCCTGGCGGTGCCCTGGGTTGCAGGAGTGCAGTGTCCAGCTGCTTGGGCAGGGGGCCTCCTCCAGGGAGGAGCTGGAGCTGCTGGCAGCCAGTGGTTCCATGGCCAGTCTGGCTTCATGGGCAAGAATGAGCCTGCAGAGCTGGTGGGGCAAGCCCTGACCTGGGCTCCCGGAGTTATTCAATGATTATGGGAGTGAGGAGCATGGTAGAATGAGGGGACCTCCCTGTGACGCATCACCGTGGGGTGCCAGGATGCAATGGAAGCTCAGGCAGGCCACTCATGCTCAAATAGATGGCACGGCTGCAGCCAGGGTTCTGGGGTACAAGTGTCCAGCTTGTACAAGCACCCAGCTGCTGCATAAAGGGCACAGACTTGCGAGCAGCCCCTGACCATTGGTTGCAGTCAGTGATGGTGACCCACTGTGCCCACAAGGCCTTGACCTTTATGCAGCACTAGCACTCTGACCGGTGGTGCCCACGCTCCTGCATGTGGCCTAACAACTCCTTGTAAATGTTTAGATTGGAGTGCCCACTCCATGCAAACTGCCGTGAGATCTGAAGTCTCCTCCTGGGACAAGTTGGGGCCCTGGCAGGTGGTGTAGCAGGGGAGACATCAGCATGGCTCCCACGATGGCTCATTTGGCCTCCATGCATCACTCCCGGTGCTGATAGGCCTGGCCAGGTGTATGCAGCACTCAGTGCAGGGGCATGGCATGGGACAGGCAGATGCATGGGGCTTCAGGGACAGGCACCAGATCCAGGGTCCAGGCAGGCTGCTGTGGGTCACCTGGGACAAGCTGGAGTGTGACCTGGTGGCCACAAGCTGACTCCAGGTGGGCCTGGTCACAGTCAGGCCTGACAGGTGGCTTCAGCATCCTGAGCAACTGGACAGCATGGCCTTAGCAGCCGCATGATGATCCAGTGTCAGGGAGTAGTGCTGGGGCATGGGCAGGCTGCTGCAGCTGCCCTGGAGCCTGTCCTGACACGGTGGCCAGCAGTGGCCACAGGCTGCCCGCCAGGCTCCCAGGGCCCCAGCATCCCCGCAGGCTCATAAGGGCCTAGGGCTGGAGCTGGGGCTGGGGCTGGCATAGAGCCACCCCAGCCCTGGGGCAGGAGAGGCTCCCAGCTCTGGAGCCTTGGGGCTGAGCTGAGGCTGGCCCCCGTAGTGGTGGGGCTGACTGGGAGAAAATTTGTTCCCGCTCTCTCTCTCCACATGTGCTACTGCACATTAACTAATTGTGAGTAACTTTGTAGTTGCAGGCAGCAACCTTACTCACAAGTAGAGTAATTTATTGTGCAATGTGTAGATGTGGAAGCTTACTGCACAGTAAATTGTGCTAATCCCAAGTAAAATGTCTTGTATAGACACGCCCAGTTTGTAGGAACAATAAGAGTGCACAATAGTACCCAGAGTTTTGTAGGAATAAAATGGGAGGTTGCTTCCCAGAAACAGACTCCATCCAGCATAGTACTTCCTTCTCTTCTAATGCTTTTTTCATCCATACAGTTATGCTGAAGGAAAGAAGGAACAAGTAATAGCAAACATTCAAGCCAGAAGGTGAAAGAAAAGCATGAGTTTCTCATTTTGTTGAGGTTTATTTAGCCAATTATTTATTGTTACTGTATGTAATGCAGTTAGAAAAGGATAAAGGAAGAGGGGATCAAATGTGGTTTATGGATGAGTTGGAGACTAGGGCTGAGGCTGTTTTTCTGTGCCAAAATCCTATGTGTTGTTATGAAATTTTGCTTCAAAAGAATGGATAAGTGCAGTCATTTCCACCATCTCTGGCTTGAATCTGAAAAGCAGGACCCTTCAGGTTTTGAATGCAACTCATAACCAGCATTATATGCACAGCCTTGCAAAAGCAAGTGCTCTTGCCCTACAAGACAAGTGCTCTGTTCTCAGCTTAGCTGTGGCCCAAGCTCTCGTGGCAGCCAAAGAAAACACTACAAGGACACATTGAAGACATACCTCAAGAAAATGGATGGTGATATCAAGAACTGAGAGGAGCTACCCATTAACTGACTCCAATGGCACTGCAATGTCAACCAAGTGGCAGCCCATTTTGAGGTAAAATGTTTTGCCCTGGAAGCAGGAAGGAGGGAAAGAAAAGGAGAGGAATCCCAGCCTACAGCCTACTCTCCCCTGCAAAAAGACCTGTAACTTCTGGGGATGAAATTGTGACTAAAGGATTGGTTTCTTAAGTCATCTCAAGACCCATCAAGAAGCCGTGGTAGAGATCATCCCTGAAATGAAGGATTGCTGCCAGTGCTGGGGGATGAGCTTCAAATCTGATCCCATCACCAACTTGCAGTGCAGTTCAGATTTAACATTCCTCTTTGGTCCCATCTCTTTCCAGAATAGAATTCTGTCCAGGGTGTCAAAGCAGAAATTTCTCCAGAGTTTAATCACCTGCAAACACTATTTATTGCCTCATATACTCCACTGCTATATTAGCCCATGGATAGATAAAACAATAGGATTTAATTTCCCCCTGATGTGTCATGGTCAACACAAAGTCAGTGGCTTAAGATAAGAATTAGGGAAGATTAATGTTGAGAATGAAACAAGACTAAGGGTTGTTAATCAGGGGATTTTATATTCCTATTTCATGATTATTATGCCTCCAACAACCAATAAGAGGTGATCTCCAAGTAGCAGAATTAATAGCTGTAAGATGCTCATGCAGGAGAAAAATGTTTAAGACATTCAGATCTTAGAGATGGATATATATTAGGTTCAGGACTATATTTTTAAAAACCGGTCCTGGAAACACACACATAAAGGCCTTGACAGTAGGAAATTCTGGCTGTGAAACAAAGACTGCTGTGCTTTTGCATCAGTATAAATAGTGGGTATGCACAGACATGAGTAAGTGCAATGTTAAGGAGCAATTTTTTTGACCAGTCATTCTGTAGAATTAATGAGAACTCCTTGTCTTATGACAGATGTAGGGACAATAGATACTGACCAGTTATAGCCTCTGAAGCAATTAGTGTTTTATAGCTGGTCACTCATACTTATTTAGTTTTTGGGTTTTTTTTATTTGGCATGATGTTGGTATGGGGTTGGGGTTTTTTTTTTTGGTATGTATGCAGACTCAGTCTGAGTTGTTTCATGATGGCCTCAGTCTGGTCTGCCTCCTCCTTGGGGAATCTGGCTGTCTATCCAAAACCTGGTCCAAATTATTATCCAATAAACCTTGACTGAGCCAATCATAGTTCAATTTGTGTAAATACACAATATTCCATTAGATTCAACAGAATAGGGGATCTGGCCCCTATGGTCTAGTCCTTCCTTTCTTTAGATAGCTTGAGCAGTACACCTTCTCTCTAGCTAAGCCCATTCTGATCCTGCACCTCCAACCCACTTCAGGTCTTTGTTGGCCCCTGACAACAAACAGGTTGACTTGGCTGTTCTTGCTATAGCTCCTGCTTTCTCTGGTTTATTGTCTCTCCTTACACAGCGCCAAAAACAATAAGTAGGTGTTTCCTTCCTGGGGAAGCTGACAGATGGGAAGCCATCTTCAGGGCAACATCTCCTTTGAAAGGTCCCATGGTCTTGCAGACATTCCCAGGATCAGCTTGCAAACCACTACACCACCACCACTTCTTTTTAAATTACATATCGCAGCTCAGGCTAAACAAAAATAACTTGATGACAAACTTTGTAAGTTTAGAGGTGATTATAAGGGAAGCTGTAATGTACAACAGGGGGTTGCTATCTGGAATTTGATTTTTTTTTACCACCTTTTTAGACAGACTGCATCTGCTAAGCAATTTGAATCATATAATTACGATTAGACCTCCCTATAGTCCCATCAGAAATGTAGGTTTATACAGACAGAGTGTGATAACCATTTATTACTCTCCCTCAGCTCACTTAACTGTGAACTTTTATGGAAGGCATTTAAATAAGTGTTCCACTCAGAGGAGATGGCTGTCTGACAAACAGGAAGCTTACCAAGCTGTATCATGACTAGAATCTTAGTCAATATATTGCAAAGTAATCAGATTTGTAAACCTGATTGTTTCATTTGCCTACTGCATCTTGTCATTAGTCCAGACATGTTTCTACGGTAACTAGCACAATGGGGATTTGGGAGGTGCTTTGAGGCGATACTGCAATTTAAATAACTAATAGCTATGTTAATGAAAATACATCACAAACAACTTACTAGAGGAAGCAACCTTCGCCTAGTATTTTTTTATTCCTAATTTTTCTCCTTTGTCTCTGCCCTTTAGTTTTGAAATGCTTTGGGGAAGAGATTTTTTCTTCTTACGTCTGTATAGTTCACAGCCTTTGTAATATAACAGGGGATCGAAATTTGGAATTGGCTTTTTTCTCATGAAGAATGGTTCTTTGACATGTTTTACTAAATGCTTTACATTCTGAAATTTTGAAACACTAAATTTTTAGTTGTACATTTATGCTGATTGGGAAACTGTATTTTATACTTTTTGATTCTACGTTCTGCTTTTGCAAGCTGAAATAAAAAAGTGAGGTTACTTTCACTGAAATGAAACCAAATTAAATTAAAAACTGTCAAAAAAAGTGTTAAAAAGTTTCGTTAAAAATTAAGCAAATTCAAATGAAACAAAATACCCCATTCCATTGAAAAAATTGTGAATTATAGGCTATACAAACAATTTACCTCAGGATGAAAGGGAATAGGGCTTCACCATGTATTGTTTGCTCCTTAGTGACTATACACACTTGGAAACTATTACAGAGCATCTGGGGTACAGCAAAGTCCCACCCTCTTTAAGCTCCCGCTATATTGTTCATTATATTCATACTCATACTTAGCTTTGTAAATCCATCTCTTTGTAACACAAATCATGTCTTCGTATGCTTAATTTTCAAATCCAGTACTAAATCTAAATACTTAAACCCATAGTTATACTGTACCTTTCCTCTGAAGGTTTTAAAAAGATTTGAAAGCATTGACACCTACTTATGGGACAGAATGCAATAATGTGTGTGCATCTACATGTTTAATTAATGCAACTGAATAAACTCTAGTGCAATTTGAACCGGAGTAAACTAACCCTGATGTAACTGTCTACAAGTGTGTTTAAGCGCAGTAATTTACTCTGCCAATGGGTAGTACCCGTGTTTGATGGGACTATCCGACAGCACTGTAAATTAGTCTATACCAGCCCAATTGCTGTACACATGTAGATGGTGATGCTTTACTATGCAGTAAATGAGTCTACTGCAGAGTAAACCATAACTGTAGACAAATCCTGTATTGACTTTCATACTCCCTGGGAACCCTAGTCACAGTTATATACAACGATATAAGGGATTACAAAGAAACAAGGAGACAACGTTGTTTCATGACACACACTGGTCATGATAGATATTCATCTCAACCTATCAGTGGTCTTAACATTGCCATTTTGGGGAGAAAGTTACTGAAGAAGGAAAGTAGCGTTCTTAATTTTGAGCATACAAGTAGCCTACACTGTTGCAACAGACTGCAACCTTTGCCTCTCAGGTGAAGGAGGGAAACATATCAGTCAATTAAATACTCAGATCACTAGGGAAGGGGTTGGACTCTCTTACTAACAGTGTCACAGAAATGTTAATGTCCATTCTCAGGTGATGGGGCCAGTGTTTCATTACTCTAAAGAGAGAAAATATTGTTAGAGTGATTCTGCCTTATGCTGGTTTCATTTCCCTCAGTGAAACCACAAGTACAATATAAAAGAAATTTCATTTGTGCAAGGGCATAGCCAGTACCCATGCCTCAAACTTTATAGGTCTGTAAACATTTCACATTCCTTACATATTGTTTGTTCTGTTTTACTATAATTTCTCTGGTAGAACTGAAAAGGAAACAGATTTCTGATTTGAGGGGAAATCCCCAAATTTAGTTTTTTCCCCATTCTATAATAGAATGAAAACAATACATTTTAAATCTGCTCATGAAACAAAAATTCATTTTTTTCAGATTTCATTTTTTAGGTCTACTGAAATACTGAAGTTTGGTTTCAAGGCCAATCACCCCAAGGATCAGAGGATGTTTATACTTCTGTATCTATCATCATCTTATATAGAAGGTCTACACAAGGTTGGATTGATTTATCACATACTCTGAGGACCTTATACCAACTGTCAGGTGCTTGATAGACTTAAAAAGTGGGTCAGGTAAAAAAAAATGACAAAAAGTTTAATGATGGACTCACTAAAACTAGCACTAAAAATAAGAATACTTTATATTACTTAAAACTTAACCACAGACAATTTCTAGGTATATTTTCATGATAAGCCAGCCACATTTTTTATTCCATTCTCCCTAGTTTCAAAAAGAAAGTGAGGATGGATCAAAAAGAATATAACAATATCAAATCAAATCAAAGGGAAAGAAAAGGCCAGCCATTATGCCATCCTATTAGGAGGTATACTTTTTTATCACAATCTACATTTCATTATCGGCTTTCTGAAATCTTTTCAGATTAAAGGCTTAGGTCCTACTCACTTATGAGCAAAGAACACACAGAGGAGTTGCAAAGAGGCCTTTTGACTCCTTTTATCCCAGACCAGCTATGAGCCAAGCTGATCCTTTGGCATAAGTGAGAGGAGCCTGTTGTGCTGATGTAGTAACCAGGTATTAGTTGGTCATAAGGAAGACCTAATAAGACTACATGTTTACAGCTATACTTCCTAAACTGGAAGTATGGTTCAGTTTTATAAACTCTGTGTGAATGGAGGATCCCTTCACACTCAGACACACTATAGTATCTGATGGATGCAAAGATTCTCTGTAATAATCTGACACGGATGCTTTCACACAGCTACTCAGGGAAGGGCAGTTCTTGTATGTTGAACTATAGCAGTGGTGCTCAAACTTTTAGCCCTTCAGGATGGATGAGTGGTGCAGGGCCAGTCCATGGGCTAGATCCTTCATGGGGTCAGCACCTGGATTGGGGTCCCTCACCACCCCAACCCCACACTTCTGATCTAGCATGCAGTGCCACGCTATCCGGCCTGCTGGGCTCCCTATGGCTCCAGAAATTTGGCAGCATGCTGCCACTGATCCCCCACTGCCAATTTTTTGGACCTGAGGGGAACCCAGTACACTAGATGACATGACTCTGTGGGCAAGGTCTGGCCTATGGGCTGGGGGTTGAACACCACTGTCCTGATCTAATTTACTAAGGAGCTATGGAAATAATAAGCAGCAATATAAAGAATCAGCCAGGAAAAAAGTAAAACAACAAAATCAAAACCTTCCTTGGGAGACAGTGGAAAGCAGAGGTAAGAAATTGTCATCAAAGTATCCCATGTCAGTATTTTCTAAGCAAAAAATATCCACTTTCTAGCTACAAATTATTGTACTTTTTTCAAACTTAAGCTAATTTCAGTACCTATTTTAAAATAAGGTAGTCAAGTCGACACACTACATTTTGATTTACTCAACCTATATTTTTTCAGATATTTTTTCCTGGAAAATCATTAAGATTTTGACATATTCTCCTAATTCAGGATGAGAGAAGGTGTTGAAGTTTTTTTGAGGACAGTCAAACCTTTTCTGTCTAGCTCTAAGACTAACACAATAGCTACAAATGAGAAACCTCTTAACATACCCTCTGGGGTAATTACAGGGCAAAGCCTTACTTTCATGTTTAACATCCAAAGCTACAGGATTGCTTTGCCACTGCTGGGAGGTAAGAGAAGAAAGGATGATACAAAGTTAAAAAAATGATTTATCCTAAAAGGGGGGGATTTGCAAAGGACACAGGTCCAGCTGGAGGGCTTCAGGGAATGGTAAGCCTTAGGGAGAGCCAGACATGACTAAAGACTGCTTACTGTTTTAAGATCTGTTTAATCTTTAATGCCTTTGCTCTAAATGAATAACCCTTTGCTTTAGCTGTTTGGTTACTGGCTACCACTGTCATTTGTCCCAGAGGGAAGAAAAAGATAGGTACTGAGTACAAGCTAGGCCTGCTTAGTAGATCTGTGTAAATAACTGGACTCTTTCAGTTCACTGGCCTCAAAAATTGGAAACAAAATTGAATTCAGTGGAGCTGAAATTATTGAAACATTTTAACTTGTAAAAAATTAAATTAAATTAAATTAAATTAAAATAAAAATAAAAATGGAAGTGCTTCATTTTGAAAATTCAAAAAAAATGGTTTCATATAAAACGAAATGCCACAATAAAATGCCCTAAGGTAATTTCTCCCTCCTTCTCCACTTTAGACAAGAACAGTTCATCATAAACAACTGAATTCACCATATATTTCAGTATTGCTGAACCTTTGCTTCTCACTGCTTCTCAGCTGAACAATTTCTCCTAGCTCAACCATTGCCATGTAGGGCAGTGCAGCCCAGGGCCTAGTGTAAAGGTGGGAGCAGGAGGTGTTCAACCCTAGGAGATGTAAGGAGCTGAGACCTCAGAGAGGGTGCACTCAGAGAGACCAAGAGGGCTTACAAATCCATTTATCACAGTAAGGGTGCATCTATACGTTGCCTTATATGACATTGTTACTACACCATGCTTTAGTACTTCCTTCTGGAATCCAACCGTGCTTCCAAAAGGAAGTACTAAGGCATGGTGCAGTAACAGCATGTACTGTGCCGTACACGTGGCACATGGTTATCTTTCACAGTTACTTTGCCATAGCAGCATGCTATAATGTGGGGAGCATGCTGCTTCAGGCGAAGTAGCTGTTGGTCACATGTAGACACACTTCACATGTAGACATGCCCTAAGAGCTATACAGGGAATCTCAGAGACAGATATGTTCACTTTATGGCCATTTTGTGGTAGTGGATGATGGAAAACAGTCATAATACAGGATAAGATCTGGGGCAACGTTCTAATGACAATATTTCATCTTTTATCCCTTCCCAAATGGAAATTTTTATCAAGCTAGCAAGGTGCTCAAAAAGCACAGGGCTCAGCACAACACTAGCTGTCTACCCATTCGTCAATCAATTTTACACCTTATGTGTCAAATGTTACTAATTAATTTCTCTGGCAGTAGATTGGAAAATCTAAGGGAACAATCATTCCTATTTTCAGATGTATTCAGTAGGAGAGAGGGGAGAGTTTAACAGGCGGAGCATACATGATAGGGGTGAAAAGCCTAGAGTCTGTAACCTTTAAAAGCAAATCAAGAAACAAATCTTGTTGTAACCTCTATTTCATTTCCAGTTGCTAACATCTGAGGTTCCCCAAAAAGGTCAATGAAAATACCATCTGTTGCATTTGTCCCTTCTCATATATATTCATTATCTAAAAATCGCTCCATTTTCTCTACTTTCTTTCACATTATTCTGTGTCCACTAAGTTCCTTCACCAGTGTATTCTCTAGCCTAGAAAATATACTCCAAGGAGCATAGTAACTGCCATACAGTTAGCTCATCTAGTCCACTTTCCTGTCTTGAACAGTGGTCAGCACAAGATGTTTCAGAAAGGCTACGAATCCCTCAGTAGGCACAAAGACAAATTCACATAATTTGTACCATTCGTTCTCACCCCACTATCTAATAGATACAGATTCTTCCAAGTCCTGAAGCACAAAATGCAATACAATTTCTTTGTATTAATGTTAGCACTTGTAACTCTGGATATTATGTTATTCATATAAATGCCCAAACCTTTTTTGAAACTTCTTAAGTTTCTGGCCTCAATAACTCCTTGTGGCATTGTGTTCTGCAGTCCAACTATGCCAAGTGTGACAAAGCATTTCTGTCCACCCATTTTGAATGAACCATTACACTCTTCTCAACTTGCCCATGTTCTTAACAGCTAGTTCCTTGTATACATCTGCTCTTCCTCTTTCCTCAGCACGCATCTTAGTAAACACATCTGTCATCTGAATGTCCACCTCTGTTACAGTTATTTCAAAGACCTAAATAGTAAAAGAAAAGGCAAAAAAAATCTCCTTGTATTTTCTCCAGCAGTCTCCTTTTGTTTTCTCCAGGGATGTATACCACAGAGGGATCAATAGCAGACGCCATGGGGCTCTAGGCTGTGTGCCCCATGCATACACAAGCGGGTAAGTGCTGTCTGCCAGCTGCACTGTGTGTGCAGGAGAGCCCTCTCCCACACTCTGCAATGTGCATGCACACAATTGGGCGCTGCCCTACCCTGCTGCACCACACACATGGGTAGGCACTCCCTCTACCCTGCTGCACCACACATGCATGTGTGCAGGCACTCCTCCATACATGCAGCACCTTACCTTCAGCTCTTTCCAGACTCTGCTCTGGCACCACACTACATAGGCACGCTGGGCTGCCAGCTGCCCTCCCACTGACAGCTATGTTGAACTGCCTTGCCCTGTAAGGCAGGGACACATAGCAGCATCCAGTGGAGAGTCGCTGGGGCAGAGGGGTGGAACCTGAGACCCCTGCTGCTGCTGCTGCAACTGAAGCAATAGGGGCAAGAGTGACCACCCAGGCCCTGTGTTTTAACTCTTTGTGGCCAGCATGTTAGCTGGACAGCCCTATCTTAATGGATCTTTTCCATCTTCAGAACATTATTTATGAGCCAACAGTGTGTCCTTTCTGCGAAGAAGGCTAATGGCACACTGGGCTGAGGAAGAGCATTGCCAGCAAATCGAGGGAAATGATTCTTCCCCTCAATTTGGCACTGGTGAGGTCATATCTGGAGTACTGTGTCCAGTTTTGGAAACCCCTCTATAGAAAGGATGTGGACAAATTGGAGACAGTCCAGTGGAGGGCAATGAAAATGGCTTGGTGCCTGGGGCACATGACTTCTGAGGAGGGACTGAGGGAACTGGGTTTATTTACTCTGGAGAAGAGAAAACTGAGTGGGGATTTAATAGCAGCCTTCAACTACATGAAGAGGAGTTAGAAAGAGGATAGAGCTAGACTGGTCTTAGTGGTAACAGATAACAAAACAAGGGATAGTGGTCTCAATTTGCAGTAAGGGAAGTTCAGGTAAGATATTAGGAAAAACTTTCTCACTATGAAGGTAGCAAAGCTTTGGAACAGGCTATCCAGAGAGGTGGTGGAATTTCCATCCATAGAGGTTTTTAAGACATGAATAGACAAAGCTCTGGTTAGGATGATATAGTTGGGGATGTATAGCAGGACCATGTCCCAAGGGTGGCCATGGTGCCCCCTGCTGGTCATGCAGCTCCTGCCTCCCCACTCCAGCTCATTGGGGGATCCTCCATTTTCCTCTCCTGCCATGCCTTGATGTTACTATTCTGATGTTAAGGGAGCTGCCCCTGGGTCCCAGAGTAGGCTCTTGTACTTTGGCTGGCTGGTACTCCTTGCACCTGGCTGGACACAATATTGCCCCTCAGGCACTACATTGCTTAGAGCAGGGTGGGAAAAATGGCAGATCCAGCTGTGGCCAGTCCCCATTTCCTGGCAGCTCCAGTGGCTGCAGTGACAGCACAGGGCTGGGGCAGAGCCATGATCTGTTGCTTGCACTTGCAATGGGTGTGGGTTCCATGGGCAGGGATGCGCAGGGAGCAGATCACAGGTCTGACTTACCCTTGTGTTGTCACCACTCCAAGATCCCGGCCCCAGCCCTGGAGGCAGCTCCCCTCACAGCCACATGCCTTGCCTTTGTGGCTTCTGGCCAGTCTCTGTGGAGTCCCTGGGATCTTGGGGTGATGACACGGTGGACCCAGGGTAGAGCTGTGATGTTCTCCTTTTACACCCCTGCCTGCAGAACCAGGGCTCTGCCCCAGCCCCAGCCCTGCTCTGTCACTGCCCCTAGATCCCATTGCGCTTCATGGAGACTGGCTGGTAGCCACATGGGCAGGGAACATAGCTGGGGAGCTGCCTCTGGGGCTGAAGCCAAGATCTTGTGGTGACAGAGCTGCGATCTGCTTCTTGCACGCCCCTGGCCATGGAACCTCCACCCACCGCAGAGGCATGTGGGCAGTAGATCACGGCTCTGCCCTTGCCCTGGCCCCACGCTGTCACCACCTCAAGGTCCCAGGGTCTCCCCAACCCCACCCACCTCTTTCACCACTGGCCATGGCCCCATCCCAGCCTCCTGGTCGCACCCCCTGCCCGTGTTGGTCCTTCCCCTGGCAGTGGGGGTAGGGCACATGGGCTGGGGTGCCCATGCAGTGAGACTGGGTCTGGCAGCAGCAGCCAGAAGGAGCTGTGGCCTCCAGGGCTACTGGGGAATGTAGTCTGCTGTGGGCCAGATCTGGCCTGTGGACCGTATTTCTCCCAACCCTGCCTTAGGGGCTATATTTGTGGCTCCTTCCATCCCGCCCCTATAGTCATGCCCATGCCTCACAGATATTATTCTATGTCCATTGAAGGAGAATCCTGGCCCCAACACAGCTTTCAGCCTTAAGGCCTTGAACCTTTGTTCAGGCCTCAGCCTTCCCAGCCCTGGTCCTTTTATTATGACTGCATTCCTCAGCCCAGTTTCACTGGGTCCTCACCTGAACCTTGGCTCCTGGACCCTAGACTCTTCTTCCACTTCTGTGCTCTGGGCCTCTGGCTCATGCTCTGGTCCAGCCCTTGGTTCTGACCCCAGGGTGGGCTGCCCACTGCTATCTCTGCCCTTAGCCCTCTGGGTCCCTGACTGCAGAGTAGACTGCCTATTGCACAGTGCCCCATTAGGCACCCCTGCATGACCTCCATGCCTCCCCCATAGCTGCAACCTGGCCCTCTGGTATCAGGATCATTACAGAACAGAAACACAAGCAAACTGCTTCAAAACAAAAAGTCTTCCTCACCTGGGGTTAATGTTACCTGCAGGCTGCCTTGTAGCCTTCTCATCTCAGCTCCCCTGGGTGACTTGGGTGCCTGCCTGTCCTGTCTTCTGCAGTTCCTCTCCCTGCAGTGTTCAGAAGAACCCTGCCTGGGCTTAGGCATTGGGTTTGTGTGCCTCAAAGCCCCACCCCTTCCTGTTACATGGCTCACCAGCCACACACAGTAGTTTCTACTTGTGCTTTCCAGCCAGCCTGCCACCCTCTGCTGGAGCAGCCAGCTGCTCTCCCCTGTTAGTGGAAGGTCCTGGTCTGAGCAGGGGGTTGGACTGGATGACCTCCCACTAATCTGCTAGGTGATCTTAAGCATGTCATTTTCTAATCTAATCAGTTTTTCTCTCTGTAAAATGGTGGAACTGAGTTCTTTGAAAGCAAATTTTGAGAAATACTACATAAGAACCTTCTTATTATTTGTCAATTGATCATTGCACAATTAGTTAAATCTATTGCCTGATTCTTCTGGTCATATTGTACAGCTCAGGACCAAAATGCTTCCAGGCTCAACGACCAAAGGTTAAAAAAAGAAAAGAATTAAGAACAGAATAGGCATCCCAGGTACACTGCGTCATGTATTCATGAGATTTTGTGTGTACATACTGAATTATTTCTGTCTAGATGCAATGGTATTGCAGGTATAACTCAATACAACATCTCTATCCTGAGAATTGCTCTTGAGATTAAAAATTACATTTGGAAAAGCATAATTTTCTACTCTCCACCTATTATTTATCTTTGAAGTAACAGAAAAGGCCACACAGTCCTGATTCAATTGCTTCTACTCTGTATGTCTAGGACAGGGGTGGGCAATTATTTTGGCTGGAGCTTCACTTAATGAGTTTTGAGGACCTGTTGAGTCCATCCATCTGTCTCTTACTCTCTTCTCTTCTCTGTCTGTCTGTCTTTTGGTCTGTCTCCCTCTCTCTCTCTCTCTCTGTCTATGTGTCTGTCTCTGTCTCCTCTCTCTCTCTCATCTTCTCTCTCTCTGGTCTGCTTTCTCTCTGTCTCTCTTGCTCCCTTCCCCGCCACCAGAAATCAGCTGAAGCTGTAGTTCATCAGGAACCCCAACACTCAGCTGTGGACCCAGACAGGAGCTGCTGCCAGGCTGGTAGGGTGATACCATCTTTGCCTGGGCTCGGGAGGGAGTGGGGCAGGAATAGGGAGAGAGACATAGAGAAGATGACCACCAATACTGACCACCAGTATCTGGCGAAACATGTGTTCACCAGAGCGCCCCAAGGGATGACGAGGTTGAACAGCTATAAACTACTGCAAGACTGTTTCAGACTGGACATAAGGAAGAATTTCTTTACTGTCTGAGCCCCCAAGGTCTGAAATAGCCCACCATCGGAGGTAGTTCAAGCACCTAAATTGAACACCTTCAAGAGAAAATTAGATGCTTATCTTGCTGGGATCCTATGACCCCAGCTGACTTCCTGCCCTTCGGGTGGGGGGCTGGACTCGATGATCTTCTGAGGTCCCTTCCAACCCTAATGTCTATGAAATCTATGAAATCTAAGATAAGAGACACAGAGAGAGATGCTGCCATCTGCTAGGCATGGCAGCAGCTCCTTCTTGGGTCCATGGCTGATGCTACTGGCAGGTTTTGACTTGGGGCTCCAGGCAGGAGCTTCCAATGCACTGGGAGGGTGGTGGTCAGCTGTGGATCCTGCCAGCAGGTTTTGCATCCGGGGCTTGCAGCATCCACGGCTGATGCTGCCACCTGCCTGCTGTGGGGGAAGCCACACCCAGGTTCACAGCTGATGCCTGATGCTGCTGGGCTCAGATAGTACCCCTCCCCACCCCCCCACCGCCCAGCACTATGTGATGGCTGGAGCTGCCACCCCACACAGGCCAGATCCAGTGAGTTGGCAGCTGTCCACCTGTGGGCCCTACTAAATCTGTTGCTGGGCCAGATATGGCCCACGGGCCATATTTTGCCCACCCCGGTCTAGAAAACATTATACTCACTCCCTCTTCCTAAGGTCTATCTTTGGATCGATTGATCACTATTACAAACTTGAATAATTTAATTGCATAGCTATGCTGGATCTGTTCGTATATTAAATGATGGTTTGGTAAGACTGAGGGATATTGGCAGAGCTAAAGAGCTAAATCTGAATTATTCTCTCTGTCCTAACAAGAACTAGATGAACAATATAATTTTTGGATGCTCTGGTCAAATTAAAACTCTAGGGAAAATGTCAGTCCGGATTAAACTGAAAAAGAAAAAAAAAAATCAGAAATTTCAGGTTTTTTTGACCAAATGAAATTCTAACAAAGGACCAACAAAAAAATTTTATAGCAACCCAAAATCATAGAATAATAGAAAATTAACACTGGAAGAGACCACAGGAAGTCATCTAGTCTAACTCTCTAATCAAAGCAGGACCTTCTCCAACTATATCATCTCAGCCAAAGCTTTGTCTACTGGGTCTTAAATCCTATAAGGGTGGAGATTCCACAACCTCTCGAGGTAACCTGCTTCAGTGCTTTATTACCCTCCTGGTGAGAATTTTTTTCATAATATCTAACCTAAACCTCCTTTGCTGTAACTTCAGCCCATTTAGCTCAGTTGGGTAAAGCACAGTGCTAGTAACACCAGCCATTTGTAGATACACTCACTGTTTTCTAAACAGTGTTAACTGATTCATATCACACAATTCAAATCAAATTCCAATTCAAATGAAGGATTAATAGATGATCATTGACCACCAGCCGGTTACCAGACCCAATTCATAGCCTTTGTGTATGGGCATATGAACTTAATGCTTGCATTTGGCATTAATTAGGAAGCAATAATAAGGCTGTTTAAGCACTGCTACACTGTTGCAAACCTACTGACAGATGTCTAAAGTGCAGCTCCAGAAGCCATAATGGATGTATCTAGATGAGCAGTAGGAATGTGCAGTTTGTGACCCCCCAAAGTCTTTTGAGGCATCACAAAATGTGCGATGTACATGAAAAGGTTATCCATGCTGCATGTTTGAAGTGCAGCACCAAAATTAGATGCAGTATAACCTCATAAATACAGATATCAAAAATCCAGAATTCTCAAAAATCCGGCACATCAGGGAGTAGTGACAACTGGTCCCAGAGCAGTGGAGGGGGAAGCTTGCATATGACAGCTGTCGGCACCATCCACCACCCTGTGCCAGCCCCCGTGGGGCTCCTGTGCTGGGCCGGGCTGCCCCTACCCTCTTCCCTGCCCCCCCACCCCCCGCTCTGCGACTGGCCACATCTCCAGTTTCAAAAATCTGGAATTTTCAAATTTCCATCAGGTGCTCAGTCCTGAGTATGCCATATTTATGAGGTTATACTGTACCAAGAAATCCCATTGTCTAAAAAAAGGCTTCAAAATAGAAGTGGGATGGTGAACATGACTGCAGCATACGCCACCTGAAACCAGAGTCTGGCCAGAGATGGATCCAGCTGCCATGAGCCTGGATTGCTGCTGCTGCAGCTCCAGGAGGCCCCCAGGACCCCAGGTAAGGCTTCTGAGGCCAGCCCAGGTGCTGGCCCCAGCCTCCCCTATCCCACCCAGGGCAACTTTTTTCACACCAGAGCATGTGAACAGGGGCATTCCCCAGGGACAAGTAGCAGTGGCACAACTATTTGCTGCTGCTATTTGTCCTCAGGGAAAAACAAATTCCTGCTCACGGGGATGCTCATGGGAGTGATTGACCTGAGTCAGCCAATCTCAGCTGATTGACCATTTTAGCCAAAAATGTTGTGGGGAGGAGGGTGGGGGTCACAGTAAGAGGGTTTCCCCCCTTCTTCACAGACCGGTAGCATGTATGCTTGGGCAGATCTGGGCTTGGGACTTAGTCAGGATACTGATACTAAGTCACAGTGAGTTGTTGTTGGCACATTTGACTTCATAAATGTGTTACTTTGTGACAAATAGCCTCAGTTGGGTTGCAAATACCCTAACTGAATTTCCACTGTGGGGATTGATGTTTACAATATTTATCTGCCCAATTTCTAAAGACTGTTTTTTCCTAAAAGTAAGGCCATATATACATGTTAATTAATACAGTTTAAATTGCCTTGTTTAGACTGCCCAAGTCTGTCCCCCAGAGTGACAAGGTAAAAGGGGTGGAGGCCCCTTCCCCAGAGCTGGCGCTGTGGCAGAGAAGCTCTGTGACACCAGGAAACCCCCCCAGGGTAACCCCACAAAGGGAGAATACTTATCTTCAACAGGCACACTGAGCAGGGAGCAGAGACAGATGGGCAAACCATCTGCCCAGTTCACCAGCCACTTGTTTATGCAACTGAGGCCAGCACAAGGTGGTGACATCATTGAAGAAGGATGCCGGCTGGTCTGGATAAAAGCCAGCAATGGAGAGAATGTAGGGGAAGCTCCAGCAGGGAGGCTGCTGGGTGCTCACTCCAATGAGACCGGAGCTCCCCAACAGGGAAACTCAGGCCAGGATCCAGGAGAGTGATACACTGCACAGCCCAGGCAATGAGCAGGACCTGCACTGGGAAGGATGCTGATGGAAGGATCACCATGGTGCACACAGGACACATGAGTGGGGAGGCTATGCTGTACCTCCCTGGTGTTTTGGTTTCCTTCTTAGGCTTTTTAGTTGCCCCTAAGGATGGAGAGCATCCGCTCACTGCAGTCCTGGGGCAGGGGATCAAGGGGCCCTTCGAGGTCCAGGACAGACATCAAGAAGTCAAACAGGTATACAGAGGTCTATAGGAGCTTACTCCCTAGCCAGGGTCAGGCTGGACGGGCATAACCCAGGCCCACCTTAACGGACCCAAATCACAGGGTCCCTGCACTGATACAGGTGTGCTAGCTCAACACTGTGCTTGGAATGACACACTAGAATTTCAGGTTGGAGTCTTGCCTAGAGGCCCAATGACCAAAGCTTCAGGCCAACTAACATCCGGTTGAACAATGCTGGCTGGTGCATGGATGGGGTGTAGGGGAGGTGGAGCCCCAAGAACATCTGCTGGTGGCATCTCCCAGCAAATCCCAACTCAGAGGGAAGTTCCCACTTTGGAATAGAACAAAGAGTCATGGAAGAAAAGTATCAGGGGTCTCCCTGGGGCGGTGACACATGAACAGCAATAGTGCCTGAGGGAAATTAGAGGTGGGATAGGAGCAACCAGTCCTGAGCTGCAAGGAAGCGGGTACTTGAAACCCAGCAGCTACAGTCTGCATTAACTTTAATCCTTAATCAATTAGGATTAGTTAATTCAGACTGGAGCCAATTTTAATTCAAGCTAGATGATCTCTTGAGGTCCCTTCCTGCCTTACTTCTCTATGATAATGAAGCTTTATTGCTCCTTGTTCTGTCATCTGCCACCACTGAAAACAGTCTAGCTCCATCCTCTTTATAACCACCCTTTATGTAGTTGAAGGCTATAATCAAATCTCCCATTTTCTCTTCTCCGGACTAGAACATTTGATACAATCAAAACATGAAATGATTTGTTTCATTTTTTGATTATTTAATCGTTTTAAAACGTTTTTCTTTTTAGTATATGTAAACTTTTATAAAAGTAAAAAAAGTTTTATTTAGACATCTTTATGTGTTTATTTTTATTTTAAATTTTATATATAAAATATTTTTAATGAAACATTTCAGCATTTGAAAAATAAAACATTTCAATGTGAAAATATCAACAAGAAAATTTTCAGCACTACCTAGGTTTTCCATTTTTCTTTTTTTCTTTTTTTAACTGAAAACATGAATTTACTGGATACAACCAAGTCCACCTGCGGGTTTGCTCCTTCCCCACAAAACAGTACATTTTCCAGCAAATTTTCTATTTGTCAACAATTTTGTGTCATCTCTAGTCTTTACTTGCAATGGAGCTGTACCGAGTGTTGGTCAAGCACTGGGCTAGAGTCCTATGTAAAATGATGATGTTCACTATCTCTTATATGTCTCAGGACTGAAATCTAATAAAACATGGAAGTTTTCATTACCGCAACTGAAAGGCAGCATGTAAAACTAAGTGAAACCTGAGACACCTTCTGACCTCAGCCATCTGCTTCAACTTTCACTGTTACAGGCACTGAAAAACCTTCTTTCTATCTCTGTTTTAGTGAATGACCAGCTAGTTTGTGCTGCTGAGAAATGCAATACAAAAAGTGACTCACCTGGGAATATTTTTTATACTCTAAGCTATTGTGAGTAAGAAATAAAAGAAACCAAAAAAAAATGCAGGGCCAGGTACTAAAAAGTAAGAGGTTTATTCTCCAAGATTTCAGTGAGAGTTTTGACTAAGTCAGAACAGAATAAAAAGTGAAGGGCTGGGTCTATAGCTCCACAGCATTAATAAAATCCTTTAAATCCCAACAGGCCATAAGCATTGTCTGTAGTTTCGTAACATTCATATTGGTCACAATCTGGGGGATTTGTTACAAGAATCTTGTCTTTTTGCCTTTGGTGCATACCATTCCAGGTCCTGCCATTTTTTCTTTCTATTCTCACATAGTTACCAAACATATTTTGGGATCTTTGGCATATCCCATAACATAAATCAATATTTTCTCTCACTGAAATAGCTGCCTGCTTTGGGTTTTGTGTTTTATTTTGAAGACTGTGAGGTATGTGGTTTCACCCACCCCAGTTTTAATTTAACAACCTCACTCATTTTTCAGTGTGTTTCTTGTAATAGAACTCTAGTCACTCTGTTAGTTCAGGTAAATTCATATTTTTTTTTTTCTAATGGGTTCACTCAGGCCTTTTACATTCCAAAAAGGAGGCTAGCTGTAATATGCCCTTCATTTAAAGGGATATTAAATATTATGATTTCTTTACTTCTTTGTCTCGTATTACTCTTAAAATGACAAGTCTCCCAAGTTTCCCCACTTATTGCAACTGTTGTATCAGAGCTCTGTCCTTTTTTCAGAACTTGAACTGTCTTTGTGAGATTTAGTTGCCTCCCCTGAGTTTTACTTCCAGTAATCCACATTTCTCAAAGGAAAATTGCTGAATTTTGCCTGCTAGTAGGCTGAACACACACTTTTCCCCAGCAGTTTATTAGTGTAAACTCCACATTCATCAATGGGAGAGGATTTACTCAAGCCAAATTCACTTCTTGTTTCTCTGTTCTATGGCCAAAATTTTCACAAGTAAATAGTTATTTTTTGTCTCCATTTTTGGGTGTCTGAATTCAGAGACTTATATGGGCCTTTGCTCTGAGTGGGATATTTAGAATTTTCTCAAAACTGGGCCCCTTAAACATTAAAAAAACATTTAAAAAATAAAGGTACCCAGCATAGTGATAAAAGTCTTAATTAAGAGATGTTCCCTAATATAGAAGAACTGGGAATTGGGAGATGGTCCCTCAGTCAGGTAGTAGCTAGTAAGAGACAAAGAGACTGAAGAGGCTTATCTGCTGCTACACAAATAAAAGGTTTAGCTATTCTTATTGACTGAATTTATTGAACCCACTGACCACTACATCCAGTCACTTTTGAAAAGTTTATTTGAACAGCTTTACCATGTTGTTATAACCAGATTCCATGCTCTTATTCACACTGATTAACAGAATGTCCCATGGGCCAATGGTCCACACAGAGTAAAAAATGTACAGTGCAGTACACAAGGTACATCTACCAACAGCAAAGATACAAGTAAAAGTACATTACTCATTTTGGCAATACCAGCCTCTTTCCTGCCACTCAAGCCTATAACTTTGGCATCAGCTTTCACTAGGACTTACTTATATGTATGCTTTCACATCCAGGTGTCCCAGGGATGCAGGATAGGGAAAGGGGGAAGCCTCGTTTAGAGGCAGACTCCAGACAGAAGTAAAAGAAGGAAAAAAACATACCTGTTGCAGGGGCCTGGAGAAGAGAGGAGGCACACCAGGGAAAACCACCCGAGCAGTTTATCAGCCACACCCATCTCCAGCAGAAGCCGGGTGATGGGTGATGTCACAAAGAGGCATCACCCAGCGAAGATAAAAATTGGCCTCGAGAGTGCAGGAGGAGGGATGCCGGTTGCCAGAGGAGTGGTGGGGAACCACCAGGTGGAATGCGTCCAGCTGCTGCAGTTGGCAGCGGCAGCGGGAGCAGGAGCTGCGAGGGACCCCATGCTGGGGAAGACTGGTGGGGATCAAAGGAGCCAGCAGTGGCAGTGGTGGCAGGAGCTGTAAGGTCTGGAACGGGCTCCCAAGGGAGGTGGTGCTCTCCCCTACCCTGGGGTCTTCAAAAGGAGGTTAGATAAGCATCTAGCTGGGGTCATCTAGACCCAGCCCTCTTTCCTGCCTATGCAGGGGGTCGGACTCGATGATCTATTGAGGTCCCTTCTGACCCTAACATCTATGAATCTATGGAGCCCCATGGCAGGGAAGACTAGCAGGGATCAAAGGAGACAGCAGGGAGACCAGCAGTGGTGGTGGCAGCAGGAGCTGTGAGAGAGCCCCATGCTGGGGAAGATCGGTGGGGGACCAGAGGAACCTGCAGAGAGGCCAGCAGTGGCAACAGCAAGAGCCGGTGAGGGAGTTCCTATTGGAGGTGGCAGGTGCCACAAGCCCAGGGCAGAGGCAGGTCCTGGAGGGAAGGAGAGAAGCCCCGTCTGGGGTGGAAGTGCAGGCCCCGACCCAGGGGACGCGCTAGCCTAGGGGCATTAGGAGCGAGGGGAGCATGGGACTGTCCCCGTGGTTGCTCCTCTTTTCTTTTTTTTTCTCCCTTTATCCCATTTCCCTTGTAGTCTTGTCATGAGTTTCTTTTCTTGTCACTTTGGGTTGTTCCCAGGGCATGGGGTTTTATGGTGGTGAGGGTATCGTTTGTGTTTTTCTTTCTCGCTCTGATCTATTTTAATTCCCTGTCTAGAGCAGGTTAGCGTAGCACTCCATACCAGGTTGGGGTAGTAGAGACCCCATTCAAAGACGAAAGACCACATGAGAACACAGTGACAACCAATGGCATCCACCATAGTAGGCTCAGGGCGTCGAAAGGGACAATCCCAAAGGCCGAGTGCCACCAGACCCTCTGGGTCTGGCCAGAGCCCAAGGCGCCCGTCTATGAGGGAGGACACATGGGAACCGAGGAAGACATCAACAAGAGATAGCCGCAAAAGATCCTGCGGCTCGTCTCAAAGGTTGGCATATGGCCAGGATGTAGGGGAGTTTGGAGCCCCATGGACATCCAACAGGATGCGTGACAACTCTGGAGGCATCCTCAAAGGGGACCCCTTTCACTGAAGGACCACCCGAAGTCATGGCAGGTGAGTTTGGGGGCTACCCCGAAGGTAATCGAGGAACCCTCTGGGATCTACACAAAGTTCCTTGGTGAGCAAGGTCAGCTGCTCGGGCAAAAGCAGCGCGGGAGCAAATCATCAAGTGGAGATGGGCACACCAGGCTATGTCTAGATCTTGCAAAATCTTTGTACATAACTTTACTAAAAAACACCACATACCCAGCTAAATATTTCACTCAGGCTTTCATTATCTCATACCTGCTCTGATATCCTTTCCTCTGACTTTAGCAAAGACAATCTTGCCTGGTTATATCTATTCAGGATGCTGCCAGTAAGATCATTTTCCACTTTGACTACATCACTTTGCCCTCTCTTTGAACCCCTTCAAAACTTTCCCATTTTCAAGGCCACTAGCTATGAGGTGCATGTCTTTACTTTGAGGATTTTCACAACCTATCTACTCCTACTTATATTTTCTCATGCACTGTCAAATTTTCAACACTCTAAGAGGCCCATTATATATCCTTTCATCAACCACTGTCAAAAAATTACCTTTGTGGTTTTTCCCAGGCTCCTCCTTATGCTTCACAATAGCCTCTCATAACTATCTCCGAAGGCCCTCCATTGTCCTCCTTCATATTCCTCCCTATATGCCCTCCTTTGCCATGACACCTATGAGAACAATGGCACACTGATACTATTGTCTTTCTTGCTGACCCATATCATTTAATTGTTTTCTTGCTCTCCATCACCTGTCTCTAAACTGCAATTGTCACAGTTCATAAGGAAAGGGGACAAGCACAAAGGGCAAACACTATATGTGGGGTAAGATGCTATCCAGTATGAATAAGAATGTCAGATTCTGGGTGAATGTACCCTTCTTGCAGATCAGTCATTTTAGTTACTCCCTGACCAAATTTCCCCCTATAGTTTTTCAACTGTTGTGGGCATGTGTAGACAAAATAGGGGCCCTAAATTGAAGTGGTGGGTTTTAAAAAACACAATTTTAATTTAGGGCTGATTAAAGCCCCATGTCATGCACAGACCCCTCGGGGGAGTTTTAATTTACTGCACCCCAAATCACTTAAGGTGCATTACACCGCCAAATTTCCTGCAGCAGCTGGAATGAATGTGCAATACACTGCTGAGGCATGCAGACACCAACACCATTAAAGTGGTGCAAAAGCATTTAGTCCGCTTTAAAAATGCCATGCACACACGGCCCTTGTTTTATCTACACACAGTGTTACATTTTCTCCCGTGTTACATTTCCAGGTGGCACTGATTTGCTTTGCCAGAGTGGGCAGGTATGTGAAATGAAAACCCTCTTCACAGAAAAGCTTCCTCTTTCAGTATTATCGCTTGTCTTTTGTCAGGTTTAACAATTGATTCAGACAAATAAAATAAATAAATAAATCTTATTTCACTAAAAGGATGCTGATACTCCAAACAGGAATACAATTCCATGGGACAATGAAACATAAGGATCAAACACTTCCAGGTACAATAGGTACACAGCAGTAACAAGTTTTACTGCAAGGGGCCAGGTTGCCTCCCTTGCTTTTAGGCACCGAGGAAGAGAAACAGAAGCTAAAAGCAATCAGTGTGCATGTGAGATTCCTGACTGGAATCATCTTCATTATGTATCTCTAGAAAATGTCCTGTGACACTGTTGGGTGGTGAACCTTTTTTTAAAAAAAAAATCCAAAAAGACAAAACTTTGCCTTATTTAAGTTCTGTAATGGGAGCTGAACTGTTTAGGAAAATGTCCCTGTAGGAGCACTTGAAAATCCAGCCCTAAGCTAAATTGAATATCTGCCCCCAACATGTGCAAAACAGCACAGAGACAATGAAACAGGTTTCCCCTCAGTGAGCAAAGCCAAGTGACCTTCCTGTCTGCTCACCTACAAACAAAGGAGCCAACTCCCTAACGGTGGTATAACATTTACATGGCAGCACATAATGAACATCCGTCTCCGAATGGCTCGCTTTACAAGGATGTCATCTCAAGGATTTAGAAGTATTATTCCTTCTAGCTGAAAGACTAGCAGATTCCATCTGCTTTCTTCATTCAGGTTGAAGAAGAAATGTGAGAGTCCTGTATTCTCCTTTCATTTCCAGCCTCCTCAACTTTGTGAAATATCTGTAGCTTAAAAAGGGGGGAAAAAAAGTTTTGGATGATTTGTTGACCTACAGAAATGAATGGTAAAATGTCTTAACTTTATCCTGCAAGGGAACACAAATCAAGTTTCATTTGAGTCAGGAAAATCTTGATTTATTAAAACAAGCTGCAAGGACTGAGGTGGATGATTTTGACAGATTAGTCAGCTAGATTCCACTCTTACCTACATTTGTGTAAAATTATAAAGTGCATTGACTTCAGTGGCTTTTTCTTCCACTCTTAAAGGGGTGCAGCTGAGAAAGATTCAAGCCGACTCTACAGGCACCTAGATTTGATGTTGCAACATATGGGTATTAAGATCCTTGTCCAGGAGGCTGATTTATTTTGAGCAGTTTAGGTTCCTAGACAGTCAGTAGAGAGACTTTGGATGCGCCTAGGAGCAATTTTGGTTCAGGTGCCTAGACTTTACACAGAGAACAGGGAGTGGTATGTGCCTGCACATGGTGATTCAGAAAGCCTAGGCAGCCAGCTGGTTAGGCGAGTAGCCCACGGGGCATGTCTGAATTCCCCTCCCTCCCTGAGGCTCAGGCACTGCCCTGCTACTGTCCATTAGAGATCTTGGTTCATTTTCAATTTCTAACACCTAGGCTCAACTCCCAAATGGGATTCTGAATACTGGAAGGGGGAAGAGAAGTACCCACATTGGCTGGATCTACATGTGTAGCCATGTGTGGTTTGTGGTGGTTCAAACTTCTTTGCAGCGTCCCAAACTGCATGAGTTGCACATTTATCAGTGCGCAGTGCTGCTAATTTGCTACTGGGATTTCCTACTACCTCAGCGCAGGATTTCCCTGCCTCAGCGCAGGGGCTCCACATGCCTCCTGAGGCACAAGGAGACAGGCAAGCAGCCAGCCCAGAGCTGTCTGCTCCCCCATCGTGAGGCACATTGCACTGCAGCCAGCCAGGGAGCGACTGGCTGGGGTGCAGGGTGCCTCAGTGTGGGGGCTCCGGAGTGCATGGAGATGGGGGAGCAGGCATCCCATCTCCATGTGCTGCTTCCCAGCTGGCTGGGGCACAAGGTGCCTCAGTGTTGGGGCTGGTTAGCTCCTGCTAAGGCACCCTGTGCCCCATCCAGCTCCCACGTGCAGCACATGGAGCAGCAGGACAATGTGTCCCTCTGCAAAGCACACAGGCAAGGGTGTGCACCAAGGCACAAAGAAGTGGCACAAATTTGTGCTGCTGCAAAAACACGCTGTTGCTTGTGTGGATCCGGCCATTTAACATCTGTCAGTGGCCATAGAAACCTAAAAGGGACTTAGGCAGAGTTTAAGTATGGAAGTTCCAAAAGAGTTAATTAAATTGGCCAGCTGTCAGCAATCACAAAATTCATTAGGCACCTCCATTATGGACTGCAGAGATATGTAGACATATGGTAAGGCTTCTAAGCATACTCAAAAGTGGTTTAGCTGCACAAGTCATAGCATCATAGAAAGTTAGGGTGGGAAGGGACCTCAGGCAGTCATCTAGTCCAACCCCCTGCTCAAAGCAGAACCAATCCCAAGTAGATCGTCCCAGCCAAAGCTTTATCCAGCCGGATGGAGGTTCCACCACCTCTCCGGGTAACCTGTTCCAGTGTTTTACTACCCTCCTTGTGAGAAAGCTCTTGCTAATAACTAACCTAAACTTAAGGCTGGGTAGGCATCTGGCTGGGGTCATCTGACCCCAGCACTCTTCCCTGCCTAGGCAGGGGGTCGGACTCAATGATCTGTTGAGGTCCCTTCCGACCCTAACATCTATGTGTCCATGAAACTTCCCTTGCTGCAGCTTGAGCCCATTGCTCCTTGTTCTGTCATCTGCCACCACTGAGAACAGTCTAGCTCCATCCTCTTTTGAACCCCCTTCAAGTAGTTGAAGACTGCTATTAAGTCTCCTCTTCTCTAGACTAAATAAGCTCAGTTTTCACAGTCTCCGCATAAGTCAAGCACCCTAGTGCCCTCAACATTTTTGTTGCCCTCTGCTGGACTGTCTCCAATTTTGACAGGCCAATCTCATTTCATACTGGAGCTCTGGGCAGCCCTGTGGCTCTTTTAGATGAAGTGCAGCTCCTCCTCCTCCTCTTCTCCCCTGCCTGTCCTTCCTGAACAGTTTGTACCCATCCACAACAGTGCTCCAGTCATGCAAGCTCCCACCAAGTCTGTTATTCCAATCACATCATAGCTCCGTGACTGTGAAAGGACTTTCAGTGCTTTCTGGTTTTTCCCCAGGCTCCGTGCATTTGTGTACAGGCACCTAAGATAACTAGACAATTATCCTTATTCTTTAGGAAGAACGGAAACGCCTCCCCTCCTGCCCCCTACTGCTTACTCTTCCTTCAAGTCACCCATTTCCCCATTTACCTCAGGGTTGTGTTCTCCACCCCCCGCCAAACCTAGTTTAAAGCCCTCCTTACTCGGTTAGTGAGCCTGTCTGTGAAGATGCTCTTCCCTCTTTGTCAGGTGGATCCCATCTCTTCCCAGCAATCCTTCTGCTTGGAATAACATCTCATAGTTGAAGAAGCCGAAGCACTACTGGTGACACCACCTGTACAGCCAGACATTGATCTGCAGAATGCACCTGCTCCTGCCCGGCCCTTTCCCCTGACCAGAAGGATTGACAGGAACATCACCTGAGCTCCTGTCCCCTTTGCCCTTGCACCCAGAGCCCTGTAGTCACTTTTGATCTGCTCAGGGTCTCCCCTGGCACTATCATTGGTACCCACATGGATAAGCAGGATTGGGTAGTAGTTAGAGGGCCGGATGAATCTCAGTAATCCCTCTGTGACATCTGGGCTCTGGACAAGTAGCAGACTTCCCAAGACAATGGATCGGGTTGGCAGATGGATCCCTCCATCCCCCGTAGAAGGGAGTCTCCAACCACCACCACCCATTGCTTCTTCTTGGAGGCAGTTATCTTGATCTTCCTCACCTTGGGGAGGCCTGGCCTGTCTTCCTCCACCAATGAAACATGTTCCTTGCCCTCTGTTGCTAGGACTGCATATCTGTTCTCCAGACAAACTGCTGCAGGTGGAGATGAAGATTTCTGCTTGCTGCCTGCGGTCATAAGTTTCCAGCTTCCATCTTCCTGGGAGTCCATGTCCTCTCTCTCCTCTTGCGCCGCTTCTAGTGTTTCTTCCTCCACAGTCCCGGAGGTCTCCTCCAGCATCAAGTCAATCAACTCCTCATGGCAAAGGATGCTTCAGAGCCTCACAACCTCCTCTTGTAGCTCTCTTTCTTGTTCCCCAAGAGACACTGCCATGAGGCACTGCTCACACTGCAAACACTCCCCACCCCGGCCATCACCAGAAGGAACCTGCAAGCCGCACAGTCCCCACAGCACCAAACCTGGAGCTGGGTGGAAGCCTTGATGGTGAGCGGTCCTGCCTGGACAGAAACCTCACAGGTGCAAGCAGAGGCAGTGGCTCTGGCATTGCTACATCCTTCAGCCATTTCCCTGGGTCTCTTAATCTGCCTCCTCTCTCTTCTTGCCTTTTTTTCAAGCACATCTTCCCTAGTGAACTCACCTGAAAGCTCACCTATTTACTGTTGCTTTGCCCTAAAGGGTTGCTTTTTCCCAACTTCCTCACACCAAGCTGAAAGGCTCTCCCCTCAAAACAGGGGTGGGTGGGCAAAGTGACCTGTGCACTGATCAACAAGCTGCCTACAAACTGCTTGCCCTGTTTGCTGACTCCCTGGTCAGTCTCCTTTTATACTTTGCTGGGACTGGACTGGTTCTCCCACCTCATTTGGGCTTCTGGCAAGTACAGACAGCAATCATTCAGCAATCAGCAATCACTCAGCTAGCAACACTCTCAGCTTCTCAGATCACATGCCCTAAACACAGCCCACCAAACGCATGTAGCCAGCCAAAGGCACAGGCAGCTCTGTATCACTTACCTTCCCCAGGCAGGATCTAGTGCCTGGTACCTGGCTTCTCTTCCCCTTCCTCCTCTTGCTCCCAGCAAACTGCTTGCCCTGTTGGCTGCCCCTGTTCATAGACACAAACTTATTTTCTGTAATAACTTTGTCACATTCCTGGTTTTCACACCATTACTTGAATGAACATGTGGGCCAGATCACTACTTCAGATGTGGTTAACCAGTTCATCACATCTTAAGTGTAATGTGTCAGTGGCCTTAGGAACCAGTTTGAATCTTGCCATCACTTCATTCGATGAACCAGAGTCTGCTCTTATGCTGGCTTTACACCAATTAGTTCAATTTACTTTAGTGAAGTTTCTCCTGATTCTCAGTGACTTGAAACCAGACTCAGTCATGTTAAGAACTGTTGATGAAGGTGTCAGCTTGAGAGGAAAAGAGCTTTACTTCCTACAGAGCAGCAAAGGTCACTTCCTGCTG
>NW_005841976.1:2250803-2253451 GCF_000455745.1 Alligator sinensis | reverse complement strand
CTTTCCTGCCTAGGCAGGGGGTCGGACTCGATGATCTGTTGAGGTCCCTTCCGACCCTAACATCTATGTGTCCATGAAACTTCCCTTGCTGCAGCTTGAGCCCATTGCTCCTTGTTCTGTCATCTGCCACCACTGAGAACAGTCTAGCTCCATCCTCTTTTGAACCCCCTTCAAGTAGTTGAAGACTGCTATTAAGTCTCCTCTTCTCTAGACTAAATAAGCTCAGTTTTCACAGTCTCCGCATAAGTCAAGCACCCTAGTGCCCTCAACATTTTTGTTGCCCTCTGCTGGACTGTCTCCAATTTTGACAGGCCAATCTCATTTCATACTGGAGCTCTGGGCAGCCCTGTGGCTCTTTTAGATGAAGTGCAGCTCCTCCTCCTCCTCTTCTCCCCTGCCTGTCCTTCCTGAACAGTTTGTACCCATCCACAACAGTGCTCCAGTCATGCAAGCTCCCACCAAGTCTGTTATTCCAATCACATCATAGCTCCGTGACTGTGAAAGGACTTTCAGTGCTTTCTGGTTTTTCCCCAGGCTCCGTGCATTTGTGTACAGGCACCTAAGATAACTAGACAATTATCCTTATTCTTTAGGAAGAACGGAAACGCCTCCCCTCCTGCCCCCTACTGCTTACTCTTCCTTCAAGTCACCCATTTCCCCATTTACCTCAGGGTTGTGTTCTCCACCCCCCGCCAAACCTAGTTTAAAGCCCTCCTTACTCGGTTAGTGAGCCTGTCTGTGAAGATGCTCTTCCCTCTTTGTCAGGTGGATCCCATCTCTTCCCAGCAATCCTTCTGCTTGGAATAACATCTCATAGTTGAAGAAGCCGAAGCACTACTGGTGACACCACCTGTACAGCCAGACATTGATCTGCAGAATGCACCTGCTCCTGCCCGGCCCTTTCCCCTGACCAGAAGGATTGACAGGAACATCACCTGAGCTCCTGTCCCCTTTGCCCTTGCACCCAGAGCCCTGTAGTCACTTTTGATCTGCTCAGGGTCTCCCCTGGCACTATCATTGGTACCCACATGGATAAGCAGGATTGGGTAGTAGTTAGAGGGCCGGATGAATCTCAGTAATCCCTCTGTGACATCTGGGCTCTGGACAAGTAGCAGACTTCCCAAGACAATGGATCGGGTTGGCAGATGGATCCCTCCATCCCCCGTAGAAGGGAGTCTCCAACCACCACCACCCATTGCTTCTTCTTGGAGGCAGTTATCTTGATCTTCCTCACCTTGGGGAGGCCTGGCCTGTCTTCCTCCACCAATGAAACATGTTCCTTGCCCTCTGTTGCTAGGACTGCATATCTGTTCTCCAGACAAACTGCTGCAGGTGGAGATGAAGATTTCTGCTTGCTGCCTGCGGTCATAAGTTTCCAGCTTCCATCTTCCTGGGAGTCCATGTCCTCTCTCTCCTCTTGCGCCGCTTCTAGTGTTTCTTCCTCCACAGTCCCGGAGGTCTCCTCCAGCATCAAGTCAATCAACTCCTCATGGCAAAGGATGCTTCAGAGCCTCACAACCTCCTCTTGTAGCTCTCTTTCTTGTTCCCCAAGAGACACTGCCATGAGGCACTGCTCACACTGCAAACACTCCCCACCCCGGCCATCACCAGAAGGAACCTGCAAGCCGCACAGTCCCCACAGCACCAAACCTGGAGCTGGGTGGAAGCCTTGATGGTGAGCGGTCCTGCCTGGACAGAAACCTCACAGGTGCAAGCAGAGGCAGTGGCTCTGGCATTGCTACATCCTTCAGCCATTTCCCTGGGTCTCTTAATCTGCCTCCTCTCTCTTCTTGCCTTTTTTTCAAGCACATCTTCCCTAGTGAACTCACCTGAAAGCTCACCTATTTACTGTTGCTTTGCCCTAAAGGGTTGCTTTTTCCCAACTTCCTCACACCAAGCTGAAAGGCTCTCCCCTCAAAACAGGGGTGGGTGGGCAAAGTGACCTGTGCACTGATCAACAAGCTGCCTACAAACTGCTTGCCCTGTTTGCTGACTCCCTGGTCAGTCTCCTTTTATACTTTGCTGGGACTGGACTGGTTCTCCCACCTCATTTGGGCTTCTGGCAAGTACAGACAGCAATCATTCAGCAATCAGCAATCACTCAGCTAGCAACACTCTCAGCTTCTCAGATCACATGCCCTAAACACAGCCCACCAAACGCATGTAGCCAGCCAAAGGCACAGGCAGCTCTGTATCACTTACCTTCCCCAGGCAGGATCTAGTGCCTGGTACCTGGCTTCTCTTCCCCTTCCTCCTCTTGCTCCCAGCAAACTGCTTGCCCTGTTGGCTGCCCCTGTTCATAGACACAAACTTATTTTCTGTAATAACTTTGTCACATTCCTGGTTTTCACACCATTACTTGAATGAACATGTGGGCCAGATCACTACTTCAGATGTGGTTAACCAGTTCATCACATCTTAAGTGTAATGTGTCAGTGGCCTTAGGAACCAGTTTGAATCTTGCCATCACTTCATTCGATGAACCAGAGTCTGCTCTTATGCTGGCTTTACACCAATTAGTTCAATTTACTTTAGTGAAGTTTCTCCTGATTCTCAGTGACTTGAAACCAGACTCAGTCATGTTAAGAACTGTTGATGAAGGTGTCAGCTTGAGAGGAAAAGAGCTTTACTTCCTACAGAGCAGCAAA
>NW_005841976.1:2211075-2250772 GCF_000455745.1 Alligator sinensis | reverse complement strand
TGCTGAACTGAAGCACATGAGGGGCGAACACTTTGGAGCTTTCATAAGAGCCTTCAACATAAGCACCCTGCCATTAATTATTTAAGTCTATTATTAATTAATTAACAATAATTACAAGCATATCTTTGGAGTCTTAAATGTTAAAGTCCTTAAAGACAAGTACTGCTTTTGTCAAAAAAAAAGGGGAAGAAAAGAACAATGTTCTTCAAAAAATCAAATCAGTGTAGGTAACGTGTGTGTTTTGCATTAAACTCTTAAGTTTAACCGGGCCACAGATGGTACTGATTTTTGGTTTAAAAAGTTACAGGTTACTGCATGTCTTTATAGTTTGTTTTATAGTCTCATTTCTTCCCTGACAGTCTTTTTTTGAGTAGGGAGGGATATAGGATTAAGTTCTGGGAGACTGAAGGATTAAAAACCCATACAAGAATAAATCTGTGATTTGCAAGCAAGGCAAGATGTAATATTTTCTGAATAAAAGTATCTAGAGTGCATTACATGTATATGGGGTGCTGACTTGTTGAGCTTCTTGAAAGCCAAATTGCTGATCTTGAGGGTCAACTTGCTGCATTATTATATATCATTCATCTTGAGAGATAGACCTCACTAAGAATTGGCCACACTAAGAATTGGAGGTTCTGGCCTGGCTAGGGTAGAGGAGTGCCTGGGCAGCTGGGTCAAAGCAAGAGGGAAAGGAAAATAAAAGTTATGGGCCCTAAGGGCTAGGAATAAGAGTGTGATTTTAGACATAGTATTTATCAAGGATGATGGGTAGCCTACAGGACCCAAATAAAAGTCCCAGGAGGGACTCAGATATGAGGGGTTGTCTGAACAGGAAAGTTACTGCAAAGTAAGCTAGGTGTGAATTAACCCCGCATTAGATACTCTTTTCTAAATCCCTGTGTGGATACAACATTGCACAGTAAGTATGAGGTACATTACCACACTTGAAAATAAAAGTGACTTCACAGTATCTTCCCATCTAGAGAATCCCTGAGTCACAAACCTTACCTCTTGTGGCTGGGGGGCAGGAACTAGTTGTCATGCTATACCAGCTGTACATTTCTATTCTCCATCACTATGAAATTCCATGCTTGTGAAATGAAGCCAAAATTCAGTCCATTTCATGCCTCTCCCCACTCTTCCTCAGTGCCCGGGATCCAGGGAAGAACATCTCATTTCAGAAGTACTGTGTCATAATGATTCCAATTCTTTTTTTCCACCCATAATTTCCAGTTTGTGGGAAATGTGAGCATTTTAAATTTTGCAGTATGAATATGTTGACATATGTTTTCAACAGTTTCACTTGGCAGATGCCAGAGAGCTTCTAGAGTCTGCATCCCTACCATGTAAATGGTCTTAGGACTGGAGATGCTTGGAAACTTGCAGTCTCCTGGGCCAATCAGCTCTCCAAACTACCTGACTCCCAAAGCTTTAGCTACCAGTTGCTAAAGATTCAGGTAGCACGGTCCAGGACTATGGAGGCTTGGGTATCTTGTAATACAAGCCAGTCTCCATGCCAAAACTGCCTTGAAGCAATAGAGTTTGAAATCCTGAGATCTTCTGTCCTGCAGAAGTCCACATGGTGGGGTTGTCATGGGCTAGTGGACAATGAAAGCCCTCTGGGATAGTCTGTTTGGTGAGATCATCCCAGCACTGTGGACATTACAACCCTGGGGTCCTGCACATTCTGCTAGGCAAGTTTGTAGGAATCAGGTAGATTTCAGATGGGACTGACTCTGGTTTTATGAAATCCAGGGATCAAAATCCATGAATATTTTGTGAAATATTTCAGTTTTAATGATCAAGCATTTTCCAATAAAATCATGGTTCATCAGAAAATTCCCTAACAGCTCCACTTCCAGGCATCCAGACCTAAAATCCAGGTAGCCCTGTAGGAAAATAAAGAGCATTCTTACTCCTTCCTACTTCTGTAGTGCTATCTCTACAATGCAAACACAATCAAACTTGAGAAATCTTCCGACAAATGTGTTAGTCCCAATACTTTGGTAACAGAAAAAGAAACATAATGAAGAATGTCAAGGAAATGCTGCAACTGGGACCTAGGCAAGTGATGTATCGTTGTGCCTAGCAAGTGAAGCCTCAGGCATGAAGGGCACCTGTTTTCATGAAGTGAGAAGAAGAGCTATAGGCAGATACCTTCAACTTTGCTAAAGGCCAGGGGCCAGCTTATTATAGTCTGAAATGGGTCTGGTTTAAATTAAAGATAGTATCTATCTGGTATTCGTTATATTGCCTCTAATTAAAAATATGCATCATTAGAATAGCTATGCAGATATAATAATTAGCAGTTGTACCTCTTTTGTGTGTCCAACTCCAGAAAATGTTTACTCTTGCTCTGTTTCTGAATTTTTTGCGATGGGGTATCAGGTCATAGATAGCTATATTTTTTGTGAAAAAAGAGTGGGGAAGTCTCTGTTGTTGTTTGTACAGCAGTCCCATGGCAAATTATCTTTTTACCGGAAGGATACCAGAAAATCATTCCTGATACAGTATGCAGATAAAACAATGCTTGGAGAAATGGAAAATAATGAATTGGACAGGTCACTGATATCTGAAGTAACACGGATCACTTGGCAAACTGGGTGCAAACAAACAATATGTAATTCAATATGCCCAAACATATATTTATGAAAGATAGCCCTAAAACTGACACCAAGATCCCCCTAGGTATTACAGGGTATAGTCAAGCTAGATTCTAAAGTCAGAAATGACTGTTGCAATTGTTTAATCTGACCTCTCCTAACACAGGTTGTGGGACTTTACCTGAATAAATTCCTGTCCAATATCCTGTAGGGGGCAGGTTGGAGCCAGGCCACAAGCCCCCCCCCCCCCCCAGCTAGATTGGGGCCAGGCCACATCCCTCTCCCTCTGAAGGGCCAGGCCACAACCCCTTCCCCTGGGCAGCTGGTTTGGGGCCAGCCCATGTCCTCCTGCCCCACATCCCGCAGGGCTGGGCCACACACACTTCTTGGTCAGCTCGGGGGCAAAGCCAAAGCCCCCTTCCTCCCACAGGGCAGGGTCATGACCCCTCCCCATGTGAAGCCAGTTCAGGGCTGAGCCATACCCCCTTTCCCCAAAAGGCTGGGCCAGATCCCCTTCCTCCTACCAATCCGGTTTGGGACTCCGGCACCCCACCTTCTTCCCATGGACCAGGTTGTACCCCCTACTTTTGTGGATTGGGACTTTCTCATGCCCCCTCCCTGCCATTGGGCTGGGTTGGGGTTAGGCCAAGCCTCCTTTTCCCATACAATTGGGCCGGGGCTGGGCTGCCCCCCTCCCACCCCATGTGGCCGGATGGAGCCCTGCCACACCTGCACCAAGCACTGGATTGGATCCACTAGCTGGACCCAACCCATGGAGAGATTGGGCACTGTCCACCCAGCCTCCCAGACAAAAAGGTTGAGCACCACTAATCTAGGTAAGTGGCTTTTGGCTTTTTTGTATGGTATAAAAGGGCCAGAGCAGTAAGAAGAATCTGGCTTAGGAACCATTTTCTCCATCATCATGATTTTTTCTAAATTGTCTCCAGCTGAATATCAC
Organism: Alligator sinensis; assembly: GCF_000455745.1. Lineage (NCBI taxonomy): Eukaryota > Metazoa > Chordata > Crocodylia > Alligatoridae > Alligator > Alligator sinensis. Next base: position 2,247,208 of record NW_005841976.1, on the reverse strand, counting down.
AAAATGTTGCATCGAAAATCAGAGCCCTCTTTCAAAAATTTGGGACAAGTCATTTGCTCAGGATTGCACAGGCATGCCTTGCCGTAGCCTCAGTGTGTCCTGGTAAGCCTCATGTTCGCTGCTCCTTCTCTGCGTCTTCTCTTGGCTCCTAACTCAGCTTTGGCTCTTCCTGACCCTGACCTTGGATCTCCCCTTGAACTCAGTGCCAGCTCTCTGACCCCTGGTTTCTGATCTCTTGCTTCTTGGGCTACCTCTCTCAGATTTCCCCTTTTGGCTCTCCTAGAACTTGGTCCCTGTGTCCTCAGCCTTCTGAGCTTGACCCTGGATTGATGCTCTGGTAGTCTGTTCTCCCACCTTGCTGACCCCCTTAGCTGGTCCTAGGGGCCTACCACAAGCTTGGCTACCTATGTCCCCACTGAATGCTCACAGAGTCAGATAAAGAAGATGCTTTATGTTCAGGTTCTTTGAGGAGTTGGAACAGATGCAGAATGGCATAAATCAGAGGTAAAAAGAGCTAAAATCCTGCTCATGTCCCTGTCCATACATTCTAATGATGGGAACAAGATACACCCTCCCACTATCGAGAGGTCAAGATAGTGGACAAAAGCAGAAAGGCATCTGGGGTCAATTGCTGGTTCGATTGTGTCACTAAAACCAGCACAGAGGGCATCTAAATACAAGTTAGCACAACAGAGAGAAAAAAAAGCAGATCAATATCTGGTGAAAAAATGTGCAGCAGTGATAGAACAGGACCCTGGAGAGAACAAAAAGCAGAAAGTCTTGAAAATAAACTTTTTTTATGAACAGCAGAGCAGAAACAAAAAGAACATTTTATACAGGTCCTAGGGTAGTCTTTGAAGACAGCATACAAATGCATAAAGCAGGGGAAGTAGAAGGATAATCTAATTACATTTCTAATGAGTGAGAAAGTCAGGGTATAAGAGAGAGAATATAAAGGGTGTTCAATTTCAGCAGAGCAAAGCTTGTAAGGATTAAAATTGGGTTGGGTAAAAATCGAAATAGAACAATGAAGGGAAGAGAATATCAATGGAAACTGGACAGTATTCAAGGTAAAATGTGAGCGTGCCTCAGGGACTGTTGTGTGCTTGCTATCTAACAAGCAAATGAGTAAATAAGTAAAACAGATGCCAATGTGAGTGAAAAACACCTCACACAAAGTAATAGAGGTTAGGAAGAACCCAAACAGGAGGTTTAAAATGTGAATTATGCAGGAGAGATGAATGATTGTAAAGAAAAGGATAGGGAAAATAGAGATAAACAATAAGAACAAGTCAACAGAAAGATTCAGGAAAATAACAAGAGATGCCTTAAGAGCAGAAAGAAAACTAAGGGAATTGTGGACCAAGTTACTGTAAAAATAAGATATTATTAATCAAAGAAATAGATACTGCTAAGATATTATATTGATTCCTTGCTCTCAGTTTTCACAAAAGAAAAATAAGGAGCAAATGTTAGAAATAGACATAAAACTTCCCTGGGGAAGGAGAAGAAATATTAGAAATATTACAGGAAATCTCAACCATGCCAGAATAGGTAATCAAAAATAATGGTTAAAACCATATACACCAAGAATTTATATATAAAAACTGTAACACCCTCTACTCAAAGTATACTTTACAACTTTTATTGTGTGAGTCGAAGGGTAAGAGATGCAAAAGGGGAAAAGAATAAAATCTCAACTCACAGCTTTCTTTTAAAACATACCGATGACAAGTTAAAAGCTATATTTAAAATGACCAAACCACCAATTCTTCAGCTGTGCTGATAAAACAAAAGTCTTTGGACGGTAACACAGTAAAAACACTTCTCCAAATGTCTACACTTCATTCTCTGGTAATTCATACAAGCATTAAGGACTTGATTTGACACCGACTTCCCATTTGAAGTCAATGGGAAGTTCTAGACTTCACCCATGGTTGGATGAGACCTATGTTTGAATGGCTGGACATCAGCATCAGGACAGTCCAGTAGAGAGAGCAATGATCGAGGACATTTGGAGAGCTGAGCTCTATTTCTATCCCCTGGTGAGTAACTTTGGACAAGTCCCCGTATCTCTGTAAAATGGGATTGATATGACTGGCAATGTCTGAGTAACTGTACTGGATTCTCACAAGGACATGAGAGGTGAGTGTACCTCCAGCATGTTTTTCTTCTGATTCAAAGTTATTCCTACATTTTCCAAGCATATGTCAGGATTCAGCTGCCAGAGTTTCATTAAGTGTTAGAGTCTTGGATAAATCAGTATTGGGATGTCACAAGAAAGGGCTGCTATACACATGCACGGAGCCTGCTCCGATGCACTGGAAATCCAGCATGTTGAAGTGGACTTGATTAATCGAGTCTGCTGAAGCACGGATATCAACACGCTCCGGCAACCTTTCGTGTCATGTGTATCAGCAGTGCAGTGCATCTCCGCACTGAAAAAATGGTGGTGGGGCACTTTGAAATCAAACTCATTCAATGAGCTTAAGTTTAAAGCACCCCACCACCATTTTTTCAGTGGGGGGATGCACAGGGATGCTGCTACAGATGACACGTGGGCACCTTTAATTAGCATGGCTTGCTAATTAAAGCTCCCGGCTCCACGCCCCACACCATGTGTAAAAATGCCCTAAGAGTCTTTCAAAAACCACTAATTCTGAAAACTGCATAGAGGGGTTTCAGCACAGGCTGATTGCAGAAGTTCTTCTACTCCAATTGCAGCTGCTTCAGGCAAGCCCTGCTCTATGTTACTCTGATGTAATTTCAGAGAAACTCCATAGATTTGGGGGATCAATACAGCCAACCTGCAGCAGTGGAAGGCAATATTCGATCCACATCTGCTGCACTGTGCTCTTTCTCCAGAATAAACGTCCTAGGATTAGGAAAAGAGCAATCCAAAGCTGACACCCCCAGAGGACACCAATCAACAAATAAGCCACAGCAAAGGAGACAGTATCAGAGCCCAAAGAAAAACTCATATCTTGCCTAATGAAATCCAAGTTACAAATGGGGGTCCAGGTTTTGCCAATAAGGAGGAAATGGCTGGGGGAAGGGGTAGCTAGAGGGGATTTCTTCTTGAAGGTTGTTCTTTACTGACCTCTGACTTCTAACTGAATCCATAGGAATCAGTCGGCTTCCATCCCCTGTGAATCAATCCACAAAATACAGTTTCATAAGCCAGGTGTGAATTTAACCTAGGAGGATTTATGCAGGGTGTGATCTTCAGCTGGTGTAAATTGATACAGGTCTACAGACTTCAGTGGAGCTACACTGATTTATGATGGTTGTCAAAGGTGACACAGCAAATCAGTAGTGGATCCAGGAACACAACCCAGGAGCCTGGTCTCCTAAATCCTCACTGTAATGCTTGGAGGAACACATTACCGCCTGGAGCTTGCACGCCTTACATTAACACCCAACATTAAAAACTTTCTGATGAGATGCACTTAATGTATACCACATAGTGGATAAATATAGAGCTTTCAATTCACAATACAGCATTCTAGGATGAAACAATGAACCAATTGAAAGTCCTCAATAAAACTGAGGCAGCCATTTCTTAGCAGAGAGTGGCAATATAATATTAAGGTTGTAAAACAAGGCACGCAAATGTATACAATCACACCGATGCAATGGAGGTTCGCTGGGAGAAAATTTCAAAGCAATTGGGGGATGAACAGAAGACATTTTAAGAATGCTCAAAACATGAACTGCTATGTATGCCACTCAGAAGCAAATGTTTGAGCTACATTCAGAAAACAGCTGAAGATGGTACAAGCAACTGAGAAAGGAAAGGGCCACAGTGCATATGTACTATGCTGCTTGGGTGAAATCCAGATCAGCAGCCTAGCAGCTGCACTTTTTGGACAATCTGTTCCTGATTAATGAAGGAAGAAGGGAGGCCAGGTATAATCATCTCAGACTAGTGTTACGAATGCATAAATCAGGATTTCAGCATCTTTTGAAAAGAACAGGGTGCAAAGCATGGAATACGTTTCAGGTGGTAACAAGGGCATTCTGAAAACTGATCCACAATAAGTCAACATGATGGGCTAAAGCAAGCTGCAGTTCTTTAATGAAGGCCAAGTTTCTAACAGAAAAGATGTAATTGTGCAATGCCAGGCCAGCCAAAGAAAGTTTCAGAATACTTACTAAAAGCACAGGCACTGTCCTGGGTTTCATTTTTCAGCCTGGTCCATGAGGTTTTTTTGGGTCACATCACATCACATCTCTTGTTTAAACTGAGCCTCAGGTTTGAACTGAGAGATATTTGTACTAGCAGAAGTTTAGCAAAAGTAGGCTTGGAGCATGTCCTCTGCTCTGAAGCCAATATTTTTAGTCTTGCCTCAGAGCTAATGCCATGCTCTAATGAGATCCAAAATACCCCCCTTTCTCATCTTACATGTGAGTGATCGAGGAGGAATTACTGGGAAAGTTCCAGCAGTTGTGTTTAGTGTTGTGGGGAAGATTGCAAGTAAAACCATTTTACCAAGAAGTACAGACTTAGGACAGTTGGAACATTTCACAAATATGTGTCTTATTTATCATGTTTCAGTAAAAAAACCCAAAAACCTATCATTAAAAAAAGACTCTGACATTTTCAAAATGATGACTGTGTTTTGATTTTACATTATTTTTTATTCTGAAAGTCACTTCAACTTTATATACAGTTCCCCCCCCACTTTTTTTTTCAAAAAAGCTCCAAAACGTTTTTTTTACTTTGAGTTTATGAAGGGTTTTGTTTGACCTGAATTTGTTTTTTAAATTATTTTCTCAGTCTATTAAAAAATTCTAAATTGACCAAAATATTTTTTTGTTAAAAAATGAACAAAACAAATCAGTTATTTCCAGTGGCACACGCACCCCCTGAGAGCACTGGTACACCCCCTGACAGGCAACACTCCCTGCTTAGGTGATAGGCACAGGAGGCAGGCGGGAGTGTCGGTTTCCCCACAGCGAGCACCAGCTGGGGAGTGGGGGGCACCCAGTGAAGTGCCGCCGGCACTTCCAGGAGTGCCGCGAGCACTTCCTAGTTGAGATTGGCCGCGGGTGGACACCTCCCCGCCTCCAGTCGGCATGATTGGCTGCAGGGGGACCCCCCTCCAGTTGCTGACTGGCCACTGCAGGGGGGTATGTGCCCCCCCCCCAACTTGCCCCCCTGACTCAGGTGGCACTAGTCGCCCATTGTTATTTCTACAGCTTGTGTTGGAGTAGAAGCTGAAGACATTTGTCAAAGGAAGAAATGGCTTTTGTGCTTCCTTTTTGTATATTGAAATTTAACACAAATCCTCAAACTAAATCTGATGGAGACGGTTCATTTTTGACCCCATAAACTAAACAGCAGCTTTCATTTAGGCCTTTGGATATGCACATGTTTATGCCATGATGCTATTGCATACCTAAACCTAGATATATGGTTAGGACTTGTTACTATGCAATCATGTTCCTGATTCCCTTGTACTACAGCACATGTGCAAGGACTTGATGCAATGTATGAATTTGCAATAGGAGCGCAAGGATGTGGGGCCAGCCCTCTGTCTGTCACATTAGCACATGCTGGCCATCTATTTACATTAGGATTAAATTGCTGCTTCATGGTCCAAAGTCTGTAACACAAATTATATGAAGCATCTGATTCCTCTGGTGTTACTAGTCGTCATCCTTTTCTCTGTTTCTCACATATCCACCTCACAACAAACAGATGCAGTATTGCTACTTACTCCTGGCATACAAATCTTGATGATACCCTTTCCCCCCAGCCTCAAGCCCCCCTCACCAGATGCTGCCTCCAGAGCTACAACAGATGGTCCTGCAGCCTGTAACATGTCTAACAGGAGACCAATCATGCTTATTTCTCCTGTCTCCCACCTGCCAGGACCTCATCATACCCTTACACCCCTGGAAATGTCTCAAAGTTTTAACTGTAAGAAGTGAATGATGATGCCATGCCCAAAATCTATCCTACTTGGAGGTAGCCTTTCCCATATTAATTCAGAGCAGCCATAGCCCTTTCCTATGGGTATGCACAGTGTTTAGCACACTGGGACCTTAAAACTCAACTGGGATCTCTAGTCAATGAAATCAGAATTAGAATTAGAAACATCTTGGCTGCCAGGCCTCTGTTCAAGTTGTTTGATATTCCTTATGGTGTCAAAGTGCTACTGTTCTTGTTTACTCTTGCCATTTGAACTGCAATCTTTGTCATGGTCTCATCTTGATCTCTCATACCAATTTTCCTCCACAAACTGTATATTACATTTAGGAGTCCCCTACACCTGAATCAGCCAAGCTGAGGTGGTTCTGATAAGTAAGTAAATCCTACTAGCTATAGACATTAATAACTAATGCAGCTAACTGTTCTGATTAATAATATAAAAGACTAGAGATATCCTAATCAGAGAAAAAATTATGGATCGTAAATATATACTCTGAATTGTTCCTGTTTCTTCGTCACAGCCCATGCTTGGTTCATGCAGCTGGAAGCTTTTGAGCCAAATAATCAGAACTCCCTCAGTGAAGTAACTGAATAATGTCATGCTATTGTTTCATCTTAACATGATATTGCCAATGGCAATCCTTCCAGCATCACATCTGAAAGGTAAAATTAGAATAAAAGAATCTGGAACTGTACAGGCATATTTGAAGCAAAAATCTGCTTTTAGATCCACACAGCAGGTGCTGGCATCCTTGCTCTGCTCTCCCTAGCTGTCCTCTAAAAGGAGAATTTTGCTCTAAGTTAACGATATTTACTGCAGCTGAGATCCATGCTGCAAGAAAGTAATGCTCCTGATGTGCTGCTGCTAAATATGAAACTATTTTTGGTATTTAAGTCTGGGATCCTTTCAGATTTGAAGAATACAGTCAAGATGGAAAGAGAATAGTTACATCCATCAAGAAGACTTAATCTAGCATTGCAATGGCTAACGTCCAAATGCCCAAATGCCTAATAGAATCTCTAGTCTGTGTTTGGCTTCCAGACTCCTCACACAACTCCTAAGCACTGTAGAATAAGATCCACAAAAGCGAGCAGGTTAAGTGTGGTACTGTCTAAAAAAGTCAGTAAGAAATGCCTTATCCTGCCCTTCCCAGGGAGTTGGGGAGCCTACATCCAGGATGACTAGAATCCTCTCCTTGGAGTAGGAACCTGGGCTTGGTCTATTTTTTTTATAAGAAACACAGTGAGGAAGTTTGCTTTTCCCCAACATTTGTGCATATGTACAAGGGAAAGTGAAAGAGAGCATAACTTATAGAAGAGCTGCTCAACTTGTGGCTCACAAGAGGTTAATCTGCAGTGTCTGGGCTCTTCTCCAGGCACACCTTCCCATCATTCCTGTTCAAGCAGTAGCCAAGGGCTACTGGTTCCTCCTCTCTTCTCTGGCGTCTGCTTCCTGTCCCTGTTCCATGGGACAGGGTGAGACAGGACATAGTAGCACAGCCCACTGTGCTGGGGAGCCTGTGTCACAATGCAGCACAGTGTGACACTGCAGCTGGGGAGCCATGGACAGGAATCTGGGGCTGAGAGCCTGGGAACCTGCATAGCCCAGTGTATTGGATTGGGCCTGGGTCACTTGTGTGGTGCAGTGCAGCAGTGGTGGTGCCAGTGGCTCGCCTGGGTGCGGTCCACACAGCATGCACAGCCCCTTCAGGGTGAAATAGCCCTGCTTTATAGCCTTGTGGTTCAGCCGCTTTGTAAGGGAATGGCAAAGCTGGGTTCAACTCAAGCAGATTGCAACCTGGGTCTGGCACACCACAGATGACCACTGCATGCTACAAGTTCTTAGGGGCAGGGCGGGCGGGGATACCATCACTACCCCCTCTGTTTTCTCACTGTGTGGTCCATTAGGAAGGTTGTGAGAATGTCCTGCATAGCAGCTAGGTGAAGCAATGCCTAATTTGCTGGGATTGCCTTATTCTGTCAGAACTGGGGCAATTGCGCATATGGCTAAGTCCATATGTAGTTCTAGTTCAGGGTTGGGCAGTTATTTTGGGCAGAGGGACTCTTACTGAGTTTTGGCAAGCCAGTGAGGGCTGCATGACAAGCAGCCCAGGGCAGATAAATATTAATTTTCTAAATATTTTAGGGGCCCCGCAAGCCAGCTAGAATGGCCTGGTGGGCTGCATCTGGCCCCCAGGCCACACTTTGCCCACCCCTGTATCTAGTTCATGGTTGAAAAAAAATCTTTCTTGGAGAAATTATTAATATGAGGCAAATATAACATTTTCCTGTCCTTATATAGTACTGTCAAACACAAGTTTTCAGAAATCATGAGGCAGACCTCTAAAACCATGTTAGGGAACAGCAATCAAGGCAACTTAAGGGACACTGATCACCAAATAATTAAATTCACTATCCAGCAAAGGGCGGGCATTATACCCAGCAGGGCACGGGTGCTGATCTTTAAAAAAGATGACTTTAATAGACTGAGGGGATTGGTTAGAAGGGTGCTAGGAGCTAAGAACTTGGATGCATTGAGGGTCCAGAATGGGTAGACATTCCTCAAGGAAACCATGCTTTAGGCTCAGAGTGAGTTAATCCCATGGCAGAGGAAAGGGGGAAGGGGGCCAGGAATTCCCTTTGGCTAACCAGGGGCATCCAAGATACCTTAAGGCCAAAAAAAGAGGCGTACAGGAAATGGAAGCAGGGGGTAGCTAGCAAAGAGGAGTATACTTCTCTGGCCTGCACCTGCAGGGAGTCGGTCAGGAAGGTCAAGGCAACTCTAGAACTCAGGCTAGCGTCAGGGATAAAGGACAATAAAAAGTCCTTCTTTAGGTATGTTGGGAGCAAAAAGAGGGTGCAGGGTAGCATAGGACCCATACAGGATGGGCAGGGGGGCTTAGTGACAGATGGAAGGGACAAGGCAGAGCTCTTCAATGAGTTTTTTGCCTCTGTCTTCTTAAATGGGAATCTAGATGAACCCTCAACATACATCATGGACACCAACAAAGGAGACATCAGTCGACCAACGGTCAGTGCCAACATGGTAAAAAGACACTTGGAGGGACTGGACGTATTCAAATCACCAGGGCTGGAGGAACGCCACCCATGAGTAATGAAGGAATTAGTGGGGGTCATAGTTGATCCACTGGCAAGGATATACGAGCACTCACGGTGCTCGGGTCAGGCTCCGGAAGATTGGAAGAAGTCTAACATCATCCCAATCTTTAAGAAGGAGGGAGAAAGGAGGACCCAGGGAACTATAGACCAGTTGGCCTTACCTCTATCCCTGGGAAAATCCTAGAAAAAAATTATCAAGGAGCACATCTGTGGGTGCCCGCTGGCTAATGTGATGTGGAAGGGTAACCAACATGGGTTTTTAGCAGGCAGGTCCTGCCTGACAAACCTAGTTTCCTTTTACGACAAGGCCACCAATTGTTTAGATGCAGGAGTTGAGGTGGATGTTATCTATCTGGACTTCAAGAAGGCCTTTGACAAGGTATCCCATACCATCCCTATAAATAAATTGAGGGGATTTGCCTTGGATGATTACATGGTAGGCTGAATAGCAAATTGGCTTAGGGGTTGCACTCAGAAGGTGGTGGTGGATGGGTCGGTGTCAACCTGGAAAGTGTGGGCAGCGGAGTCCCTCAGGGCTCAGTTCTGGGGCCGGTGCTGTTCAACATTTTCATCAGTGATCTGGACGAGGGGGTGGGAAGCACCCTGTCCAAATTTGCAGACGACACAAAATTATGGGGTGCATCTAACACCCTGGAGAGGAGGAACCAGATCCAGGCCAACCTAGACAGGCTGGGGAAGTGGGCAGAGAGCAACAGGATGCAATTCAGTAAGGACAAGTGAAAGGTGCTGCATCTAGGGAGGAAGAACTGCCATCATACCTATAGGCTGGGGAGGGGGGGAACCTTCTCAGCTCCACTGAGGCAGAAAAAGATCTTGGAGTCACTGTTAACTCCAGGATGAACATGAGTCGCCAATGTGATTAAACAGCTGGCAGAGCCAATCGCACCTTGTTGTGTATCCGTAGGTGCTTCACAAACAGGTCCAGGGAGCTGATTCTCCCCCTCTATGCAGCTCTGGTCAGACTGGAGCTGGAGTGCTGTGTCCAGTTCTGAATGCTGCAGTTCAAGCAGGATGCAGACAACCTGGAGAGGGTCCAAAGAAGTGCCACTCTCCTGATTAGAGGCCTGCAGGGAAGGCCCTACAAGGAAAGGCTAAGGGACCGTAACCTCTTCAGCCTCTCCAAGAGAAGGCTGAGAGGGGACCTTGTGGCGGCATACAAATTCATAAGGGGAGAGCAAAATGAAGTAGGCAGTGATCTGTTCACCAGGACACCCCCTGGAATGACAAGGAACAATGGCTATAAGCTACTAGAGAGAAGGTTCAGGCTGGACATTAGGAGAAAGTTCTTCACGGTCAAGGTTGCCAGAATCTGGAATAGGCTCCCAAGGGAGGTGGTGCTCGCCCCATCCTTGGGGGTCTTCAAGAGGAGACTGGACAGGCACCTGGCTGGGATCACATGACCCCAGGGTTGGTGACTCTTTTCTTGCCTGCCAGGGGCAGGGGGTCAGACTAGATGGCCCAGTGAGGTCCCTTCCGACTCTTTGAATCTATCTATGAATCATGTAATTGGATTTGTTTTAAATGATAAATTTGGGGCTCATTTTATTTGTGTCCTGGTTTCTGTACCTTTAGGGTTCATTTGGGTCACGTTTCAAGTTTCCCTCTGTGTTTTTAAATGAAAGCTGAGATTCTCACCTAATCATATAAATGTAAGAGTTGGGCTTTTGAGAAAAGCACCAAATACTATGAGACTCGCAATGAAGTTGTAGGAATTGTCTACATTGCATATAACCAAAATTTCCTTGCAACCCTCCCTCCCTAATGGGTGCAAAAAAAGATTATTTTGGCTTTATTCTCACTTTCCTCACATGTTTCCCTCTATAGACTAGATCCTGAAATGATATAAATGAGTGTAGCTTTATTTGGTTTAATGGAATTGTGCGAAGTTAGACTGGTGGAGCTTCTGCCCTCCCTTAAAGCTATCTTTTGTCAAAATCTTTCTTCGTTGATCACCTGACTCTGTTTCAAATCCCATGCCACACCCTTTAAGTGTTATAACTTCCCTGTCTAATCCATATTATTAATTCATCTTTTAATTTTAGCAACTCCCAAAATATAGGAGGCACTTTTTAAACAAAAGATGATAACCCTCACCATACAAAACACCCATTTTTTTTAAATAGGATTTTATCCAAATGTTGTCTCTTAATTTGCTTTCACTTCTAATAGTCTAACAGTATTCATGCCTGCAAAGTAACTCTAGATTTGTATGAGTATTACTAAGCTCAGAATCTGGCCCTCTGTGATTTATAAAGCTCCATTTCATAAGGCTACCTCAGCAATTAATGCAAAGGTTTAACTTTAACTTTTGGTTTTCACTTTTCTATTAGTTTTGACTTTCATTTAAGATCTTTTTTCCTAGTTATAGCCTGTAATCAAACTCCTAAAATCACAATCCCTCCTCCTGCACTAAGGGGTTTTTAAAAGTAGATGTGGATAAAAAGCTGAGATCTCACAAGTCAGGAATTCCACTAAAACTGTGAATATCTTTAGTAATGTAAAGCCTACAAATAGGACAATTCTCAGTCTGAATTCTTCTCCCGCAGCCCTAAACCTGCTGTTACTCTCTATTCTATTATGATTAATAACATCTGAAATCTGAAACTAAGTCAGCTGCACTATAATATACTTGGTATCAATTTTACAGGTCACAAATAACCATGTAATACAATAACTCTGCATGCTACAGACCAACATGGGACCAGATGTTAGAGAGAGCAATTGCTTGGTAATTTCATGCTGAATGGGATCTACATACAGGAGAAAGTGTCAATTCTCCACCCACCCATTCTCCAGCCACCTGTAGGCTGCCAACTCTGGCCAGAATTGCCAGAAGCTTCTGTAAGGGAAATCTGCAGGTTAAGGAGTTTTAAAGCACTTCTTCTAGGATTTTTCTGACCTTATACATCACTTTCTGAAAGGAAGTGATGAAGGCTTCCTCCTATATGCTCTCCTCCCCTCTGCAATAGACTTTCTTCTATGGGCCTGATTCCCAGTGACATGTAGATGTTTGGGAAAGTTAAAGCGAAGTGATTAAACTTGTGACATTAACATACCTATGTAAAAGTGCATTGATCCCTTTATGGCCACACCTATCCATGTGACTGTTGTTTTTTTTTCTCTTCAAATGAGCTCATCCTGGGGTTAAGCTAGAAGAAAATAAGTATATTCTTCTTCTGTATGGGAGAGACTACATACAAATTTAATGCACTTTAATCTACAAGAGGGGTGTCAAACTCATTTGGTCCCATGGGCTCAAAATGAACTGCAAGATTTGTTGTAGACCAGGCAACTTACTTTCAGATGACCCATCATAGGGCTTCTTGCCACAGCTGCCACAGCTGCTCTGTCAGCACCAGCAGCCAAAGAGTTAAAGCCACCATCGCTCAACCTCTGCACCTACCGGAGTTCCTGCTCTGAAACAGTGGCTTTGTCAGCTGAGAATATGAAGCTTAAGATTTAGCACCACTGCTGATTCTGCTGCAGGCACTAAGTCTCCTTTACTGCTGGCAGCCATGGCAAGAAGACCCACATGCTAAATGACTGACGTGTATGGGTATAAACTGTTCAGGAAGGACTGGCAGGGGAGAAGAGGAGGAGGAGTTGCATTTTATGTAAAAAAGCTGTATGATTGCTCAGAACTCCAATATGAAACTAGAGATAGGTCTGTTGAAAGTCTCTGGGTTAGAGCCATAAGGGACAGCAACAAGGGTGATGTTGTGGTAGGTGTCTGCTATAGACCATCAGACCAGGAAGAAGTGATGGATGAGGCTTTCTTCAAACAGTTGGCACACGTTTCCAGATCATAGGCCCAGGGGACTTCAATGAGGACAATACAGCAGTGCCCAGGCAATCCAGGAAGTTTTTAGAGAGTGTTGGGAACAACATCCTGGTGCAAGTGCTGGAGGGGCCAAATAGGGGCCATACTTTTCTTGACCTGCTGCTCGCAAACAGGGAAGAATTGGTGGGGGGTGTAGTAGTGGATGGCAACTTGGGCAGCAGATACCATGAGATGACTGAGTTCAGGATCCTGAGGAAAGGAAGGATGGAGAGCAATAGAGTAAGGACCCTGGATTTCAGAAAAGCAGACATTGACTCAGCCAGGGACCTCATGGGCAGGATCCACTAGGAAGTCTGAGGGGGAGAGGGGTCCAGGATTTCTGACTGCACTTTAAAAAAGCCTTACCAAGAGTGTGGGAACAAACCATCCTAATGCATAGGAACACTAGCAAGTCTGGCAGAAGACCAGCTTGGCTTAGCAGGAAAATTTTCAGTAAACTAAATCACAGAAAATAAGCTTATCAGTAGAATCTTGGACAACCAACTAGGGAGGAGTGTAAGAGCATTGTTCGGGCATGCAGGGATGAAGTCAGGAAGGCCAAAGCACAATTGGAGTTGCAGTTAGCAAGGGATGTGAAGGGTAAGAAAAGGGTTTCTACAAGTATTTCAGTAACAAGACAAAGGTCAGGGAAACTGTGGGTCCTTTACTGAATGGGTGAGGGGCACTAGGCTGAAGTACTCAATGGCTTTTTCACTTCACTCTTCACAAGCAAATTCAGCTCTAAGACTACTGCACCTGGCAGCACAGTTTGGGGAGGATCTGAGCAGCCAACAGTGGTGAAAGAACAGGTTAGGGACTATTTAGAAAAGCTGTATGTATACAAGTCCATGGAGCTGGATGGGATGCACCTGAGGGTCCTGAGGGCATTGGCTGATGTGATTGGAGAGCTGCTGGCATTCATCTTTGAAAGCTCATTACAATTGGTAGAACTCCCAGATGATTCGAAAAGTACAAACATAGGGATCATATTTAAGAAAGAGAAAAAGGAGGATTCAGGGAACTAGAGACCAATCGGCCTCACCTCAGTCCCTGGAAAAATCATGGAAAAGATCTTCAAGAAATCCATTTCTAAGCACTTGGAGAAGAAGGTGATTAGGAACAGTCAGCATGGATTTAGCAGGGGCAAGTCATGCCTGACCAACCTGATTGCCTACTATGATGAGGTGACTGGCTCTGTGGATACAGGGAGACCAGTGGATGTGGATTTATACCTTGATTTTAGCAAGGCTTTTAATACAGTCCCCCACAACTTTCTTACAGTTAAGCTAAGGAAGTATGGTCTGGATGAATAGAGTGTAGGGTGGCTGAAGCATTGGGATCAGAAGGTAGTAATCAATGGCTTGATGTTTAGTTGGCAGCTGGTATAAAGTGAAGTGCTGCACGGGTTGCTCCTGGGACTGATTTTGTTCAATATATTCATCAACGACCTGGAAGATGGCATGGAGTACACCCTCAGCAAGTTTACAGATGACACCAAGCTGGGGGGAGTACTAGATATGCTGGAGGGTAGGGCTAGGATTCAGAAGGACCTAGGCAAATTAGAGGACTGAACCAAAAGAAATCTCATGAGACTCATTTCTGGGGCTGGATTTGTTCAATCACTTCATCAACAACTTGGCAGATGGCATAGAGTGCACCCTCAGCAAGTTTGCAGATGACACCAAGTGGGGCAGTGGGTGGGAGAGGGAGTAGTATATATGCTGGAGGGTAGGGCTAGGATTCAGAGACACCCAGTCAAACTGGAGGACTGGGCCAAAAGAAATCTCATGAGGTTCAACAAGGACAAGTGCAAAGTCTTGCACATAGGATGGAACAATCCCATGCACCAGTACAGGCTGGGGGCTGACTGCCTGGGCAGAAGCTCTGCAGATAAAGACCTGGGAGTTACAGTGGACGATAAAATGAATATAAGTCAAGAGTGTGCCCTTGTTGCCAAGAAAGCTAACAGTGTACTGGGCTGCATTGGTAGGTGTGTTACTAGCAGGTCATGGGAAATGCATAGTCCCTTCTGCAATTTACATTAACTTTATGGTTAATAAGTATGGCTCTTGAGGGCACCCCTGAGGTAATCTCTAACAATCAGTGTTGACACAGTGATAATATTACTTACAATTGTAAAGCTCACAACGTAAGAAGAGCTTTGGAAGGGATATAGATCTTCATGCCTCCCAGCGTAAAGTAATCTGTAAGAGTACACAGATTCCCAATTAGGAAATTACTCTCTAACTGCCTACTGTAGAGTTTCTTACACATACATTGTTATACAGATATGAACTAACACAACTCACAAACTTCTTACCTAAATAGCACTCTGGGATAATCCAGGATGGTGATTCCTGTGCTTGTATATTTTCTACAAGATGCAGCTGCCATGAGGAGCAGCAGCACCCCACCAAGCATCCCAGATCCACCGCTTTAGAAAAAAAAAATAGTGCCTTTTAATAGTTTAGGCTATGATTCAACAAGGAATTTAAGCAAGTGCTGAACTTTAAGCACAGATATAGACTAACTGAGGTCAAGGAAAATTAGTCTAGGGAAATTTGCAAATAGACAAGTCCTTAAATGCCTTGCTGAAGGAAGGTCTTGCTGAAGAAAACTGTTGTCTCTCGTCTTGATTCATAAACAGAACGAAGGCAAAATGTACAGGGTGAAACTTTACCTTTACAATTTTCCCCTGTTCTCTTCAAGAAGTTTAAAGCAATATCATCATTGCCAACACTGGTGTTAGGATGGAGGCGGGAGTAGGGAATATGGCCATTTTAACTGTACTTCCTTCCTCTGCCAGCTCCTATGAACTAAGAAAGTTCTTAGAAACTGCCACTTTATTTGAGGGTTGTGCAGAGAAATTCACTACTGATAGGAAATTATTTTGCATAAAACTTAAAACTCTAGTGCATAAAGTAAAGCTAAATCCCTTGAGTGCCTCTCAGCTTTGAACAGTGCTGCTTAGGAAAAGCAGTAATTGTGTATGCAAGAGCAAATCGGGGGGAAAAAAATCTATGCTAAGAAATAGAATATCAAATGCAGAGATAAATAACATGCAGCTTCAAAGCAAGTTTTGCCTCACAGATCCTATAATCATTGTTAGAAAAAGGGATTATGTAAATATATTTAGTGACTGGAGAAATTACATATTCTATTACATATTCATAATTATTTAATTTCATTATCCACTGAAAACTACACAAATAAATACCACTATCACCTGCATTCTTTCCACTTTCCTTTTTGTCAGCTTTGACAGGTATTGTGAAAGAACATGTTCAATAATACATGGCCTAACAAGAACTAGATTTCATTTAATAGGTATTTATCATGTATCAGCATCATTAGTGATTTCAGAGAAGCAAGGATGGTTTTGAGATTAAAACACAGGAGCCAGAGACAGGAAACCTGGTCTTCATGTCTCTTCTGTTGCTCTATTACCTTGAGAAACTCAGTTATTATTATTTATTATTGTTGGAGTTCCCAAAAGTGTGCTAGCTGCCTCACAGCAGGGTTCCTGCTCTAAAATGTATATAATCTAAATTCAGTATGATACCAGCAGGAGTCATAAACAGACAGAAAAGGGGAGCAGATTGGGACCATGAAGAATGATGGTAATAACAACCGCATGATTATTCAGTAACAAGCAGAAGTGCTTGAAAGTCCCACCACAACCTTAAGTTATTAAATATATTATAATATATTATATTAAGTATAATGTATGTGTATACTATAGTATTTATAAAATTTTAAAAGTTAAAAAGATAAAGTCAGAACAAAATGGAAACATATTTTTTCCTTTAAAAATATCATTAAAATGAATGCATTCCCACAAAACATTCAGATTTTGACAAAACAGGATATTGCAATGGAAAAATGTTTCAAGGCAAATGTTGATAGATTTAATTTTTAAGTAGCAATTGAAAAAAGTGAGATTAATTTACAGTGGCCTTTGTATTCTCAGTTTTCTCTAAAATTGAGATGATAGTAACTCCTCCATTTCACTTGATTATTGTGACATTTGTAAAGAGCAGAGATGTCTCCAATTAGAAAATACTCTTGAAAAAAAAAAAAAAAAAAAAAAAAAAAAAAAAAAAAAGAGAACAGCATTTCCAAAGCTCTTCTAGTTAATCTGGGGAGCTGGGTCCCATGACTTGTAGTGGGATTTCCTTGTATCTGGATTTGAGCATGTAAATCCTTGTTGCAGCTTGGAAAAATCTCTGTCATGGTATCTAATCTGCTGTTCAGCCTCCCAAGGGAGAAATGCACAACAGGCAACCACCTAAAACATAGAATGTCAGAAAAAACAGAGGTAGCTGAAAGTATTAACAAGTTTTTCTCATCTTCTCTTCAACTTCCTATTGTAGGTCTCTTCTTTTCTCCCCCTATACCTACTCTTCCTGGCTTGGCTCATCTCCAAACATCAATTCAACTACCATCACAGCACCAATGACCCACAGGTCTACCTCTCTACTGCAGAGATTAAAATCTTTTTGTTGCTTTTTGTCTAGATTAAAATCATGGTCTATGTTTCTGATATCGCATAGTAGATACCTAGCTACCACACACACTGGAAGAAATATCTGTAAAGTTTCTTCACTATCTTCCTTCAGTTTTTTTAACACTCATTCCTTTGTCAAGACACCCAAAAACATTCATGGCAGTGGGCTGTCAATGTGCCGTGACTAATGGAGGTATAGCAAACAGTTGCTGCACTCTGGGCAGCAGCACAAACCAAGGTGGTAGCTATGAGAGACAGACCAGTGGCAGCACTTGTGGGACTGATGTCCTGCTTGCCCATGGCTAGTTACGTTACTGAATATCACTACTGAATATCAGGCTGGACATCTTGTTTCCTTGTGTTCCCATACTTGTCTGTACAGGAAGTCCTCAACTTAAGATGTTTTGAGTTACAACATATGGCACTTACAACATTTATGAATTGACACCCTGTTTTGATTTTCTGACATCAGTTTTGACTTTATGATGCTTGATCATATGCCACGCCACACCATGCCAGTGAACAAGTTTGCTGCAATGCTCGTCTCCCAAGAGAACATCTTTCCAAGCTTTCTTGAACACTTTCTTTAAGAAAGCAGACCAGACTCCAGAAAAACCTGCAGCCAGGACTCCTGAGAAGACTCCAGCCAAGAACCCTTAGTATCATAGAATCATAGGGCTGGAAGGGACCTCGAAGGATCATCGGGTCCAGCCTCCTGCATGAGCATGAAAGACATCTGGGGCCAGGTGACCCCAGCCAGGTGACCATCCAGTCTTCTCTTGAAGACCTCTAGGGTAGATGATTGCACCACCTCTGGAGGGAGCTTGTTTCATTGCTTGGACACCCTAGTTGTGACAAAGTTTTTCCTAATGTTCAGCCTGAAACTATCTTCCAGGAGTTTGTGGCCATTGTTTCTAGTTTTCCCCCAGGGTGCCCTGGTGAACAGTTGTTCACTGAGCCCCTGATGTACACCTCTGATGTAGCAGTAAGCTGCAATCAGGTCCCCTCTCAGTCTTCTTTTCTTTAGACTGAAGAGTCCAAGATCCCTCAGCCTCTCCTCATATGGCTTGCCATGCAAGACTCTGATCATATGGGTGGCCCTTCTCTGGACCTTCTCGAGCTTTAGCATGTCCTTGTTGAAATGCAGCGCCCAGAATTGGATGCAATACTCCAGCTGCGGCTGCACCAATGTTGAGTAGAGTGGAAGAATCACTTCTTTGGTTCTACTGGAGACTCATTGATTGATGCATGCCAGAGTTTTATTGGCCCTAGTGGTTACTGCATTGCATTACCAGCTCATATTCATGCTGGGGTCTATTGTTACCCACATATCCCTTTCATTTGTAGTGCTAGTCAGGTTAGCATTGCCCAGCCTGTCGGTGTGCTGGGGGTTCTTCCTTCCCAGATGCAGCATTTTGCATTTCTCTGTGTTGAACCTCATCTGGTTCCGTTCTGCCCGACATGCCAGCCTGTCTAGGTCTGCTTGTACCTGCAGCCTATCTGTGGGTGTGTCTGTACAACCCCATATCTTGGTGTCATCTGTGAACTTGGCCAATGGCCTCTTCACCCTCTCATCCAGGTCATTGATGAAGGTATTGAACAGCACTGGGCCAAACACTGACCCCTGGGGAATGCCACTTCCCACATCTCACTAGGACAACACCGATCCATTCATTTTGACTCTTCATACTATCCCGCAACCAGTTTCACACTCACTTGGCAGTCCTGCAGTTGAGCCTGATATCTTCCAGTTTTCTGATCAGTACCTCATGAGATACCAGGTCAAAGGCTTTCTGGAAATTGAGGTATATGATGTCAACTGCTTTTCTCTTGTCCAGGTGATGAAAGAAATGAGATTTGTCAGACAAGACCTGCCCAAGATGAAGCCATGCTGAATGTCATTCAGTATCATGCCTTCTGCAAAGTTTGTCACATATAGCCTCTTTGATGAATGTTTCTGGGATTTTCCCTGGAATAGAATTAAAGCTAATTGGCCTGTAGTTTTCCAGGTCCTCCCACTTCCCCTTCTTGAAGATGGGCACAATATTGGCCATCTTCCAGTCCTCTGAGATTTTTCCAGAGGCCCATGCTTTTTGAAAGACCTTTGCCATAGACTCTGCGATTACTTTGGCCAACTCTTGCAGCACTCTTGAAGCATCCTTCAAAAAGTCCAGCAAAGTCACCCCAAAGAAATCCTTCCAAGTCTGTATAATTGCTATTCATAATATAAATACATTAATGTATCTATATTACTCATCTATAATTGATTGAGTACAAAATTCTGGGTTATTTCTGGTGAAAATAGGATATCGGGCCTTGGTTCAGGAACCAATCTTCGATCTATAACATTGTTCCTATGGGAAAACCGGTTCTGAGTTACAAAGTTTCGACCTAAGATGAAGTTTTCAGGAACCACTTGCATCATAAGTTCAAGGACTGCCTGTATCCTTCTGTTGTTGGTCTTATAGTAACATTGTAACTTCTGAATGCAGGGCTTCTCTTTTCATTAGGTGTTTGTACAACTCCTACCAAGATGGGCCCCCGGTCCCTGCTGTGCAGTTGAGCCTGGGACTGCTACCAAGAAATAAGCTCCAGTTCACCCTGTAACTAGGCATCATGTATGGCTGAGAACTGCCCTGAGATGCACCCCAGCACCACATGAATCCTAAGACAGTGAGAAAGCAGCTGCTGAGCACAAGCTCAGGCTTCTTCATCTGACCAGAACAGCCCAAGGCTGAGCAGATAGGTGCCTAACTCCTGCCTAAGCTCCTCAGATGTGAAGAGGCACCAAAGCTCTGCTTATTTTTCTTTTAGGGATTGAATCACTAGGTTTGCTCAGGTCACGCCTCCTGCTCCCTGACAGAGTTCAGTATAAAGCACAGAAGTCATGGTCACTTTCAAGGAGGAGAAAGTCAGGGGTTACTCACATTTTGCATATAATAGCCTACATATAATGCATTTAGTAGACATGGGAGAGCTGGATTCTAGACTCCTCTCAGTCTGAGGAGATTCAAAGTCACTCCCCCTATCTCTTAGGAGGATGCCCTAACCTCCAGGCTGTATATAGTTGGGGTGAGGTACCTTCTACTCCTGTTGAAGCTGGGCTGTGCTTTCAGGATCATTTCTGATTTTTACCCGGTTTCTTTTTATGGATAATGCACATGTAATCCTTGGAAAATAGACAAAAATCTAGAAGTACTTCTTACCAGCTGAGTGCTACCCATACCATGCTACAGAGCCAGGTTCCCTCCTGCTCACATGTTCCTCTAGACACCATAATTCTTGCCCTTTTAGCTACCCAGGCTTCCCCCAGCCATATTATCCTAGAGCTGAGTGGCTAGACCACTGTCCTGGAAAGTAGCAGATATGAGTTTGAACCCTTTAGCCTGAGACAAGTGCCTTGTATCTACCTATCTGAACTGAACATATAGAAAGGCTAGCAAATGAACTTACCTTCCTTGACCCAACCACCTGGGGTCTAACTATTTTGGCATTGTGACACCTTACTATAAAGGTATCTGGATTTTGCTGGTAGGGACATGGAAGGAGAACAGAGATTAGAAATCTAGTCCTCAGATTATAAACACATTTTTACATGGTCCAAAGATAAATGGATCAATTTATAGGCAACTGTTTTAGTTGGCCTAATAAAAGATATCAGATTTCCCCAAAGAATCTTGTCTACCAAAAGAAATAGAAAGATATTACATTTTTAGTGTCTGGGTGCATGTGGAATAGGATCTTTCCCTTTCAGAATATACCAATATGTGGTTAAATAGCTATTTACACAAAAACTAATAAGCATCAGAAGGAGATATTTCTGTCTCTCAGGTAAAACAGACCTACCAAAATATGTATCCAAGTAATCAGGGCTTGTTCTTCCTTTGAGAAAGAAATATGTTGCTGCTGTTTTAAAAAAAAAAAAAATCCTTGAAAATTTTCCATTTCCTCAGTATAAAGCCCTACATTTATTTTGGCATTAACTTGGATATTTGTATCTTTCTTGCCTCCTTTGTATCATACCATATTTAATATCTTTAATGTCCAATGATCAAATTTATCTAATTCATAGATTAATGGATTTGAAAGGCAGGAAAGAAGACCAGTATAACCTATCCTGACCTCTTGCATATTGCAAGGCATACAATTTCAGCCAGCTATCTCTGCATCAAACCCATTCTGAATGAATTATTGTATGAGTTTAAAATGAATCCAATCTTGATTTAAAGCCTTCAAATTATGGAGATTCTTCCACACCCTTGGTAATCCAGTTCAAACCTTAATTACTCTGTTACAAAATAAATAGTTGTCCTCTAGTAAAATGTAGCTACTTTGAATTTACATTCCCTGGACCTTGTTATACTTACTTTTATTTAAAAGATCCGTGGAGTATTAGATACCTCCTTTCCATATAGTAACTTATACACTGTTATCAGTCATTCCTTAACCTTGTCTTTGATAAGCAAATTTATTTGTGGCATAATATAACCTTCACCATCACATCTGAGTGCAGAACAGATAATAGTGCACAGCTCAAGAATAAATGACAGCCAGAGAATAAATTTAAATGGAGAAGATAAGAATTATAAAATGATCTACTTAATTAGCCAAAGCAATAGGAAAAAAATATATATGTATAACAAAGATCAAAGGGCAAAGTCTGTCTTTGGATGTCCAATCTGATGTCATTTGATTTTTTTTTTAATTTAGTGAGATTTTAATATTTGAATAGATGGGGGGGGGAGGGGGGAAGCAGGATTTTCAACATTTTAACTTTTTCTGCCCTTCAACCCCCACCCATCATGTTTTAACTAATTACAACAGTAAGCAAACTTTTTTCCACAGTGAACTTGTGAATGTCAAACTCTTGAAGGTCTTTCCTTTAAAACCATCTTGTGTTTTTTTCATTCTTATCTTGTCTCTTTCTTCCCCCCCCCCACTTCTTTCTTAAAGTTTGCAAAATGTCTAAGTAGTCAAACATAAAAAAGACAGTAAATAAAGGTTTGTGACAAGTCAACTTGTAACAGTTATACCCACAGTAGGGACAATTCTTACATTTGTGGGAAGAAGTAAGGAACAAAAGGAAAATGATACATGTTCACAGTAAGGAAAGAAATAAAGCAACAAAGAATCCTCATTAGAATAGCCACCTCCAAATACCCACTACAATAAACCCACAGCAGCTCTTTATTACCGAGGCAAAGAACATGGTGGACTGCTAAAACATTTAGAAAAAAATGTGTCATAAAACAGAATCTTCGATTCCTGGAAAATGTTGCCTTTTTGGAATTTGTTTGGAAGTGCAATTTGAAAAACAAAATAAATGAAACATCAACATTTTAAAATTGTGTATAGAACATACATTCATAAAAATATTTGAAATGTAAAAATATTTTGTTTTGACAATGCTGAACATTTTCAAAATTGATGTTTACATGGTTTCCTTCAGTATTTCTAAAATGAAAAGATATGATTTTTCAGTTGGGATTTGCAAAGGGACTTGCAGCAATACACAAAACTGAAGAGGAAAAGATGTTGTTTTTCCATCTACTTATCCCTGATAGTCCAATGCAAAGAATATTCATCTAGCTTGTAGAAGTCCCAAGTTTAATTCCCTGTTCCTTTGTATAGATACTTAAATATTTGCTTGAGCAGGAAAAAATATCCAGATATCCCCTTTCTCAAGTAAATGCTGTAAACAGCAGGTAATAGAGTCATTCTCACACTTGTTTTCATCCACATTTCATAGAAAAGATGTATACAAGTGTCACACAGGATGCACTGACTATGTAGCTATACACACAGAGGAATGAAGCAGTGTCACTGAAGTATACCCATGTTTAAAACAAAACACAGCAGCTACTTGAAAATAAATGGCAACTTGGAAGAGAAACAAAGAATCAAATGGAGTGAAATAAAGGAGGCAGGATGCAATCATTTTATCTTGCATTTGGTAAGACTGTAGGGGATAAGCATTACCATTTCTTGTAAGAAGTGCCATGGAATTTTAATATGCACAGGAGACAGCACATCAGTTTTACGTTTTATATATGTGCCATAAACTCTGCCCTCTTGTGATGACACCCATAAAAGCAAAGATCTTTTAGAATTCAAAGGGATATTATAAGAGTAACTCATTGAGGTTTAATGAACCTCACGCAAGATTTGAGAGGCAAAATAATAACCATATGCCATGGGCAGTATTAAGATCCTCAGTCTTTTAACTAGGAGCTGGGTTTACTTGATGGCTGACATGACATTCATTGTTTGATTCCTTTGCAAAATACTGTAAATAAATGTGACACGCAGTAAAGTACAGGTAGTGTAGCAAACCCCCCCCCGCCCCAGGTTTTTCTTTTATTTTTTTTACTCAGAAATATGGCATCCCCTTTTCTCCATCATTTCTGCCTTTTTCTCTCCCCTCCTCTATTCCCTATGGGTGTGTGTATATATATATATATATAAGTAGTTATAAGTTAAGTTGAAACCCTGTGTACATAAGCCCCCTTTTATAGTAACCATGAGGTATTGTAATAGTGTTTTGCTGTGTATGTTGGATTACTGTAATGTATTACACCATACAATTATTGTGTCTTAAGTGACTTTATGTATTTAGGCCTGCAATGTGGCTTGGCATGAGTGATGTCAAGTATCCATTGTGTGTGTCAGGTTCCCATCTTATTCCCATCTTGTCCCCATGCCCTGTTGCAATTATGACTCACGTTTAAGTCTGTAACCTCTCCCATGTAAACTGGTTTTCCTTGAATGCCTGAAGCAAACGAGTGAATGGATGAGTGAAACACAATGATAGCAAGATCCCCTACTAAATCAGCCCACCATCAAAACCAATACCTGGACCAATGATCCAGCTGTTGGAACTATGCTCAGCATTCAAGAAACAAAAGATGAGGCAACCCACCATTGTGCCACGGCTGCATATGCTTAGTCTGAACACCTGGAGCCCTCTGGAACAGGGCTGACCTTGCCTGAATAGGCCCTCCCATAGGAGATCATAGGAGTCTGCCCCATAAAAAGGTAGTGAAGACTGACTCCTTGCCCTGAGTTGGGTTTTGCTTTACTATGGTTCCAGCCCTGCTCCAATCTCTGCTCCTTGCCCCTCTAACTTCTGTCTCATTTCTCCCTCTCCTGCTTCTGACTCACTGCCACCTCTACCACCTGTCCCATGCTCCTGTGGCTCCAGCCATCCTGAGCTCTTCTCTTCCTGCAAACCCCTGTTTCTTTGCCACTGTCTCATCCCCACTGCCTTTTCCCCTGATCTCTGCCACTCTTATTGTCTCACCCCCACTGGCTTTTCCCCTGATGTCCCAGCTTTCTACCTCTGTCTCCTGGCTGTTTTCTACTTGCCATCAGGCTTTTTCCCTTGCTTCCACCCTGGCACCAGGTGACCCCGAGTAACCCCAGGGCCACTTGACCTTAATTAACTTCAAGCCTCAGTTCCTCAGCCAGCTTCTTTCTATTTATTGGTTCTAATCCCAGTTCCAGCAACTTTCACTCCTTACACTTTCTCTCTCACCTTAACCTTCCCCCAGGTATCCCAAGTACCCCAAACACACACATATGTACCATCCAAGTTAGGAACTCACCTGTGTGTATGTGTAGGTGGGTGGTTTGTGTGTGAACTGCTGAATATACACACACACACGTATATTTATATACATATATATATACACACACACACACATACACAGACACACATATGCATACACACACACAGACACATATATGCATATGCATACACACACACAGACACACACACACACACACATATATATATATATATATATGCCTAGCCTGGTTTGGATGTGTATGTGCCTAAGTTGGTTGTGTGCGTGCGTGTGTGTGGGTGTATGTGCACGCACACCTAATTGATTTGTGTGTTTGTATATGTGCAATTGTGTCACACCTTCCCCTCTAACAGCACAATATTGAGATCCTTAAAGTTGACCTGACCCCACAAGGCAACAGTAGAAAATGCTTCATAAGCAGGCATCCAGCTTTTCCGTTTGCCACAGAAAAACATGATAAAATATGGGTTTTCTCACTTTAAGGTGAAAACCCCAGATTTTCTTCTTTAAAGGAGAAAAATAAGGGAAACATTGGGTTTCCCCTTGCAGGCTGGCAGAGTTCCAGCCTGCAAGGGGCTGGGAGGACCAGGAGGAGGGTGATCAGCAGGGAGCACAATGTGCATGTATGCATACAA
This sequence comes from Alligator sinensis, assembly GCF_000455745.1. Classification (NCBI taxonomy): domain Eukaryota; kingdom Metazoa; phylum Chordata; order Crocodylia; family Alligatoridae; genus Alligator; species Alligator sinensis. The sequence goes on along the minus strand of NW_005841976.1, from coordinate 2,221,581 downwards.
ATGGCCACCAGGCAGCCTGGAGAGTAGCTCGTGCAGGTAAGTTAGGGGTGGGGGGAATTAAGGCCCCCATAGTGAGGGAGGGAGAGAGTTGGGCAGTTGCTGCTGCTGCCCAGCCCAAGCGATGCTTGGAGCCCAGAGCTGGAATGCACAGCTGCAGGGTCCCGGGAAGCAGGACGGGGTGGCACATAGCTCATCCAGGGGGCAGCACATAGGGACTGGGGCTGGTTCTCTGTCATTGTGCGCAATCCCAGAGAGACATGGGGGGCAAATGCCCCCCTGATTTGTGCATGACTGGAGATATGGGCTGGCTGCCTGCTGTGGGCTTGGGTTCTCACCCTGCTGTCCTGCCCCCATGCTCTCCGCAAGCCCAGAGGGCAAGACCCGGTGCAGAGGGCAGAGCAGGGCTGGGCAGGGAAGCTTGGTACCACTGTCATGGGTCCTGAACTGCCATGGTGAAGTATGCTTACCTGCCTGGCAGCAGCAGGGGGTGCTTTGCCATGGAAACACTTGGCTCACAGCAGTGGCATCAAGCCTCCTTGCTCCGCTCTGCCCTGCCAAGCTAGGTCCTGCCTGCTGGGCTGCAGAGAACCCAGGCGGAGGGCAGCAGTGCAGGAAGACCCGAGCCCACAGCAGCTAGCCTGCCCCTGCCCACTCGACAGGCTCTGCTCCAGGCATGCTGCCCATGGGGGAGAGGAAACTGGGCCCCATGCTCTGCTCCCCACTGGGGCTGCAGCTGCTGCCACCTCCTGTGGGCAGCAGCCAGGGTTTGGGTGCTGCTGCAGGGGGCAGGTGGCTGTGGACCTGGGTCCCTGGCCCCACAGCCCTAGCAGCTGGGGTCCCCTCCGGCAGGGCTGGGGGAGGGGGAGAGGGAGGGGCAGGGGCCTGCAGGTGGGGAGTGAAGGGAACCAGCAGGGCTTAGGGGTCCGTGGTTGGGGTGTGAGGGACATGAGCAGGGCCAGGGGGCTCTGGGTGGGCAGTGACAGACTTTGGGGGTTTTAATAAGAGAATTTGTGTTTTTATCAGAGAAATTGTGATTTTTAAACAGAGAAAACCAGGATCCCTGTTCATAAGCAACATTTTAATCTTAAGTGGACTTCCAATTTTTTTGGCTATTAAAGAGGAAAAATATTGATTTAATTAGTATGCCCTTGAGAATACAAAGAAATCTAGGCAGAATCTAAAATGAATCCTAAAAAAAATATTTAATTAAAATTATTACTCCTCTTCAAGAGTGGCCTGTATTCTGTAAATGAAGATTAAAAATAAGATCATTCTTGAGATACAATAATATTCCAAGAGTTGGATGGCAAACTTTGTTATACCATTGTTGCTGACAATAGCAGGAGCATATTTTGGGCATTATGTTCACTAAGACAAGAGCATAAGAGAGCTCTACTGCAGCAGTGGTCACCATCCAGTGGATCTTGATCCACCAGTAGATCTTGGAGCCTCTTGGAGTCAGTATAAGGCTGGTGGGGGGCGCTTGTGTGGGAAGGAGGGGGGGGGGGGGGGGGGGGAGGGTGACTGCCTGCATGCATGCATGCGCATGCCCCAACCAAGTCCGTGGGGAAGGGGAAGGGTGGGGGCTAGATCAAGGCCCCTGTGGTGAGGCACAGTGTCACAGAGGCAGAAGCAGGGGTCAGTTGAATTGAGCCTCAGTCAGGTGGGACTTACCTGCTGGGGAGGCATGCCCCCCCCCCAATATTTTTTTCTCCTCTGCCTTGATCTGCCCCCCCTTCCCTCCCCACAGCCATACTTGCTGGACTGCGGGGTCGGGGCATGGTAGATCTTGGGTTGATTTTAAATGCCAAAGGTGATCTCCTACTTAAAAAGGTTGGAGACCACTGCTATATTGGATCAGACCACATGTTCTTCCAGGCCAATATTTTGTATCACATAGAGCACATAATATTCAGGACTTATCTGGGCCTGTCCAGACTGATCCATCCCCTACCCTTCTTCCCTGACAATTCTGAGCATTTAGCGGCCTAGCAAGTCCTAATCTGAAGGTTGCAACCCTACTGCCTTGTTCAATAGCCACTGGCAGGGACCAGTCCAACATGGATGTGTCCAATCCTCTTTTGAACCTAGTTAAATTGTTGGCCTCTACAATATTTTGTGGCAAGGAGTTCCATAAGTTAGTTACACATGTCTCTGACTGTGCAGTAGCCTGATATAGCTGTGCAGTAGCATGGCAAGGCAAAACCCATGCTGACACGCTACTGCATAGTAGTATTAGGTTACTGCACAGCAGTGCCACTTAAAAGGCATTGACCAGTGCTAATGCACAGTAACTCATTACCACGCATTTATTTAGTACTTGTATAAGTACTTATTTAGTACTTGTAGTACTGCACAGAAGTGTCTCATGTAGACGTGCCCGCTGTGTGGCAAAGAACTTCCTTTTGTTATTTTTTAAACTGCCTCATAATATTTTCCTTGTGTTCCCACTCGACCTGGTATTGTGTAAGATGACAAAGAGCAAACCCATATTTAGTTTCTCCACACTATTTATTATTTTATAGATCTCTATCATATCCCCTCTCAGTAGTCTTTTTTATGAGCTGAATGCCATTTTAGTATGATGATGGAAGAAGTGTGACATGGAAAGAAGTGTCAGATTATGACACAAGGCAATGCCATGTGGAGACACACCGCTCTAGCTTTGAAGGTGCTAGCTATCTGTGTTAGCTTCTTCTCAACTGAGTTTATTAGGCAATCTGCTGTGCCATGCAACTATTTCCTTTCTGATCCCACAGCTGGCACCCAAACAATCTCTCTGCACAGCCTGTCTTGTGCTACATAGACCATCCTCTTAGAAACATGTGACCAGTTACCTCCAGCCACAGGTTGGGAGCTACTTCCTACTTGCTTTTTTCTCTAACCTTCCCCATTCATCCCTTCCAACCTTCCTTTCTCTCTCCTGTTTTACAATTTTAACACGAGTCCATTGCATACAGCAAAGCTATTGTTAATCCATTATCTGTCCTCTTCTGTTTAAAGCAAAAGTCAAATCTGGTTATTTAAACTTTGAACATTATGAATCTATTAGAGGATAAGAAGCAAAGGCAAATATAAAAGAAATCACAAATTTATTTTTCTGGGACACAATTCCAAAGTGAAAAGAAATAAGGTCTACTTTTTCTTGGGCTCAATGGGGTAGGCTTGGTTTGTGTTCTCCAGGGCACCAAAACAAGCTTGCCTGTTTGAAAGTCTTAAAACCAGATTCAACTTACCAGCTATTTTAATTATCTTCAAGTGAAGGACTAAATTAAAGTAGCTGCTGTGCAGGGAACCCCTTACATGTGCTCTATCTGATTTGGAAGTGTCTGTCAGCCTTAGAAGGCTTGTAAAGAATAATCTCTTTGTAAAAAATACCCTAAATGTAAAAGTAAAGTTGGAACTTGCAAGAGTTATTCTCAAAAAAAGCATAAGCTTTTGAACATGAAAAGCTCTAAAGAAACTAATGTCGCCCTCATTACCCAGGTCTTTGTCCTTGTCTACTGGCTGGACCTTGAATTGAGTCTGCTACTACCATAAAGCTAAGGGACCTGAACTAAGAGCCATGATGCGCCTCAGATTCAGCACAGAAGATAGCTCAGGTTGAAGGGCGGTAAGCCCCCTGTTTGTTTTCTGAACCTCCGTAGATTTAAAGGCCTCCATGCAATGAATGCAGGCCCAGCAATCTAAGTTAAGTTATCCTGCCCCAAACACCAGTGGGTCATAGCACTGCTCAGCCATCCTGCACGTCATGGCATGGCATTGCCCCAATACGCTATGGCTGCCCCAAGTCCTATGCAATGCCCTGTCCACAAAAGTTTACAGGAAGGTCCTTAAAGAGCAGATGCACAGCTTCCTACTAAGGTGCCCATGCCAAGGGAATCCTCCTCTGGCTCCTTCCACTATCCCTTTTTCCAGTCATAAAGGTCCTGAAACAAGAATTAAGCTCTCACATCTGGCATACCCACTGATTAGGGCACTCATCCACATAAAAGCAATTGGGCTCATGTCCCTGCTCCCCAGAATACAAGAAGCATTTCATGCAAAGCAGAACTGTGTCAACAGGAGAGATTACATCTAACATACCAAAGCACCTATAACTGCTGGCTCTGTCACTCTTGGAAGGTGGAAAATATGTATTCATATCCCCTCAGCAAGCAGAAGAGACTGAATCTTACTCTTCAGCATCTAGGATGAGTGTCCTACCAAGTAGCTGTGGAGCTGGTCTAATTGACCCACTTGAACTGTTGCATGGCCAATAAAACATTTCCTTTGCCACCAAAACAACAACACAAAATGTCAGAAGTCACAAAAAATAGTTTGTTTTTGTTCTTGTTTTTTTGCAGGTAGCCTAGGGATATAAGAATTGGGTAGAAAGGGGACGTCCTTGCCTTGCCATAATTTGTGAGTACAGGTTGGTTCAGGGACTTCACTCAAGGAAAGGGTTTATGGCTGTGAATCCTGAAGGAAGAGAAGTGCCTCCTAATAGTCCCCAGTAAGAGGCCTATCTCCTTTAGGAAACAGAGCCTAAGCTGCACCCTCTTGCCTTGGGATTCCCCTCTCACTAGCATTAGTTATATCACTTGTAATTAGTAGGGCAGCATATTGGCTTTTGTGCACCCTGTTCTGAGTGCCTAACTCTCCCTCTGCGTTGTAGATGCCTAACACAGGTCTATTGGTTCTACCAGGAGACAGGAAACCAATATTGCAGCACCCAAGACGTTTTGTGACTCCAATTTATTATGATGTTGTTGTTCTTGTTAATAATAATTATTAACAATAATAACTCCACCACTAGATAGATGGCCTCATTATCAGCTCTCATAAAGTTATTTCCCAAAGGCACTATCACTAGCCCTTAGACAAAGGTTTGTCACTCCACTGAAGACTGTTATAGTCATTTACCCAAGGTCCAAGTTGGCCCTTGTTTGTTGGCTCACCCCCAACCCCCCCTGCTGCAGCAAGCCCATATCAGACCACTCGGATTCCTTGAAGGCTGCATTCTAGTTGGTCCGGTTTCTCCAACGTTATAGTCCTACAGAGAAATTAGTTTCTGGTTCATTTTGTGCTGAATGCTAACACTGTGCTAGCCTGGATCTCTTTGGGATTTATACAGGGCCATCTTGTGCTCTTCCTCACATCCCTTGCAGTCTTGCAGAGGTCAACTGCATGAGGTTAAGCTTCATGAAGAATTCATCTCACTAAATAAACTTCTTCATCTTTGTCAGATCCCATTAACCCAAGAAAAGGGCAGCATGTGAGCTCTACTGAAATAATATACAAAGCACAAACCATTCTGCCCTGCTTCGACCCTAGTCAATCCTTGCTTCTCTTCAGCTATGCCCTGGTTCATAACTTGACCTCTGACTCCCATTGCAGCCCACTGATGGTTAATCAAAGTTTATTTCAAGTGATTAGCTTCCCAACAACACTTTAAATGTCAAAAATCATGTTTATTCAAAAGAGCCTCCTTAAATGCAAGTTACTCATGTAAAACCCTGCAGCCCTGAGCCTCAATTTGGATTACTTGCAATTACCTGCAAATATTTGAATGGAGTAAAGCTCTCTCTTTTCAAGCTTTTTTAAGATCAAAGAGTCACTGTTCACCCTTTAAGGCTCGTCACTTTAAAACCTCACAGTAACAATTAAAAGCTAACATTTTTTTCAAATGCTTCTATTATATCCAGGCTTCATTGTTGTGCTGAGGCAGGAATGTGTCTGGAACTTTCTTTTAGATTTCATTAGATGCTTTTGGCATCCAAGAACATCAGGCAAAAGTCTCAGAAAGCAACCAGCCATTTTTGGATGCCTCTGGTTTTAGGTATATTTTATGGGAGCTGAACAACCATCATTTGCAAATCTGGCCCATTCATGTACTTCATGTTTGGAAGCCCACACTAGAGGCACGCAAGTCACAGTTCATTTGGGGACATTGCTTCTTGTTCCTCTGAACAATACTTTTCTTCTTTCTGCTCACAACGCAGAGAAAGTTCCTGTGTCTTCCTGTTCGGTATTTATGCCCTATAATTTCTTCCCTAATGATTCTTCTTCCCTTCCCTCCCCACCACAAGCACTTGATCACAGCACTCCTTCTTCTCTAGTAAATATAACTCTTCATTGCAAAAGACCGTCTTTCAGCAGCATAGTGTGGTGCTAGCTATGATTACTGCTGTTTTTGAATTTACTAGTATTTGTCTGTATTTTTATCAGAGCAATTGCCTGTCCTCACAGGATGGGGATAGAAATGGCCTGTGTGTCAGACTTTATAAAAACTGCTCATGATGGGAGGAGGGTTATGATGATAGCTATTTGAACCATCTAATAGCTCTCTTTTTGTAATCTGATTCAGAGTTCTTTAATAGATCAGTCAACATCTCTTTTTGTAATCTGATTCAGAGTTCTTTATTGGATCAGTCAACCCCAGCCACAAAGCTACATTAAGAAAGATACAGAAGATCTGGAGACAGTCGGCAATTACAAACAGCAGTAGCTTCTGTAACAGAATAATCACAATAATAAAGAGGAAGCAGGTTCTTCATTTTGGTGTTACAATCCTCTTATAGTTTGTGCCACTATTCTTTGAGCTGAATGACTCAGAAGGGCAAAAATAAATAAATAAATTGCAATCAGGACCAAAAAGACCTTCGATGTTGTCATATTGAATGAAATAGTTTGAATGTTTGTAAAGATTGCCCATTAGCCAGTTTCAGGAAGAAGATAGGATTTATCTCCTTATCTAGCTCATTGTTTCGGAGCTACGTGCGAAATGTCCTGACTTCACTTAAAGCCTTAATTTAAATTGTATCTTTAGAAGTTTTTTACAAAGAAAGTAAATATCCTAAATTCCGAGACATCAAAGCCTAAGGCCTTTTAACCAAATTGCTAAGAAAAGAGTTTTTACAGTAATATGGAAGTCTCCCCAAGAATAATTTAAAATGCTCAACAAAGGTAATTTCTGTTGAGTAAGATCCGAGCCCAAATTTGGGAGGTATGATAAATTGAGTAGGAGGAGCCCAATGACGGCAGCTCACTCAATAAAAACCTGTAACTTACTGTCCCAATTTGGAGGTGACTTCACTTGCAGAACAACGAAAGAAGAATCACAAGTATAAGGTCGGATTAGATTGATCACCTAATCAAGCCTCTCCGTGAACACGAATCCCTTAGTTCACGCTGAAGCCGCGGAGCGCCCGAAAGGGACTGAAGGAAGGGGACGTAGTCCTATCACTGCTGAGCCCAGCTCATTGAATCGTATTGCTGAGGCCAGCCCATTGAACCGTACTACTGAGGCCAACCCATTAAATTGTACTACTGAGGAATGAAACCATATTTTGGTATTTGGCTTCTCGGAATTCTAGGATTGTAAGTATATTATGAAAAATAACAGTATTGATTCAAATTTAACTTTTAGTTGTAATTGTAGTTGTTTTTGTAACACTAATTCTTATAGCATTGTTTGGGAAGGAAGTGCATTCGGAGCATTGTTTCTGATATATGTAACTTGTGTTTTTAATGTTTGTGGTGTTTCTTAAAGCTAAGCAGTGTTCTATACGTAGCAAAGAGTTTTAAAATAAAATTGTGTTGTATAAATTAAGTGTGTAATCATTGTGAAATCGTGCAATCAGCTAACTACTCCCCCAGCCAGTGCATCAAAACGAATCAGTAAATTGTGTGGGATTTTCTCTATTCCATAACCCACTAGAGACAGATGTCATCAACAAGATGGAAAAACAGACATTGAATTACGCTTTCTGTGCTTTAATAAGTTCAAAAATATAATGTGTGTGTTAGGGAGTAAAACCTTTAGTTGAAAAACTCATCAGCTTGGTCACAACACGAATGCTGTAAAGTGACTGAAATGCAGATTGCCTTCCAGCCCAGTCAGCCTTGCTCCCTCCTCAATCTATTAAGCTAGAAGCACTCCTGCTTTTTCACACTCTTTATATATATTACTTTTCCAGGAGCAGAAATATACTATGTGGAGAAAAAGTGACATTAATGCAATGTTAAGGTTGTGCAGGCAAGCGCACAAAATTCCAGAAATGCTAATTAAGGCTGAATGTTCCTCAGCATTTATTTTCCCCACTTGCTTACTTATATTAATACATAGCCTTTCATTATGTGAAAATATATTAACCTTTAAAGTAATGTCATTAATATCATGGTGTTCTACAATTTCAGATGGATGATGCAGTGCTGTTATAACTATTTTACATCTGAAACTCAGAACACTTTACAAACATGAACAAATGTACCCTCCCAGCAGCCACAAACATGTTTCATAGATTTCATAAACATTAGGGCTGGAAGGGACCTCGCAAGTTCATTGCGTCCAGCCCCCCTGCTCAAGGGGCAGGAAGTCAGCTAGGGTCAAATGATCCCAGCAAGATAAGCATCAAAGTGTTTCTTAAGAGAGTCCAAAGTAAGTGCTTGCACCACCTCTGGGGAGAGTCTATTCCAAGCCATGGGAGCTCGAACAGTGAAGAAGCTTTTCCTTAAGTCCAGCCTAAAACCATCTTGGAGGACTTTGTGACTGTTGGACCTTGTCATCCCTTGGGGTGCTCTGGTGAACAGACATTCCCCCAGATCCTGATGCACACACCTTATATACTTATAGGCTGCCACCAAGTCACCCCTGAGCCTATGCTTTTCTAGGCTGAAGAGTCCCATGGCTCAGCCTCTCCTCATAGGGCCTGTTCTCCTGCCCTCTGATCATGTGCGTGGCTCTTCTCTGGACTCTCTCAAGCTTCTGCATGTCCTTTTTGAATTGTGCAGCCCATAATTAGATGCAGTACTCCAGCTAAGGCCTCACCAAAGCCAAGTACAGTGGGAGAATGACATCCTGGGACTCGCTCAAGAAGCATCGATGGATGCAAGCCAGAGTTTCCTGTAACAGAATAATCACAATAATAAAGAGGAAGCAGGTTCTGCATTTTGGTGCTACAATCCTCACTTTACTGGCTGCAGTATTGCATTGGAGGCTCATGTTCATCTTCTCAATCATGACTGCCAAGTTTCTTTCTGCCGTGGTGCTAGTGAGCGTAACATTGCCAAGTCTATAAGTGTGATGTGGGTTCCCCCCCCCCCAAGGTGGAGCATCTTGCATTTCTCTGTATTGAATGCCATCAGGTTTTCATCCACCTACCCTGCAAGCCTATGGAGGTCACCCTGGATAACCAGCCTATCCTCAAGTGTGGACGCTATTCCCCAAAGTTTGAAAATGAGATTGGTCAGGCAAGATCTACCTGCAACAAACCCATGCTGGCTGTTCCTTAGAAAGTTGCCTTCAGCTAGTCTATCAAGAAAGGTTTCTTTGATAATTTTTTCCAAGATCTTTCCAGGGAATGAGGTCAAACTGATTGGCCTGTAGTTCCCCAGGTCTTCCTTTCTCCTTTTCTTGAAGATAGGCACCATATTGGCCCTCTTCCAATCTTCAGGTACGTCGCCTGAGTGCCACAAGTTCTCAAATATTCTTACCTTATCTGATGATCCCTGACAGTTCCTTAAGCACTCTTGGGTGAAACCTGTCTGGACCAGCTGATTTGTGGATGTCCAGCCTCTCAAGGTGCTCCTTCACTAGGTCAATGCCAATGATGGGTGCATATTCACCCTCATCCTGGCCATCCCGCATCATGTTAAGCAAGGTGGTCCCTTTGGGCTGATGAAAAACTGACACCAAGTATTCATTAAGGAGATTGGCTTTTTTCTGGGTATTGGTTGCCAACTGTCCCATTTGGTTTATCAGGGGACCAATGTTACCTTTGTTTTTCTTTTGATTCCCCACATATCTGAAGAGGGACTTTTTATTGTCCTTGATTTGTGTAGCCAGTTGAAGTTCAGTTACAGCCTTAGTCGATGAAGGCCAAGGCCAACATGTTACCGATGAAGTACCCACTTCACTATCATCCCCTTCTTCCAGGAAGTCAGAACTAATCAATAGTATGTTAATGGCCCTACATTTCTTACAATATTATTCTAACTGGAATCTGAGGGCCATCCTTTCATAGAATCATAAAAGTAGAGTCGGAAGGGACCTTGTAGACCTTCAAGTCCAACCCTCTGCCTGGGCAAGAGGGAAACTGGGCTCATATGACCCCAGCCAGGCAGACATCGAGCCACTTCTTAAAGACCCCCAGGGTAGGAGCCAGCACCACTTCCCTTGGAAGTTGGTTCCAGATCCCAGCTGCCCTGACAGTGAAGTAGTTCTTATGGATGTCTAATCTAAACCTACTCTCCAACAATCTGTGGCCGTTATTCCTTGTTATCCCGGGGGGTGCTAGGGGAAACAAGGTCTCCTCCCCCAAACCCTTCTGGTCCCCCCTAGTGAGTTTATAGATGGTCAAAAGGTCCCCCCTCAGCCTTCTCTTGAAGTCTGAACAGGTTCAGGTCCCGTAGCCTCTCATTGTAGGGTCTGCTCTGCAGTCCCCGGATCATGCGGGTGGCCCTCCTCTGGACCCACTCAATGTTGTCCACATCCCTCTTGAAGTGGGGTGCCCAGAACTGGAT
>NW_005841976.1:2207111-2209332 GCF_000455745.1 Alligator sinensis | reverse complement strand
TCGTCCAAATCGCTGATAAAGAAATTGAACAGTGCGGGCCCAAGGAGCGAGCCCTGGGGGACTCCGCTGCCCACTTCCCCCCAGGTTGAATATGACCCGTCCACCACCACCCTCTGAGTACGACCCTCCAGCCAATTCACAATCCATCTGACTGTGTAGGCATCGATGCCACAGTTGCCTAGTTTTTTAATGAGGATGGGGTGGGAGACGGTGTCAAAGGCCTTGCTGAAGTCCAGAAAGACTACATCCATGGCGACACCTGCATCCAGTGCTTTTGTGACCTGATCGTAAAAGGCAATCAGGTTGGTCTGACGTGACCTGCCCCTAATGAAACCATGCTGGTTGCCCTTAAGCATCATCCCCAATGCCGGCCCATCACAGATGTGCTCCTTGATGATCTTCTCAAAGAGTTTCCCCAGGATTGAGGTAAGACTGACGGGCTTATAGTTGCCTGGGTCCTCCCTCCTCCCTTTTTTAAAGATGGGGACCACATTGGCCATCTTCCAATCATCTGGCACCTGGCCTGAGCACCATGAGCACTCGTAAAGCCGTGCCAAGGGCCCAGCAATAACCCCTGCTACCTCCCTCAACACCCTGGGGTGGAGAGCATCTGGACCTGCTGACTTGAACACATCCAGCCCCTCCAGAAGCACTCTAACCTGGTCCTCCTCAACCTTAGGTCTTGAGGCATTCCCCTCGAGTCCGTCTTGAAACACGGTGGGGGAGTCCCGGTCCCTGCGCACGAAAACGGAGGTGAAGAATTTCAAAGCACACGGACTTCAATCCTATCTTCACTGTTGCTGAGAAGTTCTGAGTGGCTGTGAGGTGCATTGAAGAAACAACTGTGATGTCACTAAGCATCTTTTCATTTGCTACAGTACTGCTACCCCCCTTTTCAGGAATGTTGAACCGAGGTAGGGCAGAAGTAAAGCCAAAAATTTGAAGTGTAGGAGCTTAACCCCAGGAAGCTAAATCTGTATTAAAACAACTAAATAAGTGGCCTGATATTCAACAACTGCTTCTGCCTTGACGTCAATATAAGCTAGAGGTGCTCAGCAGGTCTGAAAATCTATACATTTACTTACAACTCTATAGCAGTTTCACAGTTTAGTCCTGTTGCACACCATGGCCACTCAATACTTCTCAGCAACTGGGAAGATCCTCTTGGTTGAGAAGGCATTGATTCCTAACTACCTGTGTGGCAGGAATGTACTAGTCTTGCTCACTGAGCTGAACTATTAATTCTAGCATGGAAATACTGCCCTACAGGACTTGGTCAGTCACTCAAGGAGTGTTGGACAGAGGCAAGAAGACATTTGGTCTTCCAGATCTGCACTGTAGCCATATAACTATTATTCCTTTGCTACTACTCTTGTTGTATAAGACAAAAAAGACTATTCACTTCATTTACATATAGAGTAAAGCATAATTAAACCACATACTACAGATGCACTATAATAAAAGAGAGAAACAGTAAAAACAATTATAGGCTGGCATACTTACTGCTTCACATTTAAATAATAATGTGAACTATTAAGTAAACTAGGGCATAATCATCTGAGGTTCATTAACTTATCTTACTGTAGAAATAGTACTACAATTCAATACAATTAGATACATACTACTTGGAAACACAGTGCATTTTCTACACCATGCTGGGCCTGCTCTTTGAGAAGCTGCACTCTTTCATCTCCCACTGACTTCTCTGATGTGCTCAAGTCCTTTCAGGATGAACCCAGGACTACTCAGTATCTGGCCCATATCAAGGGAAGTCAGTGTGCATTAAAAATGTAATTTCACTCCATTGGTATGGATAATGTCCATTAGCATCTGGAATCAGCAACACACACCCAACAGGCACTGGTGCATGGGGGTGCTTTGCTTTGTAGTGCTGAGGAAATTAAGCTATCAAGCTGTGCATGACAGAGCAGTCATTCAAAAAGCAGGGCAGAGTGGTATCTTAGAGGCTAACTCATTCAAAAGTTAAGCAACAGCCTCCATCGTCAGATGCTATGAATATTTATACAGCCATATATTCATATCATCTGACCAAGTAGGTTGTCCCCTATGAAAGCTTATACATCTCTGAAAAAAGTTAGTCTCTTAGGTGCCACCCTGCCCTGCCTTCTACCTGACTTCAAACTGACATGACTAACTACTGCTCTCTGCTCATGGAAAGTAATTGTTGTGCAGTAGTGAATCTGGCTGCAAATCTTCTCAT
>NW_005841976.1:2181847-2207080 GCF_000455745.1 Alligator sinensis | reverse complement strand
CAAAAAAAAAAAAAACCAACCCCAAACAACTCCCCCCCCTCCCTGTTTTTCAAGTGAAAAATATCTAGCACTCTGCACACAGAATAAACTTAATCTTGGAACTGCTTGGAAGATGAAAGTCATTCGTGGGGAAATTGCAGAGGATCCTTGAATCAGTTAAACTGTTAAACCAGTGCTGGAGGAGGGGACCCAGGCACAGAGACCACCTAGTGGGGTTTCTGCAACCCCTGTATGTTTTGGACAGAGCCATAGCAACCATATTTTGAGCTCTGAGCAGCAGGGGTGGCATCATCCAAAGGCCCAGCTGTGATGACATTTGCCTTTCTTGTGCACCCTCTATGTGGGGCTGATGCGCCATCACTGGGGCTGATGCCCTAGTCACCCACCCCTACTTATCCTATTGGTTTTGGAAGGAGTTTCTCCTTCAAATCAGTATATGAGATGATTTAAATCATAGTCTTTTCATCTACATCAGGGGCCCATAACCTTTATCAGCTTTGAGCTGGAAAAATGCAGTTTCAGTCTAGAGTGAGCTGGGTGGTTTCTGCAGCACATCAGCAGCAGGATGGAGGAGAGGGTTGGGGGTATTGCTTGCATTCATTCTGGGGTGACGTGCTGCCAGTGCTTCTTCAAGGACCCCCTCTCCTGCTCCCTGGCTGGAGCAAAGGTGCTGCTTCTAGCCAACAGGGAACGGATCCAGGTCTGGGCCTGGGGTTGGGGCTGAGGCCAGGCAGCTGAGAGCTATGCCTGTACCATGCCTCTTCTTCCCTGTCCCCAGATTCAGCATGGCTGCAGCTGGAAGTTGAACAGTCCAGCTCAATTCCCTACCAGCTGGAAGCAGTACCTGCACTTCAGTTGGGGAGTTGCAGGGGCAGGGAGAAGCCATGCAGGTGCAGCTTTCAGCTGCCCAGCCCTAGCCCAGCTCTTTCCTGCCCAGTCCCAGAACAGACCTGGGCAGGAGCAAAGCCCTCCAACTCCACAGGCAAGATCTGGCCTATGGATTGTATGTTGCTGATACCTTATCTAGAAGATACAAGTCTGTTTTCTGAGTGATGTGCCAAGCCAGGACTGATGTTGATGGGCAGGACTGCAGTAATCAGTAAGCATCCAGAGAATACAACCAGGAGGGTGTCTGAAGAAATCTCCCAACCTTTATTAAACCTCTTCTCAACATGGAGGGTACCTCTGTACCCCCTGATTTCTCTTTGATGCTCAAGAGGCTTTGATAGCCAGAAGCATCTTTTTCCCTTTCATCTATATCAGGCAAGGATGCTGCAAAGCTATGGCAAATGGGGATCTTGGCTGTGGAGAGATAAAACAGTTACACTGAAATACAGGAAGGGCTGGAGAATTACTGAAGTGCACATGAATCTGGGGTAACAGTTATGTCTTCTAACATGAAGTAAAAGAAGTCGAACTAATATAAATCTTCCTCTCCCCACCCATTTCATTTTGTAGCTTTCCCCTCCTCCCCCCCAGTTTCATTTTATAGTTTATAATCTATAGTCCAAAACAGGACCAGGTTGTATGGAGAAGTGGCTGCAGGAAAATAATCTGTGTATACAAACTCAAACACATTAGGCCTGTTTGTCTCTGGCTATTTATTTCTCTTTAAAATACCCCCAGTGACTTGTCTCGCCTGGGCCATGAGTTATGTCTGTTACTGCCTTCGAGCTAAGAGATTTAGAATAAAATTTTGTGTGGCCATCCTAAGGAAAGCAACAGAGTACCCCCAACTCTGGGTAGGAATGGGGAAGTCTCAGGAACAAAACAAGGTCAAGCATACATACCTTTCCAATAGCTATAAGAAAAAAAATCTCAAGTAATCCATTAACAGAGATTTCTTCACTGATTGACCAAGCAACAAAGACGAAACAACAAAGAAATTTGTGTTCAAAGTTGTCATGTTATGTTAGCATATAAGATTAAATTACTTGCATCTTTTTTTCATTGCAAATCATTCGCCCAGCTGTACTCACCCATTATCACATATATTTCCATAGCAATCTTTTGTTGAACTTAAGTAGTATTCCTTGATGCGTAAATCTAAGATGTTTCTAGGAAAGCCCCCAGAAAGTGCATTCCATGAAAATGCCACAATATTTTTGTGTGTGACCGTGTGTCCCAGGCCACACACCAAAATGTGAATAAGTTTGGATAAGAAAATATCCTGAACAAGACATAGGGCCCTCAGTGACCCTTTGGGGGTTATACTACTGGCAGCTGCATAGAGTCCTCCAACACACATGTGAAGCTGTTTGCTTGAATAGGTGAAACCAGATAACCAAGAAAAAGGATTAGAACTAGAACTGTTTTTGCAATTCAGAACAGGAAAAGCCTAACTGCTACATCATAAGTGTAGTATTTTAAAAACTAGATAAGCAAAATACCATCTTTGCTGTAATATAAGAGAACCCTGACTATAAAATGACCCCCCAGTAATTAGATTCTATGTATAGGAAACTTATAAATTTGTTATATTTTTTTATAATTATAGAGGGTATTGGAGAGTTGTTTTGAATCCCACTCTCCTTGCTATGGAAGGGAAAGCACTTTTTGGGGTGCTCAAGTGCCCCCTTGACCTTCTGCCTTTTGCAGCCTTCCTGCCCCTACCACCACCTACACCCCCTACCGCCAGCTCCTTGCAACCTCTGTTCCTCCCCCAAGTCCATGTCTCTTCCCTCCGGCTCCCTCAGTCTCTGCCTACCTCCTCCACACCCCCCAGGCCAGGCTGGCAATGCAACAGTGTCACCACTGCTGACTGACTGGGCAGGGGAAGGAGTTTCCATGTGCTCTATGTCCAGCAGAGCCCCGAGGCCAAGGTGGAGCTGAGCTGCACCTGACAGTAAAGGAAAGGAAAGGGGGTGGAGGGAGGAGGGGGAGGATCAGAAGCTGCAGAGGGGAAGCAGTGGGGGATGCTATGGGTCTGACTCTGGCCTCAACCTGTGCTTGGGGCCTAAGTCAGAGCTGCAGCAACTGCCTGATCTCCCCCCCCCGCCCCATGTTGTATTTGAATATAAGAAGACAGGGCTTTTTCACTCATGCTGATTGGGCAGGGGGACCTCGTCTTCCATTCCAGTAAATACAGTATTTCGCAACCAACCACTGGCCTACCAAAAATAACCAACTCTTACCTACAAAGAGGTATGTCTACCTTTCCGGCATGATCACATCCTACTATGCATGAATTCAGACCAGCAAAACAAACTCAGGTATTATCACACTAACAGTGAAAATTGCCTCCTTTTTAAAGTGCTCTGAGATTTTGCAATGAAAAGCCCTACAGAAGGCTAGGTGTTATCCACTATTATTTATTTATTATTATTATTATTATCATACTCTTCTGTATCTAAACATAATTGTTTTCTTATGGTTTTAAGGCAATATAATCTTTAACACTCTCACATAAGTAACTGTAACACAGATATATGTTTCTGCTTTTTTGACATATTAATGGATCCATTAGATTTATTGTGATTAAGGCTTCTAGCAGCTCATGTTCTAGTGATATAATTACCTTCATTATTATTCATTAGTTGTTTATGGGAGTGACCATAAAGCATTTAGCATTTCCAGACATTCAGGAAGGGGCAGTCAGTGCCCTAAGGAGCTGACAGTCCAAAGAGTTGCTCATTAATGCAGTCTTCCTTTGCTCACTGAAGGCCTGAGAGTGGCCTGTTCAGTATCTGCTCTGAAAGGATGCCCTCTGCAGAAGCCACACTAAGGGAGTTAGTAAGAAGTTGTGTAGAACAAGCATTGCATGCATCAGTGGGCTGTGCATCATTCCTCACATGAAAGCGACAGTTTTCTAGCGCTCAAAGTGGACTGCTCAACATCCCAACAAGCATGCATTGACTGGTTCTCAGTTCCAGCTGAAAGTCCTAATGGTGACATTTCTCCGAGAGCATCATCATGTCCATTCCCAAATAGGCATGGGAATGGAAATGTTTGAACAGCATGTGTATCTGGAAGAAGGAAGAAAGTAAGGGCCAGTTTCTGTAACTTGATTCATGTGGGTAGGCTCTACAGCATTTTTAGACTCAAGACACCCCTTAGAAAGCGCCAGCTCTTAGTTTTTACTCATTTTCTGCCTGAAGAAATAACAAATCATTTTTTTCTGCTGCAAAGATCTCAGAAATATCACAACAGGTCAGAATGTTTTTAACACTATAGCAATGGTAGCCAAACCGCGGCTTGCTGGCACAGTTTTTGTGGCTTTCCGGGGCTTCTCCACTGAAGCTCTGCCCACTTCTCCCAGAGGTGGCTGCAGGGGCACTGGGCTGCTGCCTCGAGGAGAAGTGAGCAGAGCTTTGGCCAAGAAGCCCCCTGGCTCTGCAGCTGCACCAGGTTGCTGAGCTCCCCCACTTCGCTTCTGCAGCTTCAGTGGAGGATCAGCTGTGGCTCCCAGGGTGAGTAACTCTGGCCACCCCTGCACTATAGATTCCTATCTGAAATCTCTGGGTTTACCTTGTGAATCATGATTTCACACCTAATAATGCTAATATTGCATGGCACCCCATGGGACCTTTGAAAACATCTCAAGGCACCCCTGGGCGCTGCAGCACCCTGGCTGAGAACTGCTGCTCTAGGTATACTGGATGCAGGAGGTACATATTCACCAATTCCATAAAGCTCACCCTGCCCACTCACTGCAGTCCCACACATGCCAAATCCTAGAAACAAAGCACATACCTGTTGTTCAGTGGCCCCGAGTGTGCAGCAATAGCTGGTCCAAGACACAAGGCTTAATAGAGGCATTGCTCTAAAATTCATATACTGTCTCATTTACAGATTTGGTGTGCATGGAGTGGGTGGAATATTCTTCATGGCACTGCCCTATTAAGATGGCTATAACTTTTACAGCAATACTTTTTCAAACTCATCAAAAGCATGGTCACTTGGTCCAGGGTGCTTGAAATTTTGAAAGCACAACCCTTTCTGAACGATTCCTCCATGAAAAATGAACATGGGGAAAAAAAAACATTTTCTTCATGCTCTCGTAACTCCAGAATTGCTGAAGGGATTTCCCTCAAACTTTCATCAACAATACATTTCTCTTAGAAAGATACCAAGCATGAATAGTTTCAGGCTAAAAATGGAGAAGCACAGGGGAAGCTGGATTTTGCTTATAAATGGAAACTGTTTGCAGCTCACAACCAATATAATTTGTATCATTCTGACTATAGAACAAAGTAGGCATTCATTTCCCTGAGGACCGTGTTATTTAACATTTGCAGTGATTTGATTAGTGTGTTTTTAATTAGTCTGACTGCAGCTGGATTTCAACTTGATGCTGTCAGTGTGGCAGCCATGAAGGGAAACATTGCTTTCTGTACAATCTGGGGTCACTTGATGCATTTCAGGGAAGTGGATATGGAAATTCTCAACTCTTCCCCCCCCCCCATTCCATTCTAGATAAAAATGAACATGCCAGGAAAGGTGGAGGATCACAGGCAAACAGCCTGGAAAGTGAACACTGCTTCATCTTTTACATTCAGCTGATACAAATCAGAAGTGCTAGCTCTGAAGCTTTGGGTTTTTGGGGCTCAATTTTACTCCTCTGATCCAAACAGTATTTCTCTGGTTTCCTATTAGCCAGCCTGCTACTTTTATTGATGTTTAAAATCTATTTCTTTTGAATACCACACAGCATTTCCTAAATTAAATGCCTGCATTAAAAGTGTACAGTAAATGAAAAGAAACTTCAGAATAGTACCATTTATTTTCAGCTGTGACTCCAGATTCTAACAGTCCCCCTATACTTACAACCTCCTCATATCCAAACTAGTCCATATAATTCACAAAGCCAAATCATTTCTTCACCTGGTTAATAATGCTTTTAGAGGCATTGGTATTCAGGTGCTGAATCTATTCTGTAGTCTTCCTAATGGGATTTAGAGAGCAAGGCTAGCAGTAAACAAAGCAGCAAATGAAATAAACCTCATTAATTAGGGTGAAACAGTAGCAGAGCAGTACTGGTTTTACAGATGGGCAAGATATCTGATTGAATTTCCTAGGCTATGCAGATTGGCTGCAGATGGTGTGGAAAGTGGTCCAGAACTGAGAATTCATATCATCAAAAACACACTTAGATCCAAAACAGGAATGTTTTCCCATGTGATGCTGTATAGCTTAAAACGTAATCTTGAGCATTTGGTAACTTTTCAAATCAAACCATAACATAAATCTAACAGCACATCATTCACAAAAGCGTTCATTAATGGTGCTATTATCACCTAATAATGCAACAACATCACAGCTTCTTGAGGCAAGTTCATTTGGCCCCAAGTTATAGTTTCCTATTGAAACTGCTGGCTTCCAATAACATTGCCCAATTGGAGATCTCAGGAGAAGATCTTTCATTGAGCAGGCAGTATGACCTACACCTGTTATCATTAAGAAAATTACACTGAGAGAAGTACATGCCAATAAATATGCCCTGGAAAATTCAGGGAAATATTTGTGGGTTGTGCATCCAAAGCATCTGAAGCATCCAAAGTACTTAGGATCCTTATCTAAAAATGTTTTGCAAACCCATTTGATCTGGAAAGCAGGCAGTCTCGTGAGATTCTGTTTATGTTCTCAAGGCCTTAAGAAGCAAAAGTACTTTGAAAAAGGAAACAGTGGGACCTTCTTAATTAGGATCGTTGCTCCTGTGAATATTCAGTCTCATCTGCTGACTTCAATGGGAAATATACATTTGTATTGCTCTGTTCATGCCCATTAACACAGCCAGCCAATCCAGCTGTGGGAGAGTAAAATCAATTCCATTTCTTACCTATTATTTACAAAGAAAAGGAGGTTGCATTTAGGGCTTCGTTGGAAGGTAATAGGTCTTATTTGAACTTGCACTGGAAACCCTTTTCGGCACCATGTTATTGTAAAAGGGCTTTGCGGCGAGCAGGGACAGCCCACCTCCACCCCAGGCCTGAGCATGCCCTTTACTAGTGGGGTTTCCCTTGGCACTGGATCAGATATGAAGGTTGCATTCTGGCTCAAAAGCAAAAATAAAGCCAAATTCTGAAACGTCAAGCTGAGTTTGAAGGCAACTAGATCCTTGTGCTTTTTGTCCTGGAATCACAAAAGGAAATAGAATAGAAGAGCACATGACTTTTTGGCCAGAACCAGAGAAGAAACACACCTTGGATCAAGGCACTGAGTCTTAACAGTGATGTCCGCAAATATTGAGACATCACCTGAGAGAAGGATCATGCTCACTGCTCTAGAAAAAGAAAATGTCCTCAGGGAAATCCTCAAGACTTAGGATGTTTAAAACGGACCTGGACAACACATGGTCTAACACAATCACGAACAATCCTGTGCTGGCAGAAGGAGAGACCATTGCAATGTTTACCTGGGGATTATTAATAGAGATTTCTGCAAAATAAAATAGTTTTTGAAAATGTTTTCTACCCGAAATTGAAATCAAAAGTCAAGAAGGCTAATTTTCTTTTCAGAAGAGGATTCCACACAAAAAAATCTATACAGGGGGGAGGGAGGAGAAATGACTTTTTTAGGTTGCCAAATACCCACCCAGAAGGCTCTTGCCAATTTTACTTGTTTCAAAAACCTAGTACCAGTTTCTTAGCCAA
Source organism: Alligator sinensis (assembly GCF_000455745.1). Lineage (NCBI taxonomy): Eukaryota > Metazoa > Chordata > Crocodylia > Alligatoridae > Alligator > Alligator sinensis. Next base: position 2,199,488 of record NW_005841976.1, on the reverse strand, counting down.
AAATGAAATTGAGCAGAGTCCCCCAGCTGGGATGCTGCACTGTAGGACAGGTTAATGGCTATGGCTTTTGGCCCCCTTTTCTCCCCAGCTGCACCTCCTCAGGTGCCTGTTGGTGAGGATTTGGCCAATTTTGCCCTCTTTGGACAGAAAGTAAAATTCACAGCAGAATTTAAAATAATTTTTAGTTAGAAAATTGTTCTGATGGCAAATTCCTGCATAGCTTTAGACTTTTTTGATGAAATTAGAAGTGTTTGAAGGCAAGGTGCTGCCATCAGTAAAAAGGTAAGAAGCAAAACTGGTCCAGCATCTCAAGATGACTGGTTAACGACAGTTGGTACTGTCAGTGAGATATCAGGAAGCAGGCAAAGACACGCTTCAGTTCATTTTAAGCAGAGCTATATCCTCAATACATTAATGAGAGCTATGTGCTTGAATCATCACATATTAAGAGGAGAAGAGAATATTCCCCAAAGACAGAGGTTGCCTGGTAGGTAGGTTTTACAAATCTCCTTGCTCTAAGATCTTTAATTTTCTCATTTGTTATTAATTCTTAGTTTATGAAGACTCAAGAGGATTTTCTGAATATACGGTCCCTTGCTTGCCTCTCTTTTCCCTTTAAGGCCAGGAACAGACATTACACTTTTATTGTTATAAGTGATTGGAAACTAGTCTAAACCCATAGCAGAACAGAATTTCAGCACCCATAGACTGGTTGAAAGAGGGCAAACCCCAGTTTAAGTCAGCCTGCATGTCCCCCTCCTCCCTCCCACCCAACCAAAGGACTAATGTGTAATCTGTTCACTACCAATCTAAGCTAATGCTGCTTACAGAAAACTGTGTAATTTCGATCAATTCTGCCTTGGTTTTTTTGAATGTCTGTACCTAGCCTAAGATTCTGCAGTACTTCATTCTTAACCGAGGTGGACTCAATCCTACTGAATCCAGAAGAAAACTTGGATATGGATCCACAGATCACAGTTTTGGACCAAACATTCCAGTTTGGGTTTGGTTCTCTTCCTAATCTATATACAAGTCAAAAAATCTATATTAAAGAAGCCCTTTTCTTTACTATAAATAGAGCAAGCATGAATGGAAAGATGGTCTCATAGAAAAGATACTAGACTTCACTCAGGAGATTTGATTCAAGTTCCCACTCACCAACAGAGATTTCCTGGTTGACCTGATTATTTAACCTGCCTCATGTCTCAGTTTTCCATCTATGAAGTGGGGATAGTACTTTTCAGTCTCAACCAGGAGTGTAAGGTTAAAATCCATTAGTGACTGATGTCACATGGATGAAGGCCAAACAATGAGTTGCTTAGAAAGAAGCAACAAAATAACCATAAGGTATTATAACAATGTAATCAACATGTAAAGCTACAGGTAGGGCTACTTATCTAGAATTCACTGCCCTTTCATCAGCAGTCACAGCACGGTATTCGTGAAACCCACTTTTTCTGACTGTGATTCAGAAGACCCTATCCTTTCATACTCCACAATTATGAAACAGCATTAGATGCAACTCATGCAAGTAGTTAAGGCAGCTTATATGACACCTCAATCTAGGAAATTCAAAATACTTTGATTTGCTCTAAACAGAAGGACCGAAAAAAGACTTGTGCATGGGGGTGAACTTAAACATGGTTATGGATTTGATTTTTACCAAACATTTTGAAAGGCAAGCTCTTGAGATAAATCTCAAGCTGACTGACAAAAACTTCATTTTTTTCCAGAACCTATTCAGAAACAGACTTAAAAGAGAATGCACTGAGTTCAAAGTAACTATTAGTGTATGCTAATGATGGTCATGATGTTTCTTCCTACTTTGAGAGAAATTAAAGGATCTGCCTACACATATAAAACAGAATGGACATGTAGCTGTGCAAAAATCTCCAGTTTCATTATCTCATAGTTTCATAGTTTCATAGTAGCTAGGATTAGGAGGGACCTGAACAGATCATCTAGCCTGACCCCCTGCCACAGGCAGGAATGAATGCTGGGTGCACAAGACCCCAGACAGGTGATCATCCAACCTCCTCTTGAATTTGCCCAAGGTAGGGGCGAGGACCACTTCCCTGGGAAGCTGGTTCCAGATTTTGGCCACCCTAACTGTAAAATATTGCCTTCTGATCTCTAACCTAAACCTATTCTCCATCAGCTTATTACCATTGTTCCTCGTCACTCCAGGTGGTGCTGGGGAGAAAAGGGCTCTGCCTGTTTGCTGTTGATCTCCCCTGATGAGCTTGGAGGCAGCCACTAGGTCTCCCCTCAGCCTCCTCTTGCTGAGGCTGAACAGGTTCAGGTCCCTCAGTCTCTCCTTGTAGGGCCTGTCCTGCTGCCCTCTCACCAAGCGTGTGGCCCTCCTCTGACCCCTCTCCAGGCTGGCCACATCCCTTTTGAAGTGCGGCGCCCAGTACTGGACACAGTACTCCAACTGCGGCCTGACCAAAGTCACATAGAGGGGGAGTATCACCTCTCTGGACCGGCTTGAGATGCACCTTTGGATGCACGACAAGGTATGGCTGGCTGTGGATTCCTTCTCCCAAGGTGCAGCGCCCTGCATTTGTCTACATTGAATCCCATCCTATTCTCATATGTCCACTTTTGTTGTCTGTCTAAATCTATTTTCAGCCTTGCCCCACATCTTAGTGTCATCAGCAAACTTGGACAGCGTGCTTTCCACCCCCTCGTCCAAGTCGCTGATGAAGATGTTAAACAGTGCAGGCCTGAGGACCGAGCCCTGGGGTACCCAACTGCTCGCATCTCGCCAGGTTGAGTACAACCCATCCACCACTACTCTCTGGGTGCGCCCCATCAGCCAATTTTTTACCCATCCAACTCTGCAGGCATCAATGCCACAGTCACTTAATTTATTGATGAGGATGGGGTGAGAGACAGTATCAACGGCCTTCTTAAAGTCTAGAAAGACTATGTCCACAGTGACACCATCATCCAAGGATTTAGTTACTTGGTCATAAAAGGCAATCAGGTTGGTCAGGCAGGACCTGCCTTTGAATCCATGCTGATTGCCCCTGAGCATGATCTCCCCTGCAGGCCCCCCACAGATGTGCTCCTTGATGATTCTCTCCAAGATCTTCCCAAGCACCGAGGTGAGGCTTACAGGCCTATAGTTACCTGGGTCCTCCTTCCTCCCCTTCTTGAAAATTGGGACCACATGAGCCAGTTTCCAATCCCCCAGCACCTGGCAGATGACCACGAATGCTCATACAGCCGGGCCAAGGGCTCCTCGATGACCCCTGCCAGCTCCCTCAACACCCTTGGGTGGAGGGCATCTGGACCTGCAGATTTAAAAAGGTCTAGCCCTTCCAGAAGATCCCTAACTACATCTGCACTGACTGAAGGCCTGATAGAGCTATCCCCAAGATTGTCCCTACCTCTGGTAGGTGGGATATCCTGGTCCCTGTTCAAGAAAATAGAGGCAAAGAAACTGTTAAAAATATCAGCTTTCTTGTCTGGTGTAGCCACAAGATTACCGTTTGCATCTTGTAGGGGCCCTACATGCCTGGTTCCCTCTTCTTGTTCCCAATGTACTCGAAAAAGGACTCTTTGTTGTCCTTAATCCTGGACTCTAGCCTGAGCTCCATCTCTGCCTTGGCCTTCCTAATAGCCCTCCTACACTCCTGGGCTGAGGAGGAGTACTCCTCCTTGGTGATAGCTCCTCCCTTCCGCTGGTTGTACGCCCCCCTTTTCTCTGAATCAGATTTGGATGAATCAAATCAGGGCAGTGATTCAAATCACCAAATCAAATCATTGTCTCCCAAATCTGAAGAGAATACTAGCCACTTCGCACAGGTCTTCTGCTTATGCTAGACACTACAGTATTACAGTTACCCACCACTAGGTGGCAGGGAATTTAGTTGTACTAGTGTCATTTTACCCCCGATTTTCCCAGGAAAATCTACACCGCATTGAAGGAAATTATACTGGAATGTTCTGTCTCTGGTTTTTGTTTTGTTTTTTAAATACAGTAAAGACTAAGCAGTATGAATGTGTCATGTGTCCTAAGTGTGGAAGAATCAAAGTATTATAACTACTGGGCATATCCACTTATGCAATTAATTCAACTGAATAAACTCCGATATACTTTTGTGCCAGAGTTTATTGTTCATGGGTGCAGTATTTAAATGTGCACCTGGGACTGCAGCATATTGAGCTGGGTCAGAGCAGCCCTGGCTGGCAGGATGTCCAGGAAGTCAGCCTGATAGCCCGGGGTGGGGGGGAGGGGCACGTGGGGAGTGTGGGCTGGAAGGGGCACAAGTGTGCTCCAGTTTGGGGCTAGCCCTGGCCAGCCCTGTCAGCATGTACACATGCATTGCTACAGAATAAAAAACTTCTCTGTGGGGTAGTACTTGTGCTTACAAGTACTAGCCTACAGCAGAGTTAATTAGTTTACTGTGGCCTAATAGGGCTGCATGTGTAGACACTGAGACTTTACGGAGTAGCTAATTAGGTAACTTCACAATAAACTTCTCACGTAGATGAGTACCTACACTACAAATGTGTAGAAGCCCCCCAGAAACCCTCCAGCAGCCGCAGAGCCCCACACTGACCCTCAGCACAGCCGGAGGTAAGCGGGGCCCATGGAGAGAGGGGGCTAACCCCTTAGTGAGTGGGAGGAGGTGGCTGAGTGGAGCCGGGCCGGGTCAAGCCCCGCCCAGGCCCCTACTTTGCCCAGCCCCCCAGGAAGCCATGTGACCAGACTGCGCATACAGGTGCGATTCTCTGCCGGTGCGTGAGTTAGCGTGGAGTTCGCACAGGAGGGTGCACGTCAGAGATGGCCACCCAGACGGAGCCCCTGGTTCCGGGCTCCACGCAGACAGAGCCCCTGGCTCTCAGCTGCGGGGGCTGCCTGTCCCTTTTTCAGGCTCTGGGGCCTGGGAGCATGGTGACCTCCCCTTGTGGGGTCTGCTCCCTTTTGGGGTCTCTGGGGCACCAGCTGGAGGAGCTCCAGGCCACAGTCCAGAGACTGCGTGCCATCAGGGACTGTGAGCAGGAGATAGACTCCTACTGCCAGGCCCTTCTCCCCCAGGAGGCGGAGGGTAGGCCACAGTCTCCATCCAGGCCAAAGGAGGACTCCGGGACCTCCCGCTCTGTCCAGCCAGGGGCATGGACCACGGTGGTCAAGGGCCCTAAGGCCCGCCGCACCAAGGCCCCTGCCCCACCGGAGCTGAGCAACAGGTATGCACCTCTTGCCACTCCAGCAGAGCCTGCTGAGTTGCCAGCTCCCACAGGCAACATGGGCCCAACTGCAGCTACCGCCCCTGCTTTCCCCTAAACCAAGGATAGCTCAAAAAGCAAGTGTTGTCACCACTGGGCTGCCTAGTCATGCTCTCTTTCTTGGCCTTTCCTCAGGCACAGAGTATAAAGTAGACTCAGAAGATTACACTATGGGGAGATAACAATAGTCTGCAGCAGACCTGGGGGTTAGATCCCCTCCTTAGTCTCAGCCCAGAGCCATAACCACAAGACAATCATTCTTCTCCAAAAGACATTCCGTTCTAGAAGTGCTCAAGACCTAGTCTACACAGCCTTTTGCCAGTAAAACGATATCATTTTAGGGTCTGATTTTTTTATTGATATACCCTTGTTGGGGTGCATATGTGCAATTATTCATTATACAGTACCATGGTCCCATTGTCACATGGGGAAACACTAAATTATCACTTACACATTTACAATGGTTGTTTATCCACATTAGACTAGAGGTAGCTTGAATTAATAAATATATTCATAACTGTACTGTATTAGAACTTATGTTTAGACCTAGCCTTGTGGTCCTTGAGTTTCTCCAGTCCAGATATCTGTGCTTTCAGACTCCAAGCCAGGAACAAACAAACAAGTAAGGCAGATATTTCATGCTAGAAGCAAATACCTTAGCAAAGAAGAGTTTAGCAAATGCTTTTTCACTTAAAACCCCTGGGGTTTTTTTCCTATGCAAAATAACTTTTTGTTTTTAATTACTTTTAATTTCACTGTCCTTTAAAAGTTACAATATTTAAAATAGTTTGAGGTGAAATGTCATAATCTGAGTTGAACAAAAGATTTCATTTAACACAACCTGATTTTTATGTTTTTATTTTCTGATTTATTAAACCTTTCAAAACAATTAGAATCGGTTCAACCCAAAATTATATTTTTTCTTCATTTCCAAAGACCTGAAAAATCCAATATTCTTCCAGCTCTAATCAAAACCTCCATGGAGTTAAACTTTAACTTTAAACTTTTCACATAAAAAAGTGCGTTACTGTGGTGATTGTAAAAATCTATACTTCTGTTCTTACAAGGGCAACTAATCTGTGGTGTTTTGGCCAAATACCAAGGAAGGTAATTAAATTTGCATACCTAAACTCATCCTTATAGTTTCATTTGAACAAAGCAATATTCTGTAAGCTCTTTTAGCTAATTTAGAACCCACATGAACATTGTAAGTTCAGAAGATCAACTCAACCTTTATTAGGTTTGCGGTCTGCTTAATAATACTTAGCACTTAATTAATCTGCATAGCACCCTTGTGAGCTACTTAAGTTAGTATTAACTTAACTTCACCTAATGCTATGCAAAAAAATGCAAAGAAAAAGAGCCAGGAAAAAAGTCCACATTATAAAGCCTTCACCCACTCTCAAATTGTCTGGGGTACAGTGTTTTCACACAGTGGTAGCTTATGTAGAAAAGCCACAAAGACAAGCATGCACACATGCACTCCCGCACACACACAATCCATGTGCACAATCACACACAAACTTACCTCCCCATAGTGTAACCTTCTGACTCTATTTTATATTCTGTGCCTGGGGAAGGGCCAAGAAAGAGAGCATGACTAGGCAGCCCAGTGGTGACAACACTTGCTTTTTGAGCTATCCTTGATTCCCAAGCCTGCTCCATGAATAATGCATAAGCAATCCTGGGAACAGGGACCAAAAAGCCAAGAACACTTCTCCCATGTAAGTGGGCACCACTGGGATATAATGTAATGCTTCTCGTTTCTTGCTCCCTCTCTCTCCCAAGAATCATGCACTCTTTTCTGCACTACAGAACTGTGAAACAGGTTTAATCACAGAATCATAGAAAATTAGGGTTGGAAGGGACCTCAGGAGGTCATCTAGTCCAACCCCCAATAATAGAATGGACAGTGTCCTTTCCCCAGCTTGTAGCATGACAAGAAGGCAGGGGATGCAGGTTTGAATCCCCTTAGGTTGAGAAGGGCCTAAAACTCAGGTCTTCCCTATCCTACGCAAGCATTTTAACTGCTAGGATTTTATGCAAGATACGATCAGCAACCCCCTTTCATGTGTTATTAGAAAAGAATGAGTACACAAAGGGATGACTTCAGTGCCTGAGTCCAAAAAGCAATAGCAGACTGAGAGTTCCAATCGCACAATCGCGCCTAATTCAGGGCTGTGGGTAGGCACCAAAACCTAGGAAGGTACCAGGTTATGAGACACACCCTTGTCTTCATAGGGCACTTTTACAGGTGATGAAAATTGCCCATTTGTGCAGTTTAATTGCATCATGCTGCACATGTGCAGGAGTTTTTTTTACAATTTAAATGAGTGCGGCACCTCACAATGTAGCTGTTTGTAACGTTGCAGCCTTTTTGACAGGTTGCTCCCCACCCCAACCACGGGAGAGGCAGGCTGAAGGCAGAAGCACTGAGGGGCCAGGTCCCTTTTTTATTTTTCCACACAGCCTGCCTGTATCTCTCACGGCCAGGGGGTGAGCTGCTGGTGGGCCAAGTGGCCCCTGAGCTGCAGAGGCCTTGGTTCTTCCCTCCACAGCAGCAGCACCCCCTGGGGCTGCTCAGGCGGGCTGCAAGCAGGCCAGGTGCTGCCCCAGCTTGGGCTTGGGGAGCAGTTGGATTGGGCTGGTTGCTGCCTCCGAGCTGGGGCAGCACCCATCCACTAGCTGCCTGCCTGGGCATCCCTGGGGGGCGCTGCCACCATGTAGGGAAGGACCAGGCCCCCCTCAGCTCAGGGTCCACCACCAGCTTGTCCCCTGGGTGCAGGAGGGGTGGGCGGGCTCTGCAGGAAAAAAACAAGGATCAGGACCCTCGACACTTTTTTGTTTTTTTTCTGGTGGAGCCTGCCTGCATGAGCTGCCTGCAGGCCACACAGCCCCTGAGCTGCAGGGAGGCCGGGTCCTTCCCACTGCAGCAGCAGCGTGCCCTGGGGCCACTCAGGAGGGGTGCCCCCAAGCCAGAGGCTGCCTGAGCTTGTAGGCAGCACCCTGCCAGATCCAACTCTTCCGTGAGCCTGCTTGCTGGAAGCCCAGGGAGCAGCACCTGACGGGCTTCTAGCAGGTGGGCTCCGAAAAGAGTTGGATCTGGTGGGGTGCTGTGTTCGAGCTGGGGCAGCCCCTGCCTCACTAGCACCCCATCTGGGTGGCCCTGGGGGTGCTGCCATGACAGAGAGAAGGACTGGGCCCCCTTGGAGCTCAGGGGCTGCTTGGCCTGCCAAGCTCACCCCCCAGCATCAGGAGATGTGGGCAGGCTCCACGAAAAAAAAGGATTGGGCCCCTCACCGTAACAGTGACAGAAGCCCCTAAATTAAAACAGTGGGTTTTTAATCATCCCAGTTAAAAACCCACCATTTCAATTTAGGGGACTAAACCCCCGTGATGTGTACGAGTGCCCATAGTGTCCTGTTGGCTGGCTTAGGGTGTCTTTTGTGAATTGAGTTCTAGGTCCCTAACTCTCCCAAATCAATGGGTATGCAACATGAACACCTGACTCAAATCTGTGAATTTGCTTCCTGGAGCTGGGCCCTTAACAAGTTAGATGTGTTGATGCTGAGGTCCCTCATGGGGTCTGGCACGAAGTTCAATGTGTCAAAGGAAACCTTCCAAACCAACCATTGTGGGTCTGGGCCCTAACCTGAATTCTGCGTAAAAATAAATGAATCCTCCTCTGGAACTCAGGTCTCCTGCAGAGCAGTGGAGCTCCTGTTATGTTGCAGGGACAGACTCTGGGAAACCTCAGAACTGACAGAGCATTCAAAGGAAGATCGAGCATTTGGTAGAACTGCAATAATCCATTCAGCTTCCTCTGCCCCTATGTCTGGAAATGGCTAACAGGCCATGTTATGCCTTCATCCCCAATGCTACTCACAGTTCAGGTCAGTGAATAATGCCAGTGCTGAAGCCACAGGACCATGCCCTCTGCAGAACTGGTTTCAGCCCTGTGGACCCTGCTCACATACTTCCACCTGGAGGTGCTATTATATGGTCCAGCTTTTTAAATGTTCATTCAGCTCCATTTAAAATGTCATGGACCTTGTTAAAGCCACAGAAACTCTATTACTAACTAATCTCTTCTGAAAATGCCTCTTTGCACTGTTGAACACTCAACAGAGGGAATCCAAGGCCATTCAGACCCTATGACAGAGTTCTTATTACTTGAAGATATGCCCTCCACACCAAGAGAATATTCTTTTTCCCTCTCACTTGCAGTGTTCAGACTTTGTCTCCTTACCTAACTCAGCTAGGTTTAGGGTACTTTCTACTGTTCCCGATGGAATCCTAGGTATAAAAAATACATATAAATAGGGCTCTTCATTTCTGTTTTTTCTTTTCCACCAACAGAAAGAACAGACAGATCTTTCCATCTTGAAGTGTTTGGCAATAGACTTAAAATTAGGCGTTCACATGGCCTCTATTACCATAAAATCTGAGCATCTCACAAACTGTGAACTCTGCTCCATTTGAGACTAGTCATAGCAAGAAAAGCTCTGGTCAGACTGTTTTGAAATACTCATTTTGAAAGACCTATGTGGCTTTGGCACCACAATGTCAATACAAATACTGAATGGGGAGATTAGGCGGGGAAGTCTAGCCTTCCCCTCACAGACAAGGTAGGCTCTGTAAAGAGTACATTGCTTAAATCTTTCTCCCAACCATTTAACCCAGTTTCTGAACCTACCTTTTGGGCAATGGTTGAAAGAAACATATATGTTCTCCTTTTGATTTTAGACATTTAGCCTCTGAGCAAGCTCTTCTCAGGGAGCTCAAGAGTCCTCATCCTTCTGCCACCTCAGCAATATCCTATTAATAAAGGGCTTTTCATGCCAGTGGCACTTGAGACTGAAGCACATCACACAATACCACAATTAAAATAGTGGGGAAAGCTAACTGTGAGAGATGCTTCAGAGCAGCCAGAGGTATCTGAAGAGATGTTAAATCTTTTTTCAACATATAAAATGCACCTAGCTATGCAACTGAAGATAACAAAAATGAAAATATGATTACAGCTTAAATTTCTGCATGGCCTACACTTCCAGCCCACCCAAAAAGTGTCACTTTTATTCAGGGATCATTTATCCAAGAGAACTGATCCTACACCAACTGCTTTTTTCCTGCTTACTAACCTATTCTTTACCTTCCAACCAACTTCCAAGTCTCCCATCCCAACTTTAGCCACTGAGCGAGATATCAGATACACCAATAACAGCAATCAAACAGAGTCACAGGGGGTATATGTGTTAGAAATTCTTCGGAAGCCAGCTAGTTCACAAGGAAGAAGCAGAGAGTCATAGATTCATAGATGTTAGGGTTAGGAGGGGCCTCAGTAGGTCATCAAGTCTGACCCCCTGCCCTGGGCAAGAAAGAGCACTGGGGTCAGACAACCCCATCCAGGTGCTTGTTCAGTCTCCTCTTGAAGACCCACAAGGGAAGGGGGGAGCAGCACCTCCCTTGGAAGCCCATTCCAGATCCTGGCAACCCTTACTGTGAAGAAGTTCTTTCTAATGCCCAACCTCAATCTGCTCTCCATCAATCTGTGGCCATTGTTCCTAGTAACTCCAGGGGGTGCCCTAGTAAATAGCGCATCTCCTAGTCCCTGCTGCCCTCCCCTGATGAATTTATAGGCAGCCACAAGATCACTTCTCAGCCTTCTCTTGAGAAGGCTGAAGAGATCTAGGTCCCTCAGTCTCTCCTCATAGGGCTTTGCCTGCAGGCCTCTCACCATACGAGTAGCCCACCTCTGAACTATCTCAAGATTTTCCTCATCCCTCTTGAAGTGCAGTGCCCAAGATAGGAAGGCTGAAATAAAGATGAACAGTGGGAGAGAGAGAATGAAAAACAAAATGAATAAAAATGGCAAAAAGAAGAGAATAGGCTGGTGACATCTAGCTGCTATAAAGGACTTTAGCCCATGGAAACACATGCTAGAACTGACATATTACAGGGGTTGTCAACTGAGGGTACATGTAATCCCAGGAGTACTTAGAAAGGCTGTAGGGGGTATATGTGGGTGGGCAGGTGGGCGGGGATGGAGCGTGCCCTGGAGCACAGTGGTGGCATCTCCCCTGTTGCTTTCCCATAATTTGCTTCTTACCTGGGGGAGGTGGAGGGGTGTGCCAGACACCAATGCCCCACATGGCACACTGCAACACCTCCCTAACACCCACCTCAGCTCGCTCTCAGCGCCCACTCCCAGGAGCAGAGCCAGAGGGCACAAAGGTAGTGGTGCCCCTCTGCAGGCCGCACATGTGCTGCCTGGCTGACCAGCTGGAGAGGGGGGTGAGGCTCACACACGGTGGCTGCCACTGTCACCACCCCGTGCTGCCACCACTGCTGCCTCATGTGCCACCCATCAGCAGCCCATGGTTCTGCTTGTGCAACTGGCTGCAGGAAAAAGGCACAGCAGTGGTGGCAGAGGGTGGTGGTGGCCACCGTGTATGATCCCTGCCTGCTCTGGTCGGCCGGCCAGCCAGCCAGGCAGCACATATGTAGCCTGAAGAGGGGCACCACTGCCCTTGCCCCCCTGGTTCTGCTCCTGGGAGCAGCCACAGAGACACACTCCTCTCCCCATTCTCAATCTTCCCCCACCCCAGCCCCTTCCTTCTCCTCTGCCCCTTCCTCCCACACACACTTACCTCTGCTGGGTGTGTGTGCGCATGCACATGTGTGTGTTTGTCTGTGCATACATGCATTCATGCATCTCTTTGTGACTGTGTTTGTGTCTGTGTCTGTCTGTGTCTGTGCCTGCATGTGTATGTCTGCGCCTGTGTCTGTGCCTGTGTGTGTCTGTGTGTGTGTCTGTCTTTGTGTGTGTGTGTCTGTCCCCTGCCCACCCAGTTGCAGCAGGCACATGCCGTCGTGCAGCTCTTGGGGCAGCAGGATGCAGAGTCCAGCCTGCAGCAGCAGCTGCCTCTGCCCCATGCACAGATCTGGGGGGCACGTGCCCCCCAGACCTCCCCCTCCCTGAGCCTCCCGGATAAACGGCTGTTGCGGCTCTGGCCCGCACTCTGCCCTAGCTGTGCAGCACCTGCCCCTGCCCCAGCCCCAGTCCCTCTCTTACCACAGGGGCCTTGATCAGCCCTCCCCTCCCCTCCCCCACACCCCTTAAAACCAAAAAAAAAATATAAAGGGGTACATGAGCTGAAACTTTGAGGCAGAATGGGTACACTTGTTAAAAAAGGTTGAAAACTCCTGACATATTACATAGCTTACATATTATTGAAAGGCAACCTAACTTTTGCCTGGCAAGTTGCCACTCTTAAAGGGCCCTGGGCACTGGAATACCCTCCTGGCTAGAGCTGGAGGGATTCTTCCATCAAAATGCTTCTTGAAAAACTGCAAGAGTTTTTGTATGGCATGACTCAAACCCTGATGTAATTCTGCCTGTTTCAGGGGAATTCCACTAGAGTTCAAGCAGGACTTCATTGGCTCCCATTCTGAAAAAAAGATTTTACAGCAATCTGTTTATGTTATTGTAACAGAGTGAAAAGGACTGATTTATAGCTCATTTATTCTAAAAAAAAAACAATTATCAAATATATGTTAATGTAAATTTATAGATACAGTTGTATGGGAATGGCAGTCATAGAGAAATAGAGCTGGAAGGGACCTCCAGAGGTCATCTAGTTCAACTCCTTCCCTGAGGGAGGACCATCCTAACCCTAACCATCCCATATATCTGTAATCTAAACTCTACATAAGACTACCCTCAACTCTGAAACAATTAATTAAAGTGTCCCCTGTATCTGCGTCCCTGCACTTAAAAATGGCAGCAGGGGGGCTCATACAATGAGCTTTAGTTCAAGTGCCCCTGACACCATTTTTGAGCATGGGGATACTGATACATGAAACACAAGGGTTTACAGATTAATCGAGTTTGCTCCAATGTGCTAGAAATCCAGCAGGTTGGAGCAGCCTCAGCACTCATGTATAGATGCCCAAGTGGTGGAGCATCTACACTCCCACTGAAGAGGAGGGCAAACCGCGCCACACTGTCCCCCACAATCCATACCAATCTGAGTGGGGGGGATTTTTCTTCCTGATCCCTAATATAGTGATTGGTCTGACCCAGAGTAAAGGAGCAAGATCTTCTGGCTTTGCTCCTAGCAAGACAATCAGCAGGCTCCAGTTGAAGTCCTCAGCCTTAACTGTAGCCAACATTCAATGCTTCCGGGGAAGTTAAAAAGCACCCTGATGCCTATAGCAGAAAAAAAGGGAAGCAATTTTCCTCAGGCTATGGAATTCTTCCTCCAGGTATTGTGCTTACAGACCATGCATTTACTTTCCAGCTATTACAGCATCAGAGAGGAAGAGCTGAAAGAGCTTGCTTGTGGACCTCAGGGATCAGTAGGAAGTAGTAGAGATAGGAAATGTCTAATGGGCTCTGCTAACCACGCCATCTAGATTGCTCTGTATGACTGCCTGTAACAGGGCCACCAGCCCATTACTGAGAAAGGGAAGGGAGCCCAAGGCTCATGGCTAGCTCAGCCCCTTTGAACAGACTTAATGGTAAAAAGGGATCTAAAGAAGATGGCTGCCCGGCACAGGTATAGGCTATGATTGGCAGACCTAGGGTGGAAGTAGAGGGTTAGGTGACCCAGGGAGAAGCTCAAAAGCCTAGGGCTTATCCCAGAAGAGGCAGTCTAGCCATAGAAGCCACTGCAGGCAGAGCTCTGGGGGGAAGCCAGTCCAGACTGCCTGGAGGAAAGGACTGTGTGCCACAGAAGAGCAGAACAAACCATGTGCTGTGAGCAACATGAGAAAAGCACTCTGAACCTTTTGCATTTGTGCTACCCCAGGGTGAGAATTAACCCCGACAGGGGAGCTGATGTTTGGCAAGCCTTATGTTTGGGAGCGGATGCTCATACTTCTGATTTACTTTTGAACCAGAGAAACCCGGAGTGTCTGTAAGGGATGGATTGGAGACCACTGGAGTGTAGCAGAGGCACCCAATTTAGAGAACTCCTAGGGGCCGGAGCCCTGGGGTGTTGTGTGCAGGTAGTCGCCCAAATATGTTTTAAAATGGAGGACTATGGCATGTCAGAGGACTGGTATCTGGCAGCAAGGATGGGGGAAGGAGGAAGTATAAACCCCATGCCCACAAAGGGGGCATACCTAAGGGCTGAGTGGCCCAGACCCCACAAAGGCTGAGCTGGAGCTGGGGCCCAAGCATCTAGGGTCCTGGTGTGGTGGGCCCTGGGCTGTGGGACCCAGTCATATTAAAAGTGATTTGAGGCCCAGAAGGGCCTGAGTTCAGACAAGGACCTACCCTGAATCTGCATCTGCCTCTTGGGGCAACTTCCCTATGAACCTATAACATCAAGTCATGGCAAGTGAGAAAGCCATGAGGGGGCAGGACCCAGAGAGTCTGGAAGCAAAGGTAAAGAGCTGCTGGGAACCTTGTTGCATCAGCAACTGAACCTTCAATGTTACACTGCTCTAGCCTCATTTCACTAGGGCCAGTAATGGGTTGAGAGTAGCTACCTGCCTTCCAGTTCAGTAAGTATGTTGCACATTACACTTAGGACATGTTAATTGCACTTAAAACGTGAGCGTCCACATGTTCAAGCAGTAAAACATGTGAAGTATGATTGTATCTTAGTGAAGTTAAAGCTTTTCATGGGAAGATTACCTCCGGATTGGTACACGTTAAGTAACATACATTCAGCTATTGTTGGATTGCTACAAGGAGATGATAAAAGCTCACAATTCTGACGCAAGGCCAGGACTGGACCCAACAAGCAGGTGATTGTTGGCCCTGGGCCCAACCGCAGCACTACACCAGAGACAATTCAAGATTACCAGCAGCAATGTCCCAGCTCCCTCATGGAGCCAGTGGCGGCTCTAGATCTAGCGGCAGGAGTGGCAGTCCCCCAGGCTTGGCTCCTCATGTCTCCTGCCTACTGCCAGTGGTAGAGATTCAGCTTACACTGGCATGCCAAAGGCAGACACTACCAGAATGGACAGTGCTAGGCAGTCAGCAGGGAGAGGGTGTAGGGTCTAGGTGTGCGGGTTGTATATCCTCCTGAGTGGATGTGTGAGCTTTGGCACCTGGTGCCATGATCAGTGTCCTGAGGTGGAGGCTGAGTTCACAGTAACCATTACCATGAGACTACACAAAACAAGTTCTAACTTGTAATACAATACAGTAATGCTTACTATAATCTCATATAAAATATGTACTAAGGCTCCTGTGTGACAAGACCATGCATAGCACATGCAGAGTGGACAGGATTGGTCTCAACAGCAGTGCTGCCTGGTGCTGTTATTGAGTGTTATAGACCCTCCCTACATGACTTGAAAGAAGGTACAAGAGGTTACATAGCAAGGCAGTAGCCAGAATCTCATTCTCTCTCACCTTTTTATGTTTTAAGTGCTTATATGAGCTGTTTTTTCTGTTTTAGGTACTTACATGACTGTTTTTCTGGATTCTTATCACCACAGTATTTGATGAGCCCATTTTCATTAGAAAGGGGCATCTTTTCTTTAGTACAACAATAACCTTGACTACTTAAATGGCAGGATACTTAGGCAGCTCACTAACTCTGCAATTGTTTCAGCATTTTCTTGGGAAATTTCTCTCAGTCTCATTTAGAACTTGTCACTTCCTCAGTTGTTTCATATACTTCAATCCAGATCTTCAACTGGCACGCATATCTCCATTTGTGCCAGAATATCTATGTTTATGAACAGCAGCTAAGCATCTTCAACCACATAATACTTAATAAAGCACTTTAAACTCTTCCTCCTTCTTCATCCCAGTACTTGTATACCATGCTGCATGTACATAATGCAGCATTAAGTCCATGATATAGTGTGTATATTTCATACAATGTGGAAAAAACCTTCAAAAATATTACATGAAAAATGTACCCAAAAGATAAACCAATTTCATGGTGTCCCTGAATGCCTAATTTCAGTCACAGCAAACCATTAATAAAAATGCAGTACATCAGTTTATAACTGGCCACCGAGCAGCTCTGGGTCCAACTTTTCCATGGTCACAAATCTCCAATAAAAACTGGGCAGGAGAACCATCCAGAGTTCTGTCCATCCATGGAAAATCCAGGAACATGCCATGTGCTACAAGCCAAAAAGAATTATTTATGTTTTGCCTGCATTTGGCTATTTTGAAGTTACACTTTCTCTGAGCTCCAAGGTTGGCAGGCTTTTGTTTATTTAAAGCAATTTTGTCTTACCCCTGGCTGGTGCGTTGTATCTTTAGCCACCACCACTACCAGAACATTCAAAGCTCTAGCATGAAGTAGGCTGTTATCAACATACGTGTAATATCCCAGTCCCTTATGCTGGCTGATGTGACCAAAGGACTGAGGCAGGTAGTAGTGTACCTAAGGGTGGATAACCAGAGCACTAGCCCTGGGTGCCAACCTAGAGCGAGTAGAAGAATGGCAGCTACTGCCACTGCCAGGCTAGATGTTGCCGTCATTGTTAGCCAGGCTGGTGAGGTTGGTACTGGATTTATGATCCAGATACTTTGTTCCAGGTGGACCCAAACCCTCAGACTGACCATGACCTCCATTTAATAATAGGTCATTTTTATTGATGCACCATGATAACAAATAAGAATAACGCAAACAATTCTATATCTACCAGTCACAGAGGGAAGATACGCCTCACCAGTATGCAAACTTCACCCTGAGGTTCTTTCTTGAATGTCAGATGTCAGCAGCCTGGAGGTCAAAGGCCGAGGATTCCTCCCTGCCCTCTCCCCGCTCCCAGTGGGTTGGGTGAGATGGGCTGGTGGTGTGCCATCTATCCATGGTAGCTTTGGGTTCCCGCCCTTGGGGACCCTTTGCTGCTCTGAAATCCCTCCTTTTGTATCCTTTCTCCCCTCTGATGACTCTTCATCTGTGGGCACCATTGACTGGTCTCCCTGTGGTCCACGTTTTGTCTTGTCAGCATATTCCTTTGTTCCCCAAACCCATCAAATGCATACATCTTAATTTGGTTATTTACTGGACCTCTTAATTTGGTCTGTCCACCAAAGCCAGAAATCCCAAGGGCTCTGCAGTTTGGCACTGTGACCTAATGCCACCTTATTTCATGTTTCATAGATTTCATAGATTTCATAGACATTAGGGCTGGAAGGGACCTCAGAAGATCATCGAGTCCAGCCCCCTGCCCAAAGGGCAGGAAGTCAGCTGGGGTCATAGGATCCCAGCAAGATAAGCATCCAGTTTCGTCTTGAAGGTGTTCAATGAAGGCGCTTGGACCACCTCCGGTGGCAGGCTGTTCCAGACCTTGGGGGCTCGGACAGTAAAGAAATTCTTCCTTATGTCCAGCCCGAAATGGTCTTGTCGTAATTTATGACTATTCAACCTAGTCGTCATCCCTTGGGGTGCTCTGGTGAACAAACGTTCCCCCAGAT
>NW_005841976.1:2176829-2180055 GCF_000455745.1 Alligator sinensis | reverse complement strand
GCTTTTCGGTGGATGGTGAAGGTGATCAGCTCGTGGTCGCTGTCACCCAGCTGCCCATTGATCACTAGGTCGCCAACTAGGTCATCCCCAGTAGCCAGTACCAGGTCAAGTAGCTCTTTGCCTCTCATTGGCCCATAGACTTCTTGAGTCAGGTAGAGGTCATCCACGCCTGAGAGGAAGCTTTGCGACCGCTCAGATTTTGCTGAGCAATCCTCCCATGAGATCTTTGGGTAATTGAAGTCATCCATGACAACCATGGACTTGGAGCATGCCGCCTCAGCCAGTTCCCAGGCAAACTCCTGGTGAAGCTCAGGACTTTGGGTGGGAGGTCTGTAGTTGATTCCCACCATTGTGTCCCCTGTGCTGTGATCCCCATGGATTTTAACCCAGAGGGTCTCCAGTCGTCCACCCTGGTCGCCAATATTGGCTTGCAGGGATGTGTAGCTTTCCTTAACATAGAGAGCTACACCCCTGCCCCTTTTATCTACACGATCCCTCCTGTACAGGGTATACCCATCTAGCCCCGTGGTCCAGTCATGGGTGGAGTCCCCCCAGGTCTCCATTATCCCTATGACATCGTAATTATTTGCACTGAGCAGGAGGATGAGCTCCTCCTGCTTATTCCCCAAGCTCCTGGCATTTGTGTACAGGCAGGCAAGTGTCCCCTGGGGGGCTCCTTCCTTGCCCACAGCTTTTACCAGGGCTGGGGCAGGGGTGGGCTCCCTTAAGTGCCTTGACCTGCTGGCTTTGCAAGGATTGCTCAGTGGGCCAGCAGTAGCAGTAGTCCCCCTGTCCCCCAGAGGGCTTAGTTTAAAGCCCAGTGGAACAGTTATGGAACAGTGTAGTACATGTCTTCAATTTCCCAGCCTGTGTGTCTGCTGGCTTTAGACACAGAGGCCTTGAAGGAAAATTTGTCACAAACAGGTTTCTTGAAACCAGTTATCCTTTGCCATTCCCTTGGACCATTGTTCTAATGCATATCTACTTTACCTACAAGCCAATTTCCAAAAGCAAACCTTTAAATACCATTTTCTAGCCATTGGTGGCATCACTGCCCTTACTACTACTGCCCCCCAGGATGCAGAAACAACTTGTTATACTGGTTCCAACTGCAACACTAATTTCTTGCAAGCTCTTTTGTAAGGTGTTACATACCATGCCTTGGCCACCTTCTCTTCTCCATTGAACTGCCTTTGCAAACCTATTACTTTTCCTTTGTTGGCCTTCCCTTTCTCCCACATCTTCTCTCCATTCCCTCTTTCTCAGGGACTGTAAATTCTGTAATTATTACCAATTTACTTTTCTCTGACCACTGCTCACAAACTGATGTCAAGCCTCTGGTGAAGGGTCCAGCTGGAAAAATAAGCTTCCTCTTCAGGTCCATCCTGTTTCTAATCTGCTGCTGTTGCAAAAAAATCCCCATGGGGAATTCTTTACTTCCTATTGCTT
This sequence comes from Alligator sinensis, assembly GCF_000455745.1. Taxonomy (NCBI): domain Eukaryota; kingdom Metazoa; phylum Chordata; order Crocodylia; family Alligatoridae; genus Alligator; species Alligator sinensis. The sequence goes on along the minus strand of NW_005841976.1, from coordinate 2,178,606 downwards.
TCCCCCTTCTGCTATAAACCTCACAAATATTAATCTCTTTTGGTCCAGATTTTCCCCTGCCTCCCATCTTTTATTTGTCTAAAATGCCTGCCAGTACTTTTCACACTTCATCATGTCTCCAGCAATACCGGCTCTGGGCCAATGCCAGAGACTGCAACTTGACAAAATGTGTTGCAAGGTGGTTTTCCTTCCACACTGTCTGCAGCTGTCATCTTCTCTCAGGGCCCAGTACTACAAAGTAGCTGGAATTGGCAGGGGACCATAAAGTCTTTGTTCCTCCCAATATTAAGATTAAGAACAGGATCGCCGTTAACTTTTCTGTTCAACTCTACAAAGGCAAAGCTGGGGCAAAGGGACTGCATGCATTTTCTGTGATTTATTTATCTTGAAGTATCCCAGCCATTTTATCTATTGTATTACACCATGTCTTGTTATACTATCATGATGCAAAAGCTCTGTAAACTAGTAAGTATTACCTCATGCTGTATTACTGCAGACTGTGAAACCTATTAGACTTCAGACTAATCTCTCAAGAGAAATAATGAAAGCTCCATCAGTTTAAAACTAGGCTGGATGAAGCACTAGGACATAAAATACATCAAAAGGACGAATTTTACATGTGCAAACATAAAGACAAGATGGCCTTTTCCTTCATAACCTTCTATGATGCTATCATATAAACCAGTGGTGCTCAACCTACAGGCCACAAAGCCCATGTGAACAGTCCATCATTGGCATGAGCTCATGGACATGCCACATGGCTTCTTCAAGAAAGCATGGAAGTGGTGGTTGTGGCCAGAGCCTGCACTGACAACTGGTAACCTCAGAGAACCTATGCACATGGGGGGCTCCAGCAAAAGCCTTGTTAATATGCTGGGAGCCCATGCTCTTCTATGAGGCCCTCAGCTCATTTTCCATTTTAAGGTTTGGGGCACTTGTGAAAAAGGTTAAGGACCACTGGTCAAAATATAACAGCACAAAGTTGGCTTCAGTGCTTGAAAATCTATTCTCTGGATCAACAACTACACTTTTAAACTGGAGAGTTTCTACAACATTTTCCTCCTGACTTTTGATAAACCCCACATACCTATGGTGCTTGTGGAAATGATGGATCAGAGGGGGACAATCTATCTTGTTCTAAATTCAAGCAAATCCATGCTCACAGGACAGGCAACACCAAGAGAGGCAAAATAACTTTTAATGGAAAAAACTAAGTGCCCAGAGCTTGGGCTAATCACTGACTGATTTGAGATAATTTCAGGTATGTTCTGAGAAAAACAAAATGAACTCCGACAATTAGTCAAGGATGCACTGCAGAGTAGGAGTTTTGAAGAGATGGGAGCCCAGGAAGGGTGGCTGTGCCTTAAGGAAATGATCCTTCAGGCACAGAGGGAGACGATCCTGATGCGAGGAAAAAGAGGGAAAGGGGCCAGGAGGCTTCCTTGCCTGACCAAAGAAATCCAGGGCCACCTACGGGCGAAAAGGGGAGCATATAAAAAGTGGAAACAGGGAGAGATTACCAAAGAGAAGTATACCTCCTCTGTTCGCGCTTGTAGGGAGGCAGTTAGATGGGCCAAAGCTACCATGGAGCTGAGGATGGCATCCCAAGTAACGGATAACAAAAAAATGTTTTTTAGATATATAGGGAGTAAAAGTAAGGCCCAGGGTGGAATAGGACCCCTACTAAATGAGCAGAAGCAATTGGTGATGGACAGAGGGGACAAGGCTGAACTCCTCAATGAGTTCTTTGCCTCAGTGTTCCTAAGTGAGGGGCAAG
>NW_005841976.1:2155273-2175985 GCF_000455745.1 Alligator sinensis | reverse complement strand
GGACATGGGGGACAAGGCTGAACTCCTCAACGAGTTCTTTGCCTCGGTGTTCCTAAGCGAGGGGCAAGACAAGTCTCTCACTGGGGTTGTAGAGAGGCAGCAGCAAGGCGCCAGACTACCATGCGTAGACCCTGAGATGGTGCAGAGTCACTTGGAAGAACTGGATGCCTTTAAGTCGGCAGATCCGGATGAGCTCCATCCGAGGGTGCTGAAGGCACTGGCCGACATCATTGCACAGCCACTGGCGGAAATATTTGAATGCTCGTGGCGCACGGGCCTCCGCAAGAGAAAGTTGAGAGGTGACCTTGTGGCTGCCTATAAGTTCATCACGGGGGCACAGAAGGGAATTGGTGAGGTTTTATTCACCAAGGTGCCCCCGGGGGTTACAAGAAATAATGGCCACAAGCTAGCAGAGAGCAGATTTAGACTAGACATTAGGAAGAACTTCTTCACAGTTAGAGTGGCCAAGGTCTGGAATGGGCTCCCAAGGGAGGTGGTGCTCTCCCCTATCCTGGGGGTCTTCAAGAGGAGGTTAGATAAGCATCTAGCTGAGGTCATCTAGACCCAGCCCTCTTTCCTGGGGTCGGACTCAATGATCTATTGAGGTCCCTTCCGACCCTAGCATCTATAAATCTATGAAAATGGTTCTTGTACTTTTATAAGCCACACAAGATAAGCCACACCTGACGGGTCACTATTTAGCAATATTCATAAAGTGGGTGAGCAATCACACACAGAACAATCCTTTGCATGAGCTGAATTTTAACAAGGGATGTGTGGGAGCTTTTAAACTCAGTCCCTAGCAAATTACACCCCTTACAACTTATTCAGAAACATGTCTAATTCCTACTCCTCCACTCCAAGAAAATGATGATGATGATGATGATCATGACAATGATTCCAACAGTGATTTCAATTTTTGTTAACCTTAATTAAGCAATTCTGACAACAAACTTATTTTCAGGTCAAATGCTAAGTGCAGTACAATTCTATTGCCTTCCATGAGGTTATGTTGATTTACCCTTCTGAGTAACCTGGCTCAATTGTCTTTATATCTATCCAATGGAGAAGTGAGGTGCTTTCCACAAGAAATATCTTTATGGCATAATTCAGTGGACAGGGCACAGGACTGGGACTCAGGAGACCAAATTCTATGCACTAAGACACATTGCAGTGTGACCAGGTACGAAGATACCCCCTATTCCTGCTCTCCTAAACAAAGTCTCTGGTACTTCCCCTTTGTTCCCAAAATGAAATCTCTGGATTGACCCTTGCTTCTATTCCCTACTCTGCCACTCACCTAGCATTTTATCTTGGGCTAGTAACTTAATTCCTCTCTGTCAGTGCTTATCCTCTCCATCGTTGTCTGTCTTCTCTATGTAGATTGCACGTTCTTTGGGACAGACACTATCTCTTCCTGTGCACTTGTACAGCACCTGACACAATTGAGGCCCTGATCTTGAATGGGCCCCGACACCTTCTAGAATACACAGCAGGCAGGCCTACAGTGATTATAGCCAGTGAACAACATCCCACGGTGCTCCCCAGGGCTGCTTTTTACAATACATTTATTAAGGCAGGGTTGCATTTATCTGAAGAAAGCAAACCAGACATTTGTGGGGTCAGCTTCCACCTGTAGCCAGCACACTCAGGACTCCCAGAAGGACAGCATTTATAAATATTACAAATGAGTCCAAAAGGTAAATGCATTTAAGTTCCCAGTTTGATAAATTTGGAAATTTTCGCCAACATGAAAACCTCTCTTTAATGTGGACATATGCTGTTTGATAGTTTAAAGAGAAAAAGAAAACTAATAAGATAGAAACATAAATATTTCAAATGCTGTTACCATTCAGTATTCAGTGAACATTTTTTATTTTAACACTTATCCACTGCATGCATAAGCTCTAATAACACTCTGGAATTGATATTAATACACTGATATGTTCATTATTCATTTTTGGATTCCTTAAATGTTCTTTGTGTCATTATCTATGATGTGAAAAGGAATCCACCCTGATGTCCAGATACCAACACCATTTGCCCAAATCATCTTAAAATATCAATTACAATGCAAAGCCTTGCAAGGTCTTCCTCAAGTCCAAGCTCCTATCTATGTAGATAAAAGCCTCTCATCCTTGTGATCATGCCACTCTGCTCAGGGGTGGTATAGGATATGTTTTCATTGCCATCTGACTTAGTTTACTAGCCCAACCATCCCTAAGACCAATATAGTTTGTTCTCATGGATTTATAGAATTTAAGAACAGAAAGTGCCATTAGAATATCTAGTCCGACCACCTGTATATCATTGAATTTAACCCTGTTACCTCTGTATGGAGCCCAATAGCTTGTGTTGAAGCATATCTTTCCTTTGCATTTTATTTATTTATTTATTGATAAATAATTTAACTGGGGGACTCCAGTTCAATTGCTTGTTCAGAGTGATCCATAGATCTCTTTTTCCAGGATCCAATCCCCATATTGCATACAGGTATGGCCTGGGCCCATTGTTCCTAGTTGCACAGCTTTGCATCAGCTTACCAAGGGATCCAGACTGCTCTGATGGCCTTTTCCTTATCAGTACTGACCATATCCCGTCTTTGTGTCACTTATGAATGTGAACAGTAGCAGTTTTATATTTTATTTCTCACTCATTTGTCAAAATGGTGACTAGTGCTGGGCTTAGTACATATTAGAAGTCCAGCACCAGGTCAGCTGTTCCAGTGCCACCTTCTTCACGCTGCAACAACATGTCTTTGAAAATAGAGACCTTTGGAAGTCGACAAAGGTCCTGGCTTACAAGGCTGTCATGCTGACCACCCTCCTCTACTGCTGTGAAACTTGGACTGTCTACTGATGCCACATTAAGACCCTAGTGAGCTTTCACCAGCAGTACTTGCATCGAATCCTGGGGATCAAATGGGAGGACCACTGGACCAGTGCAAGTGTCCTCCATGAAGCTGCGTCCACCAGCATCAAAGCCTTGCCTTTGAGAAATCAACTCTGATGGACAGGCCATTGTGTCTGGATGTCCGAGAACCACCTCTCTCATCAGATTCTCTTTTCCCAGCTTTCTGTTGGCCAATGTTCAAAGGGCAGCTGAAAGAAATGGTACAAAGACACACTCAAGGTCACCATCAAGCATGGGGCATTGACACCAATGGCTGGGAAGAGGAAGCTGCTGACCATTTGGTGTGGCGCCACCTGGTCCATCAAGGTGCAGACCACTTTGAGGCCCAACAACTTGATACTGAGGTGGAGCAGTGACAAAGGAGGAAGGAGAAGGAGACCAACCTAGGGCTGTGAATCCCACTCCCTCATGCAACAACATGTCCCCATTGCCGAAGAATGTGTATACCCAGAATCAGGCTCCTCAGGCACCTGAGGACCCATCAAGCCTGACAGACATCATCCTAGACTCCGAGGGACTACCAACAACGATGACGATGACATATTCTTCAGAACACTGCTTGGAGGACCTCCACTTAATAGTGATCCATCATTGACAGATATGTTCTGATATCTGTCAATCAGACAGTTCTTAACCCACTAAATATGTGCTTTATTGATATGACATAGTGCTAAGGTGAAGTTACATATTACATTTATGCCTTTGTTAATCTGTGGAATACTAAGTAGTGTTAAAGTTAGAACACGATGAGGGCAGTGGCACAGTAAAGGTTAATACCATTTCTTGCCTGCATGGCTCTGACCTGCCACTAGAGGGCTGGTGAGCAGAGGCATGGCTAGGAGCCAAGACGTGTGGGCTCTATTCCTGCTCTGGGTCATGGGGTGGGGCTGGAAGCAGTGCATTCTGGGATTCTAGAGGACTGCAAATTGCTCATTTTATCTCCATGAAGAAGACTAAAGATACCCTTATACACGCTAGGTAGCATGGCCCCAAATTAAACTTTAGTCTAGTGTAAGTGTAACATGTAACTTCACTCTTACTCTCTTAAGTCGCATGTGAACCAAGGCTAGGAACATCCCAATATCTGCAGGTTATTTTTAACAGTAAACTTATTAGGCTTCCTTAACTAAACATATTATGGGTAGGATCCAGAAGCAGCAATACAAGGGTGTGCAAAATACAGCCCATGGCAGATTCCACTTCCTGGCAGCCCTGGTCGTAGCAGCTCCTTCTGGCTGCCACTGCCAGACCTAGCCCTGCTGCCTGAGCACTCTGGACCATCCACCCTGGAGGCTGGATCCACCATTTTGCCCTCCTTTCAGCTAAAAGGATGTGGGAGCTAAAGCCCCTTGCCACTTGTGTACTGTGCCTGTGAGCGCCCTCAGACAGACACCTAAAAGCAGAACTGAGGAACACACTTAGACCATGCTAAACTGGCTACACATTGCCAAAATTGCATATACTGAGCAGGAATTAGTAGGGCAAGGTCCTCTCCTTGGAGACAATGTAGACACACCCTTGAGATCCTTTGAAACATTGGTCCCTATGAATGGAGGAGTAAACTTTCAGTGCTGGACTTTTGCAGTTGTACTCACAATTACCTGTGCATGCAAAGTATGTCCCCTAGCAAAAAGCTGACTTTTATGCTTTGCTATGTAAATGTTTGCATGCAGTTTCAGAGGTGGCTGAAATCTTTGGGGAGGGAGGAGATAGAAAATTAGCTATCGAAATCTAATTCAGTCTCTCACATTTGATGAAACGGAATGAAAAATGAAACTGCCATTCATTCCCTATGGCTGCCTATACATGTGCTTGGAGCTGAGGGGGGGGGCATTTTAATTAGAGTGGTTCCCAGACAGCCACTCTAATCAAAACAACTCACTGTCATATGTATTAAGCCACCACATGCTTTATCTAAACCTCATCAAATGAGGTTTAGATAAAGTGCCCCCACAGCCATTTTATAATATATGGGCACTTATACACATGCAGGGAGGCTGCTGGGCTGCTCTGTAAACCTGGTGTTGTAGCAGACTTGGTTAATCACGTCTACTGAAGCGTGAAAATTAACATGCTCCAGCAGCCTCCAGCGTCATGTGTATCAGCATCCCCATGCTGAAAAATGGTGGTGGGGCGCTTTGAACTAAAGCTTGTTGAATGAGTTTAGTTCAAAAAAGCACCCCACTGCCATTTTTTCAGTGCAGGGACACTGATACACATGATGCCGGGGCACTTTTAATTAATGCAGCTTGTTAATTACAGTGTCCCCCACTCCCAGAGCGCAGCTATAAATGCCCCATTTGACAGTGAGGCAACACTGAAGCATTCTAATTAGAAATCAGATTATAATTGGACAACATTATAACTGGAATGCGAATGAGCATGTGTATAGGCAGCCATCAATATTCACTAAAAGTAAGTCATTGCACCAAGAATACACTCACGGGTATGGTGTTAAGAGCACTGCACAGAGAAAATAAACATTTCAATATCTTTATTTAAATTGCAGCTTCTCCACAGTAGTACTATTAATGTGTTAACACCATGGAATTATTAATTTTCTTATTGAATATTTCAGGAGGAAATGTTGTTCCTACTGCGTGTATGTGGCTTTTCCCCCTTAAATAATCAGAAAAACTTATTTGATTAATTGAGCAGTTTCCATAGCAGCTGTGAGCCAGGTGGCTAGAACCGGTTACTTAGGATGCTAAATTCTGGGTAATTAGTTTATTTTTAATCTTTTAATACTGTGGGAGTGAAGTTTAGTGTGTTAATGGGAGAGGTTTTGAGCAGAAGCGTCTTGACTAATGTGTTATTATCATTTGGTGTTTATTGATGAAGCTGAAGCTTATATGAAAGGAAACCGAGTGGAAAAATCTGAAGCAGGACAAGCTGCAATTTTCCTTATGGCTAGAGGGCCCTGAAGGGTTTTTTATGTTATGTTTTTATCTTGGTTTTTTCTTCCTGGGAACCTAAGGGGTTTGTTTTAAAGGGCAGTTTGTGTTCATGAATAAGAACAAACTTGAGACTTCTTGCAGTAGAAAGGCATTAACTGTAGAGTGGGAATGCATGGAAAAAGTATTAACAGTGTCATTATTTTACCAGCTTTCAGTGTGGAGGGAGGGCTGCATTTGATTATTTTACATTATGTGCATTTGCTCAGCATTTTTTTTAACAATTTAACAGTCTCATTTCTGAACTAGTTTTTAAAAAAATCCCTATTAACATTTTGATTTATTTTTTAAAAGCTACTCATTCACTTGTCTGGCTTGCCAGGTTAAAGGAGTGTGTTTTGGCTTGAAATATGAAAATAGATCGGTGTAGCACTTTACTATTTTCCATGTTCTATGAAGTCTTTTTCAGTGGATTAAGTCCAATTAGCAGATGGAAATTTGTGAACTGGAGAGAGTCCAGTAGGGGAGGAGGCATTTCCTTTCAACTAGAGGCCCTCTGGTTTTATATCTACTACCAAATAAATATTTTATTAGAAAAAAATCCCTTTATGGGGATATTTTTACTGCCACTTCTACTCAACATGTTCTAAAGCTAGACAGGATAAAACACTGAAACATATGCAGTCTGTGGAACCAGCTTGCACTTGCAGGGAACAGACTAAATAACTGAGGGACAGGTCTCATCCATGTGTTACAACCATTCTGCACCAGGCTGACAGGGCCCCGGAGCCAGAGATCTGCTGTAATGGGACAGCAAAGGATCCTCTGTTTGTCCTGTAATGTATGAAACTTTCTCTGTGCCACCTACCCTTCCCCAGGTAGCCTTACACATTTGGGAGGCCACAGGTAGAAATGGCTGGAGTTCTAGGGAAACCATCATAGCTGATACAACTCAGACTAGAGCTCAGAGAAAAAGAGCCCTCCTTTTGATTTCTAGAAATACCATACATCCATCTTGTTTTGTATAAATGAGAATAAAAGATAAACATATTTTATTTCATTGTATTTCATAATTATATGTTATCACTATGTCTATTATTTTTCAAATTCTCTGCCAAATGGGCCTCTTTCCTCCACATCTCAGCTGTAGGTACCCTGCACTTGGTATACTGTGTGAAGCACTGGTAAGATCCAGCTGTGAAACTGTTTCTTCTGGAATTCCCTAGCTGTGGGCTACACTGAATTAGTATAGTTCCTCCATACTGAATTAGTATTTCTGACACATCTCTCATTTGAAAGTCAACAGCAGTTCATACAACCAGACCCAATTTGATATAGGTGGACATCTTGTTTTAGTATCTCTGGCTGGCTTTTTCAAAACTATTAATTGGCAGTCAGTTTAAATAAAATCTAGCTGTTATAACACTTGTCCTATAATACAGACCCCAACAGATACACACTCATTTTTTTATCACACGGGAACATGACCAGAGGCATAGCAGGGCAGTTCTGTGATCTAGGCAGTCATAGCACATGGGGAAGAGCTGGCTACTACAGTGCTGGTAGTGGCATGTATAGCTGCCTCTGCAGCAGCTTTTATTTTTGTGCCTCTCCCCAAGAAAGACAGCACCCAGGACTGCTGCACCAGCTCCCCAATTCACAAGTTATGCTACTGAATATCACATCCATACTGCCTACTACCTAAATCAATACCAATTTACAGAATTGTTTATGGTTCTTTATATCTGACATTAGGCTCTGACTCACCAAAAGATTTATGCAAACTTTTAAATCTGTCCTTTTTCAGCGAAGAATTTGCATACAACTTTTAAAAGCTCTCATATTGGCTCACATTTTCTTACATTGCCAGTGAGAATTGCACTACTGACTTCAATGGGGGCAGGGCTGGACCTAAGCTGAGCACTTTTGAAAATCCCACCATGGATCCTTTGCTTACTCATTTGTTGAAGGTGTTTGGACCTATATACGCAGTTTTGCTGACTGAATGCCTATCTGGTAGACTGATGTCTATGAGAGTAACTCATTGGGTGTGTCTATATAAGATGCTTTACTGAGCAGTAGAGCTAATAACTGTGCAGTAAGCATCCACATCTACATGTGCAGATGCTTACTGCACAGTAATTGGCTCTAATCACAAGTAAATTTGCTACTAACTAATGCAAGTACCAAATTTACTCCTGATTAATAACTGCACAGTAGTGCACTTGTAGGCAGCAGGGGGTGGGAGCTGCCTGTTGCCAGGGTGGGAGCTGTTTCCCCTTGGAGCTGCCTGTTGCCAGGGTGGCAGCCACCACTGAAGCCTGGATGGGGACAATGTCCCCCTGTCTGGGCACCAGGGAACTCCCTGCACTGCTTTGCAGTTGTGAAGTTGGGGCTGGGAGAGCCGTATCTCAAGGGATACCATTTTTCTCTGATTAAAAAACATCCCCAATTTTTGTAATAAAAAAGAAACCCAAAATATCCACATTTTTCCATGTTCAAAATGAAACACCACTAATGTATATACATATATATATACACATATACATATATGCACTTACACATACTCATACACTTTTGTCCTTCACAGCCAAACACAACCACATCTAGTGGGGGCAGGGAGGGAAGGAGAGAAAAGAAAGGGAAAGAAAAAGGGAAGGAGAAAAAGAGAAAGAAAAGGAGAAAAAAGAGAAAGGGAAGACAACGAAGGGGGTGGAGGCTAGGTCACGTGAGTACGTAGGTGACTTATAAGTCCAGTCTTTACTTTGAACAACCTACTGCAACAGGGGCAGGAGAGCAATGAGGCCTGGATAAGGGAGGTTTTCATTTTCCCGGCCATGCATTTCTTCATTGCCGTGCATTGCTGTTCAAAGGTCAATGCTTCGTTCTGGATTTGGGATCTCCAGGATGGATTGTTGAAAGCAATTTGCTCCCACAACTCTGGGTCAATGCCAACACTCTTTAGGGACACCTTTAGGGTGTCTTTGTACCACTTCTTTGGTGCACAGAGAAAATGTACTGGATTTGACAGTTTGCCATAGAAGACTTTCTTTGGCAGGCGAGTGTCAGGCATTCTTGAGAGGTGGCCAGTCCATCTTAGCTGTGCCAGTTTCAGCAGGGTGTCAATACTGGGGAGAGTTGATCTTCCAAGCAACTTGGTGTCCAGTATCTTGTCCTGCCACTTGATCTTTAGTATCTTTTGCAGACAGCACAAGTGGAAGTGGTTTAGTTTCTTGGCATGATGCTGGTAAACGGACCAGGTTTCACAGGCCTAAAGGAGGGTCAGAAGGATGATGGCTTTGTAAACTTTCAGTTTTGCTGACATTCTGATACCTCTGCAGTCCCAGACTGACTTATGGAGTCTGCCAAAGGCCACGCTAGCTTTCACTAATCTCTCATTGACTTCATCATCAATGTGGACAGCACAGGAGAGCATGCTGCCGACATAGGCAAACTTGTCAACCATCAACAGTTGTTGGCCTTCAGGTGAGATGTGTGGTTCCTGGAGTGTTCTGCCATGTGTAGGTTGAAACATCACTCCAGCCTTCTTCATGTTAACAGTGAGTCTGAAGTCGCCACAGGTTAATGAGAGTTAGGTCCATGGATCATTGCATGTCAGCCTGTGAGTCTGTTCATAACACACAGACATCAGTGAAGAGAAGGTCATGAAGCGTGACTGTCTGGATTTTGGAGCTTGTTTGGAGCCTGCACAGGTTGAAGATGTCTCCATCAAAACGATACCTGATCCCTATATTAAGGTCATCATCTTGGAAGGTGTCTGACAGCATAGCAAAGTATACCATGCTGAAGAGGGTAGGTGCAAGCACACAGCCCTGCTTGACACCATTTCTGATCGGAAAGGTGTCAGAGCATTCACCATTCACAAAGACATGTGCCATCATGCCATTGTGGAACTGTCAAACCATATTGATGAATTTTGGGGGGCATCCGTACTTCTTCATGATTTCCCAGAGGCCTTCACGGTTCACTGTGTCGAAGGCTTTGGTTATATATATTTCATTTTCATTTTAATCATGAAAAAACTATGGATTTTGGGTTACTTTCTTAAATCCAAAAATCAGGGATTTTTAAAAATGTTTTTATCAGAGAAAAGCAGGATCCCTGCTTATCTCCCAGCCTAAGGCCTGCTGTCTTGGGCCCAGGGCTGGAAAAGGCTTATCTCCCAGCCCGAGCTCTGCAGTTACAGGACCCAGGCTGGGAGATCCTTATCTCCCAGCACCAGGTAAGCAGTCATGGGGCCAGTGCTGAGTTCCTTATCTCCCATGGTCCACCTGCGGTCATGGGGCTCAGGCTGGGAGATAAGGATCTCCCAGTGCCAGCCCCATGACCACGGAGCTGGAGAAGGATCTCCCAGCACCAGCTCTGTGATTGCAGAGCTGTTACTGGGAGATAAGGATCCCCCAGTCCCATGAACATGGGACTTTGGCTGGTCCCACGACTTTGGCTGGTCCCATGACCATGGAGCTGTTACTAGGAAATAAGGACCTCCTGGCACCACAACCATGGGGCCTGGGCTCAGAGGGAAGGATCTCCCAGCCCCAGTCCTACAACTGTGGAACAGGTCCTAAGAGCTCCCTGCTGACAGGGCAGGGGGACATTGTTCCCTGACCACAGGAGCTGCCTGCTGCTAGGATGGGCTCTACCACCAGAGCCCAGATGTGGACAGTGTCCCAGTCCCTGCCAAGAGACAGCTGTCTCCTGGCTCCTGGGCTAGCACCCAGTGGGGGCCTAGAGCTCCTCCTGGCTGCTGCAGGGGCCCATTGCTAGGCTGCAGGGAGCAGGAGCAGCCTGCTGCTAGGGCCAGCAAATCTACTCCTGTGTCTCCGCATGTGTAGACACATGCCTAGGATTACTTGCACTCAAGTAGTTTATTGCTCCTAGAGTATTTGTACATGTGAATACACCCACTGTGATTTAAAAGGGAGCCATTTTATCATAACTAACACCACAACAAAAAACTGCACAAGCCCATTATTTCACAAGCAAAATGAATAATAGTTCACCAAAGTTCTCATATCTATTTCCGGTTGCTTCTGTTGAGTTTTGAACTACAGTTTAGAAAGACACTCAGAACTGATCTAACAAAGCCAGAAGTATACATGCGTAAAATTTTAGTCTGTTTTTTATGAAGCTAGAGTTTTTCATTCACTGTGGACTATTTATTGACTACCTGTCCTCACCTCCTCCATGTTTTCTGTTTATGTACACCTGCCTCTCTATGGAACTTCACGCTCACAACGCCCTTAACTTCAAACCACTGAAATCTAGATACTGTCACACACTGTTAAAATTACTGCAATAAAAGGTTTATTAATTTTTCCTTTAACAAAGCCAAGATAAAAATGAATTGTGCTCTAACCTGAAGCAAAGAACAAGGCCATTCAGAATTAAAGTTGACATACCTTCTTTACTACTTTGTTCTCTAATAGGTTTTATCAAGATCTCTCTTGAATATTAATATTTCAAATGGTCTCAGTTTTGTCACATTATGCTATAGTAACCAATAACTGAAGTTGCTCATGTCTTGTTCTATAAATTTTAAGAGCTATAGGCACTGCATCACGTAGGGGGTTTTAGACTGGTCAATTGTAAGCCTGTTAAAAAATGTCACTGGCTACCAAGGATTTCATGGTTGTTTCTGTTTTGAGGAATTCATCTCTGCTTGAATATACTAACACTGAAAAGTCATAGGTCTTGTTATTATGTAGGAAGGAATGAACGAGACAGAATTCTGTCCAATGGTGCTGGCTCGGTTATTCTGAAATCCCAGCACTGTCAAGAGTTCATCTCTACAAATTCTGTATGCTCCAGCATTCTGCTTTCCTACCTCTCTGAGTATTTTTGTACTGTGTCTTCAGAGAATATTTGCTCTAGCTGGTTCACACTGTAAAGTGTGAAGAGTGCTAATGGATTTTTTTTTTTACTTCAGCTAAATCTGTGCAAATTAATTTGAGTTGTCTGTTCAATGATTCTTTACCAACTTCAGGATTTATACAATGTCCCTTCAAGTTTTAGGCTGAAAGTTTAAAAAAAAAATGTTCTTCATTTTCTCAAAATAATATATTAGCTATTAAGTGTACAGGGGTGGGATGATTGTTAAAAACCTTAGATTTAGAAATCAGAGCAGACTTGAACTGAAAAAATGTGCTGAACTGCTTAATTATGGAAAATGTAGGTGCTACTGAATACAGTGGCCAGATCTTCAGTTAGTGTAAAACAGTCTCTTCTTTTTTTCTATTTATTGATCTCTCCGATCACCTAATGCTATAACACTTCCTTCAAGTTAACAAAGGACAGCTCTTTCTCTGTACATTTTCCCTATTCTGTACCAAGTGGTCAAGGGGAGTGTGATCTACCTGGCTGCTTACCTGCTGGGCCAACCCAAGATGGCAACTATGAAGAACTGTAGAAACCACAACTGTTTCCTAGTCTGGTCATGCGTCTCTTGAGTTTGGACACTCCACATTGCAGCAAAATATGGACCAGTTTCTGCTGGATCATATAGAGGTCCAGGTGGAAAACAGACAGCTAGACCTAAATGTGGAGCCCCATGAAGGGTGTTGGGGAGAAGCAGGTTTCAGTCACTGATGATACAGGTGTTAAGTGTTTCACCTTTGGCCTCCAGGGGACTCTCACTTTTTTGCACTCTCACATTTTGTTTTTAACTTTTTATAACAGAGGTTTTAAAAAAGACTCTCTCTCATTCTCTACATCCCTCCTCTACCACTAAGAAGTGAGATAGGCATGTAGATGTATTATTTTGTTTGGTGTTGATGCATCTAAAGGAATGAGGCTACTATCTTGGCAAAAGGTGGGTGGGTATTGAGGGCAATCAGGTGCCACTGTTCTACATCAGTTAAAGATCTGCCACCTGAGATGGTCTTTGAAGCCAGTTTTGTGTTTTTTGCTATCAGCTTCTCTCTCACTCCATCACCACTTCTGCCTCCCATATTTCCTGGGTCATTTCCGGAATCCCTGCCCAAAATAATAGCACAGCATGATGCTGGTTTATCATGCTCAGTTCTGTATTACTATCTTATTTTCTTAGGGAAAAGTGCACCTGGAACTGATAAAATGGGGATGTGATCCATATCCAGCCACTGACCCAGGAATTAGGTTAAAACTTCCAGGAGGTAGTCACATAAGGATGTATAAATGCACACACATGCATATACACAGGGATGTGTGCCTATTTACATATGTGTATGCACAGAATACATATATATAGAATCCCTTTTGTCCCCAGGATGGGTCATTTGTATTCTGTTTTAACAATACATTTTGGGGGATTTTTTTTTATAACAGAATAAATATGAGTCACTTAATTTTTTTATTGGGTGCAATGTGTTTCACCATATACTGCTAAACTTTTGGAACTTGATTTATCTGAGAGGACAATGTGCAAAAATAGAAACAATCATATCAAGAGAATGCTGTGGTTGTGTATTGCATTATTAATTCAAGCAGCATCTCTCCTTAGTAAGATAACACTTACAAGAGGCAACTGCTTACAAGTTCAAGAAATTTGACGACACTGCTATTTATGGGCGCTGGATTCACAGCATATATAAACCAACCTATATCAGTATTATAGCTGGAGTTAGCAAAAGTAAGTCTAGCAGATGCTAATTATTTTAGAAGTATAAATTAGCAATGATGTTCAGTGAAGTGGTATTAATGAGGCAGTAATGTTTGAACAGTAGGTATCACATTTTTTCACATCTCAGCTCTTGTAGATACTGACAGTTTTCAAGCTGAGATGTATATTACAGGGAGGAAGGTCCTGACAATGTGAGCAAATTGTACTACATAAATAATAGCTTCTGTAGAACAAATTTGACTCCTTTTTCCTGTGCCAGGTTCTTAGATTCAAGTACTCAGGGACTGAAATAAAAAGAAGTGATATATGTAAAACAGGATTTATTCTTGTCAGATTGCTAACATCTGAAAAAACATAATCATCTGTCCTGTCAAAATCTTTTTTAAAATCACAATTTAATTTTTAAGAAAAGCCTTGCTTTTTCAAAAAATGCAGGTGGGGCTAAGTCCTGAGGTTCTTCCTCAGTTTCTGCATTGACAATATTCGGACAAAAACCAACTGATAGGAAGGCTATAGATCACGAGAATTTACACTTGACCCTTCTTTTTCACTTGATTCTTACCTGCAGCCAGAGTTTGCATAGTTAATGACTTCGCAACATGGTAGTTAATACAAGGACCTTAAGATTTGAAACAAAAACCTTAAGGAAGAAAAGAATAGATCATTTCATTTGATTTGCTTAAGTTGAATCCCACAGAGGAAAACACAGTCTGTTTGCAGGCAATTCTTGGGCAGAAAATTAAGTTAGATTTATTGAATAAATGGTTCTTTGCAAATTATTTGTGTAGATTAAATATTCACTTGCTTCATCTACACACGGATTTGAAATCCAGAACTGGGATTTTCAAAGCGCCTACTGATTTCAAGATAAATCTATTTGCTTTGCTTCCATTCAAATCTCATTTTGTTTCAGGTGCTGGAACCATAAACAATGTTATTTTTTCTGTTTTGATTTGAGGATATTTGCAGTCCCTTCTTCTCTGGGCAAAGAGAGACATTTTTAAAAAGTAAGGGCTATTTTTTTACTTTCATTTTTAACTTTTTAAACACTTTCCCAAGCTAAAAAGAAACCATGGATAAAACTTTTCCCGCTGATGTCTTTTTCTCTGATGGCTAAAAGTCTTGAGGGTTTCAAGTGAAATAAGTAAAATGTGACAACATTTTTGGTTTCCCTTGACTTTTTTATTCCTCTGGTACTCCCTACATATTTTCCAGAAGGAAAAAAAGAGAGGAAATGAATTAAAAACAGGAAACACCTCAAAAATCCATAAACTAAATGACAATTTTTGCTTCTTACTGTTTCCAAAATGAATGTTGGGCTAACACTGACATTTTGACTTTTCAAAATAAAATAAATGCTTTTGTTCTTTTTTCAATCCAGAACGAAAAAGAAAATTTCTCTCAGAGGAAAATGTCAAAAGCGATATTTTCCTATTGACTATATAATGGCAAGAATTCTATCTTCCCCAACCTGTCACTTTTAAAAGCCTAGTCTCCCCTACCGCTATCCTCACTTATGACTATGCTGTCATAGCGATCCTTTCCTCTACTGCTCTGTAGACTCATCCTAAAATAAAATATCATGTGGCATATACAGTTATTACATCACACCAGGGTATAACGCTTAAGGTTCCCCCTTCTTATACCTCTAAGATCAGCAAGTGTCACCTGATGTGTGATGTATAAACAGCAAAAATACCATCAGGAGGATAGCACTAAGAGCAACAACACTGATGTATAGGATAAGATTCAAGTAGCCGTAGTCTCTGCCCTCTTTTCATGTGTGGATATAACATCACTTTCAGCGTGATCCACTGAGTGAAATTATAGTGTTCATTTGCCAAATTTAAATCCTAATATTACATGCTGAAGAGGAAAATATGGAATTACCATAGAAAGAGCTTTGCACTTACAGGTGGAGGGAGAAGGAGGTAGACAATGTAGTAGATTGCAAAAGCAGACGCAATAAACAAAGTTTAATATGTGATTTTATAAGGCACTACAAAGAATTGGTGAAACAAAATCTAGTTGGAAGGCAATTATTAACCTGAAACGATTACAATTGGGACAATCAAGAGAAGACTACCAAACTCCAGATCCAGGGTTTGC
The DNA here is from genome assembly GCF_000455745.1 of Alligator sinensis. NCBI lineage: Eukaryota > Metazoa > Chordata > Crocodylia > Alligatoridae > Alligator > Alligator sinensis. The sequence continues at coordinate 2,160,448 of NW_005841976.1, read as the reverse complement.
CAAAAAATGGAATTGCTCCTCTTTGGGCGCATCTAAACATGCATTTAAGCGTGACTAAATTTAATGTTCATTAAGCTAATGCACATTAAGTGATTTTTGGCAGGTGTTTTTTAAGTGCAGAGATTTGGCACTAAAGTTAAAGTGCAAGCATCAGATGTAGGTGCAATTAGTCTAATTTTGCCATTTTTAATGTGCATTAAGGGCGTACACATGTAGACACATGCCCAAAATGCACATTACATTAGGCTAATGTACATTAGCGTGTCTTGTGTAGATACGCCCTTTGAGAGAAAATTTGAGGTAACCTGCTGTTGAGCTGTATTGTAGAAAGAAAACTGACAAGGCTGACTGATATATATTTATTACAGTAGTAAAAGTTAACAATGTTAGGAGCGACAGGAGGGACGTCGGGGTCGCCGTGCTCTCCCTTGCCGCCTCCTTTACCGTGCCAAGCTGTCGGCTCACACCCCCGTATTCTCGCCCGCCACGACTTTGATTGTATATGTTTTTATAGGGAGGCTGCCTTCCTTCTTCTTGGCCACGGTTGTCCTGTTACCTCTAGTTCTTCTACGGTAATGTTTTTCCGTACTCCTCAGCCTTATGGGCTATGCGTGGCTCCTACCACCCCAATACCACGCCCCAAGCCTCGCAGATGTAATAGACGTTGTTCTGTCCCTCTCTCAGTCTTCACGACTTCTCTGGCGCTCAGGCGCTCTACAGTCCCGTCTCTCCATTTCTCTCTCCGTGCCCTTCCCTCAGGGCCTTCTCAGTAGTGCTGCCCTTTTCTGGGGCTCACCACAATGTCGCCCTTCTCCGGGGCTTACCATGCCCGGACTGGGGCTTCTCAACAGTGCCCCTTTCTCTGGGGCTTCTCAATTGCCCCTCTCTGGGGCTGGGGTCTATGTACCCCATATGCAGTGCCCTCACTGGCGCTGGGGTCCCCACACTATTGTGAGTCCCCTATGAGGCTTCCTCCATCCCCTAATAACCTCACCCAAACCACCGGTGTAACAAATAGTAACATAAACACAAGCCCCTGGGCTATAATGTAAACATGCACCGCCCGGCTATAACTACGCTCACGCCTACTGGGGGTGCTCCATCCTGCTGCAGTGACAGACGCTGCTTCGGCATCTGGTTTCTCTTCTCTTCTCTTCTCTTCTCTTCTCTTCTCTTCTCTTCTCTTCTCTTCTCTTCTCTTCTCTTCTCTTGCAGGGAGCTCCTTCTTCCTTAGCTGCTGGTAGGGAACTGCCTCTAGCCTCCTGCCTGTGCTTTATATAGAAGACAGGCCCTGCCCCTTCCTTCAGCTGGCTAGGCAGGTGTGGGTCATTATCCCACTAGTTGCCTCAGCAACCAGCACCTGAGGAGTGTTCCCTGCTCTCTCAGTAGCAGGCACCTTAGTGCCCTGCTACATTAGGGAAAAATCTTAGGCTCTCAAGACTACATCTTTAGATATATTCTGTAGAAACTTTAACTCAAACATTGCTCTCTTTCCACAGTCAGGATTAGCATTTAGAGCTCTAGAAGATTTGACCAATTAAAGACAGCAGAAATTAGCTCCCTATAAACAGCCATATGAAAGAGGAATAGAAAAGGATCCTTTCACTAGAATATCTTTAGATGATCTCAGAACGATAGTGATTTTTACATTTCTTGGCTACATACCCCTTTCCCTGCAAATAATCGCTGCTCATTCTCTCTACACCCATTGCATCTCTATATGTTCATCTCTTGTTCGTTTATATATATGATTTATATACCACCCTTCCCAACAGAGGCTCAAGGCAGCTTATACTAGGAGAACATAACAACTTAAAAAAAAAGGAAAAATTGATAGCCTAGATTCATTTACTAAACACTACCCAAATAAGGTCTTACACAGTTTCCAAAAAACATCCAGTCTCAGGCTCAGGTGAGTCTCAAGAGGGAGGGAGTTCCTGAGATGAGGGATGACCATTGAGAATGACTGCACATGCATTTTTGCCAGGAAGACTTGATGCACTGGTGGTACTTCAAGGAGGTTACTCTTGCATGACCTTATGGATTTCAACAAAGGGTAAGGGGAAAGGCTGTCCCTTACATAAATAGGCCCAGACTGTTTAGTGCTTTATAGGTCAAAAACAGAACTGTGAATTGTGCCCAGAAAACTACTGGAACCCAGTACAGATTATAGAGCATTGCAGGTGTATGTTCATGACAACCCACCTCCATCAGAGGATGAGCAGCCATATTCTGCACCAGCTGTGTCTTCTGGGCAGTCTTCAAGGGAAACCTCAAACACAGTACTTTGCAGTAGTCTATCTTTGAGGTGACAAAGGATGATAGTGGCCAGATCTGAATCTGAAAGAAATGGTCACAGCCTTCTCACCAGATAGAGTTGGTAAAAGGCACTCCTAACAAATGCTGCCACTCGAAGACTCAGGTATAGCAGAGGACCCAGGAGCACCCCTACACCGTGAACCTGAGTTACACGGGGGGATGCTAAACCCCAGTGATAGATGTCTTAATCCCCCTAAGTCAAATGATCTTTCTACCACCATCACCTCTGTTTTATCTGGATTCAATTTCAATTGGTTCACCTGCTGGGAAAGGAGTAAGACTGTGGGGTCCAGGTCAGAAGAGAAGGAGAGAGAGAGCTGAGTGTCACCAGCATACCAATAGCAACTCATTCCACAGAGTTGTGCTCAGTTGCTTCGTTTACACACTGAACAGGAAGAATGAAAAGATGAAGCCCCAAGGAACCCTAGAGGAAAGGTCCTGAGGTTATAACTTGTCCATCACCACCCTCTGTGACCTCCCTGCTAGAAAACTATGGAACCAAGTTAGGAAGAGTCAACATCAACATAAACACATAGCAACACCATTACTCACCATGCATGAACCAATCAGAAGTTCCACCACATTTACTACAATTTAGGCATGTACACCGTTTGGTATGATGCAATGTATCTCTGAGGGTATTCGCAGCCCAGTTTGAAAACCACTGAACTAGGTTATTAATAGATTTTCTCTTCATGTGCATTGCATAGAAAACTGGTGTGAGATTTTTTCCTTAAAGAGCTTTCTTCAATAATAAACAGGTTGTGGTGAGAAACCCATTGCTCCTTTATGATGAAAGTATCCTTCTGGTACAGGCATAATATTACTGCTACTTTGCAGATTGCCAAAAACTGTGCATTCAGAGGAAAGCATCTATGGTTGTGGATTACAGAAATCACCAGCATTAAATCTAAAGGAACAGAACCAAGAAACATTACCACGGATGTTGTGCGCAATGTATTTGGTCAATTTCCTGAAGGTTTCCGGTTTCAGGGCAATTTCCTGCAGGCTTCAAGTTTTAGCACTTTTCAGCTACAGTTTCTGTGAGAAAAAAAGAAGAGAATGGAAAGCCTTAAAAGCAAAGGAAAATGGTATTTTTTTCTCCCACAAGGGAATGCTGTGTTACAACGCAACAGTCTATCATGAAACAAGGCTCTATGATTGCATCACAGTCTATTTCTGTATGATTTATGTGTTGTTCAGTTACTTAGTACTGTAAGAAATATAAGGTATTATTTCCAGGCAAAACACTTTATTAACCTGCAGTTAAGGTTGAAAGAATCTACTAGTTATTCAGCCAAGAATCCCTTTAGAGAACAGTGAGGTATTTTCAAGTCACAAATATTAGAATTCAGTTCTACTTCACAAAAAACTCCCAAACCCTGGAGACCAGCTCAGTTTTTTCAGCTTCTTCACTTGGTCTTGATCCTGTTCCATTCAAGTCAATAGAAGAATCCCCACTGAATTGAAAAACGGAGGAGCAAACCCCTTCAAAACAGCCAGACACTGAAACAGTTGCAACTCAATCACATAGGTTCATCCCATCCTTGACCTTATAATGTATAGTAGTTCTGCAGACTTCAGAGCTTCCAACACCTTTCTTGCTATCCTAGAAACAGCTTGGGAGTCATAAAACATTCATCTTAAAAGTGTGAATAGGCCATGTATATTTTATTGTGTACCTATAAACTAATGCTAACCTCAAACATCCATCTCAAGCAAAACTAAGTTAAAGGAATTGCTGTTACTAAAATCAACACAGTGAAGTGAATTTGGCTTTTTTATATCAAAACACATCAATATGAAATCAAAAAGTGTTTCATTGTTGTTGCCCCTTATCTCCTATACACCTTTTCTAATTCATACCAAACCTTTAAAATAAAATGTCACAGGCTACTTAGCATTGGAAATTTCAAATGGATCAGTTTGGTTTAAAGTTGTGAAGTAGTCACAAAAAAAAAAATGCCACAAGGGTTTATAATGAGAATGAATCCATCTTCCTCAAAAAGGTATAGTAAGACTAGTATCTTATCCTCACCACAATGCAATCTTCACTGTAATGTGTATCACACTTTATGGTATGAGGAGTTTCTCAGCCAAATGGGGTAGTTCAATTACTTGAGTGAGGATGCAATATTTATTGAGCATAAGGTCAAGGGGGGGCATGTAATGGAGGGACTCCTCAGGACAAATGATGATCATTCGTCAAGCCAGAAGAAATGTATGCTACCACATGAGGCTATTATGTTCCTCATGATCGCAGCTTGACCCTTTGCTCACTACTACTATATATCAACAAACAGGAATGAGAAACAGAATGAAGCAATGGAATAGGCAGATCATTTCAGATGATGATTAAAAAAGTTGAAATCAAAGGACAGGCAAGGAAGGAAACAGAACATTTAGACATGCACACATACATTCACTCACAAAAAGAAATTGTCCCTTGAGTAATGTGTAACTAAGGTTTTAGAAAATATCAATATCAGTTTAAAAAATTATGCTTAAAAGTAGAGATTTAAAAAAATTGTTTTCACATGAAACCCAACCATTTGACAGTACAGCAAGTCAAGGATGGAGCACCCAAATCATCTTAACTCTGTCATATCTCAGGAAGCCCAGGCTTCCCCATATTTTGTTCTTTTACACCTGCAATATAAGAGGTACTAATTATGGGTATAGGGGGTAAAAGTCCATAGTCTACGGTTCACACCAGCTTGAATTTGGTGAAACTGTATTTGTGCATCTTGTGACACTGTGACAGGGAACCCTAATCCTGTCATGAGGAAGCAGGTGCACCCCTTTAAGGCCAGAACCTTCTGGGTATGGAGGGCTGGTGAGGAAGGGGTTAACTGC
>NW_005841976.1:2151776-2155242 GCF_000455745.1 Alligator sinensis | reverse complement strand
ACCAGGATGGCTAGTCAGCTGACTGGAAGAGGCAGGACTACAAAAACCCTGGGTTGCATGGCAGTAGGGAGGTCAGCAGCCGAAGGGGAAGCAGTGCCCCTGAGAGCTCCAGGAAGAAGTTTGGGGAGTAGTCCACAGCAGGAAAGGGGAAGTTAAGGAAGCCCCTGCAAGATGGCGACTGCATCCACAACCAGGACTGTAGCTGGTAGTGCAGAGCCGAGACTCAAAGAGAATTCATGTAAGCTGACCCGCTGTTTGAGCACATGCAGTTACTATTTTTTTTTTTGTGATTATTGAATAAGACCAGAGGTTTGGGTGAGGCTATGAGGGGACGGAGGCCTCATTTTTGGGGACCCACTCAGGAGTGGAAGCCCCGGTGCTAGTGAGGGCACAGCCCCAGCGACAGTGAGGCACAGAAAGAGACAGGGCTGCGGAGAGCCCAAGTGCCAGTAAGGGTGTAGTTTGGTATGACACAAACCCCGGCACTCGAAGGATGATAAAAAGGCCAGGGAGGCCTGATGCCACTGCGGGTGCAGGTGTATTTTTTTTGCTCTTGCTTGGACTGACAGGGTCACACCCTGGTTTTAGGCTTGCAGCCCCCTTGCTGCGGGGCTAGCACCCCTGCCTCTGGGCCAGGGAGTGCTGTGCTCCAGAAGGGAGCAGAAAAGGGGGCCACGAGCCTCCAGGCACTGGAAGGAAAAGCTAGAGCCTCGGAGTCAAACCCTGTTTGGTGGGTTTGGACGGGGAGGCCTAGCTAGAGAAAAAAAAAGGGGTCAGGCCATCCTAGGAGAGACCCCCAACATACCCCAATATAATAGGCAGTCTCCCTCTTGGATAATAATTTCCATCAAGACGTGCCAGGCGAGATTAGGGCGGGACAGAAAAATTCCAAGAGGGCTCCAAGGGTGCCCCACGTAAGGCGTGGATGACCAGGAAGATGGCGCTGGGGAGGGTGACTTGTTACAGACACTAACATATATACTCATGTAATGATACTCTGTGACTTCACTGTCGGCCTGCTGGCTCTGCACTCAAAGAAACTTGATTTGTATTTTGTCACAAAATCATTTGAATAGCAGTTACTGGAGTTTCATGAAGAATGCTTGATTCTTGCCCTTAATATACTTCTGGTGCAATTTAAGATGTGTGCAAAGGGAGAGCAGTGGTTCCTTTGGAATGGTTATGATGGGAAGAAGGTCAAAACTGACATCAGGCAGCACTACATACCAGAATAAACCACTGTGAATTTGGTGAAGCTAAGTCCTTCACATGTGGATACTTTAATTAAGCTAGGGCCAAATACTGAAGTCCTTTGTATTATTCTGGTAATATTTTATATACTTCAGTAAAAATGTTGCCTGAGAAACACATGCCAGTAGAGAACGATAATCTCTACCATTGCAGGAATTCCTGAATGAAATTCTGAAGCTTGTGTTATTCAGTAAGTCAGACCAGATGAACACAATCCTGCTTTGGGGCCTTAAAATTGATAAGTCTAAGAACCAACAGTAGAAAAGACCTTAGATATAACCTTGAAATATTACAAAACCCTCCAGACATTGTGTAACTCATACTTGCTTTATATCAGAAATATTTTTGGTTCTGCCAAGTCCCTCTGGATGGAAAAAGACTATAAAAACAGAAGCTAAATTACCTTTGTGTAAGGGTGTTTTTTTTTCCATATCCTATAGGGTCAAATAGAAAATAGTATCTTTACAATAGAAAGTATAGGAAAGTATAGGAAATAGAATCTCTATAGAAACATTCAGTTTCCTGTTCATTCTATAGGGGTAACATCTTGGCTCCACTTATATCATGGGTAATTTTGCCATTGACTTCAGTGAAGTCAGGATTTTATCCCTGGCTTTTAGAGAACTTTCTGTAGACTCCTGCATTTCTATAAAACACACTTTCAAGGCTACTAAATTCTTTTTCATTTCAACTCAATGCTATAGGGCTTTTCTATCAAAAAGGAATCTGTATTTACCATGAAATAGGCTGTCACATGAGCAGAGTGGTCACAGTACAATCTAGTAATAAGTTTCCTCTATGCCACCATTTGGCCTCTGCTCCTATGTGTTTGGGAAGCAAGCAGGGGTCTTCTGTCAAACTCGCTGCTCAGCTAAAACATTTACAAGGCAGCATGGAGGCAATAAATATTTAATAATGCTCCCTTCTCCACTGATCTTAAAGTTATAAAGGCTTTTCTCTTCTTCAGGAGAAATACATCCATTTCTATCAGAATGTTGCCCCTTCTGTGTTTTTAAGCAGCTATTCCAGACATTTATCATTATTGCTTCATCTGCCTGATTTGAGGGATTGCTAAAAAATAATAATAATAATAAAAAAGGATGCAAACTGACTTGAAAAATTATCATACTAAAACAAACACCATGTGACTGATGTCTGCAGGACAAGCCTCTGCAATGAATCTTCCCCACACCACTTCAAATCAGCTTAAGGAAATGAAAGAGTTCATTATCTCTCTGTCATTTGTGCTGAGACTATCAAGGATGGTGCCAGTGATATGGATGGCTATTGATTTTGGTCCCTATGGGCTTTTGTACACACCACGTTCTTTGTCCTTTCTTGCGCTGCATTGGCAAGACTGTTTGCACAAGCAGGTTTTCCAGGTGCTTTAAAAGTCTTTCTGGTGCATTAAAGTAAAACTCCTAGGACATAGTTTAGTTTGGCTCGCCACAAATTAAAGTGTTGTGTCCATAGACTCATTTTGTGCAAACACAAAGGCACTCAAAGATGTGTAAGAAGTCTCTTTGTCCACCAGATGGCTCTGCAACTTCTTTATTGTTCACCACTTCAAATTGCTTCCACTTTTGAATTGCTTCCACTTTTTTTTTTCTTGTGCCATTTGCCAGCTCCATGCTGTCACAGCTATGTGGCATAGAGTGGAGGGCTCTGGGACTAGGGAGGGGAGGACTGGACCATCCCACTGTCCTGTGGCACTGTCCGGGGACAGGGCTTAATTCATTTCAAAATCAAATGCGTGCAAACACTGATGCGACACTCAAAAATAAACAAGCTTAAACGTTATAAACCTATAAAATTTAATAAGGATTAAACCCCATGATGTGTATAAGTGCCCTATTGGTCTGGAATAGTTATTTTACTAGTAACCTACTACGGTCTGCTGTTTCACTATCCCCAGCCATCCATTCAAAAGGTAGGTGAAATTTTTCAAGAAATAGTAAATTTACCAAAAAGTAGAGTCTCAAGGAGATAAAGTTGTAAAATTCTGTTTGAGTTCAGTGAATAGGTTTGACTGGAGAAATGTTTTAATACTAGCAAAATGCCCATCAAGAACAATGGGTGGGCGGCAGGGACAGAGCACCACCATCCACTGGCCCATGCTGCTGTCCGTCGACATCTGGACATGCGCAGCTCCTCCCCCCCCTACACACACACACTCTGTGTCCAGCCCCATGCACTCCCCCCACACTTCCTTCAA
>NW_005841976.1:2146801-2151676 GCF_000455745.1 Alligator sinensis | reverse complement strand
CCCCCCCACACACCCACACCCCCCCCCCCCCCCCCCCACACACACACACACACACACACACACACACACAGACACACCTGTGTGCCCCCCCCCACATCCCCCACCCCCCTGCACATCCCACTGCCTGCAGTCAGCAGGTGCTCCCAGTGCCTGGAGGGGCGTGGCACATGGCTGCAGGGAAAGGTGCAGGGAACATGCATGGGGGATGTGCCCTGCCCCACAGTCACATGCTGCATTCAGCAGGTGCTACCCACACCCCCCTGCCCACTCTACTCGTGGCACCCTGTGGCCATGTGCCGCACCCCACCCCCTGTGTCGGGAGCGCCCGCTGGCTGTGGACAGCAGGGCATGCAGGGGGGTGGGGCATGCGGCCGCAGGGTGCTGCCCAGAGAAGGGGCATGGGAGGCATGGACAGCACCCACATGCCTGTAGCACATGGGCCTAGGTGCACCCCCCTGCCCACTCCCTGTGTGGCACCCTGCAGCTGTACGCCATGCTCCTCCCCACCCCCCCTGCACGGGGAGCACCTGCAGATTGCCGGCCACAGAGGGGGCATGGCACGGAAGGTGGGTACACAGCTGCAGGCAGCCCTAAGGGGAGTGGGAAGGGGGGCAGCACCCCGCCACATGGCTGTGCACCACACCCCTCGTAGCAGCAGCAAACTACATCCCTCATGGAGGTAAGCTATTCCCCCGCATGGCTGGTCTCTGCAGTGGGGAGATAGACTGGCCCCGCTCCTCTTGGTCCCCAGCTCCACCTCTGCCTGTCTGTCTGTGCATCCTAAGGCTCTGAGCCGTGTGCGCGCAGTTGGCCTGGAGCATTACGGACAGACAGATGAAAGTGCTAAGGTTTTTCTTATATTAGAATGTCAAAATATTTTGTTTGAGTAATTTCAAAATGATATGTTTCATTTGGAAATACCAGATCATCTCATCAGACATTTTTTAAATTCATCTTTTCAATTTTATAACCCCCCTCCTTCCCCACCACCACCACCCCTACCACCACCAAACCCTGCATTCTCTTTTAAAAATGGGAAGTGAAAAAAAGGGGGTTAAATAAGAGGTTTGGATATATGAAATATGAAACAAAACATTTCTTTTATTCCAAAAAACCATTTCAGGTTGGCTTCATTTCACACACACACACACACACACACACACACACACAAAAACCCCATAACATATCTACCTTGTTTTGACCCAAACCATTTTTTTCTGATTTTTCAGCTACCAAGGTGAAAAATAGGATTGAGCTATAATACAATTTTACAGGATTGTATTTCTAAGTGACTTCCAGGTTCTTTTCACTTCTTCAGAAAAGTTTGATTAGCACCAATAAGGTCAGGATTGCCATTTCAGTTCCTTATCTGTTTTGAGACATGCCACATTCATTTAAAGCCCTATAGAAAAGGAATAAAATTAAATTATATAAGCCTCTATCATTTTGAACAAAAGCTTGTGGAGAATGAGAAAATAACATGAAGTCTATAATTTTAAAGTTTTTCAGCCTTCTCTTCCCCACATTGCCAGTCCTCAGGAGCACAGTACACACGTGGTGTATAGCACAAGTCCAGCAATCCTGAGGAAAACCTGGCCCATTTCCCACAGAACATCCCTCAATCACTGTCTTCCCTTCCCCTTCTCCACCTTCCCTTCCCCTCCATGACTGGCAGCACACTCAATTGGGTTGCCCTGCTACTTTCAGCTATTGTTATATAGCTTCACATTCGGTGATGTCTCAGAGCAGATTCAAAGGACAAGGATGAAGAGGTAAAGATGTTTTACCCTCAGTGCCTTCCTCACTCAGTGTGGCTTACATGTCACCCCTTACCAAGGTGTCTGCCTAAAGGTACAAGCTAATACACTGGGAATATTTTCAAAGTAAATTCATACTCAACCAGTCAGAACAATAGAGTCAGGTTATAAAGGGATAGAAAATAATTCAAGCAGTCCTTTGTTCTGATTGTAGAGTATTTCTGTCCTCTCTCTTTCTTTTGGGCTGCTGTAGAGAACACTATACCCACTCCCAGCAACAGCATTGGGCAGCAGAGGAGGTGGCTGGGGCATGAGGATGTTGAAGGTGCAGAGCCATGTGGCTAGGCAGTGGGCAGGAATCTGACCCCCAGCTGACTGGACTGCCCCGGAGTAACTTATGCCTATGGTCAGCATCTACATATGCATTTAATCACAGTTAATTACTCCACCATAAGATAGTACTGTCCCTGTCAATACTATCTTACATCAGCATAAATTAGTTTACTGCAGCGTATTCACAGTGCACATGTATATGTTGATACTTTACTCCACAGTCTGTTCCACAGTGTAGATGTGGCCCTTGTGTCTTATTCTTTAAAAAAGCTTGTTTGAAAAAACAACTCAACTGCACTTCTCTCACTTGTTACAAGTGCTTCAATCCAGGATTCTCAGCAATCACCCAGCTGCTGACCCCATGCATACAGCAAAACCTATTGGCACTATACACATATCCCAAACACTTCACAAGCTCAGACCTTGTCTCACTATGCTTCCAACCCTCCCAGTGTTTCTCCCCAAACTCAACACCCACAGTCCTTTGTATTACAAAGGATTATGAAATATGATGCATCAAGGGCTGAATATTAGCCACAGTATGGGTCACATCTCCCCAAGAGATTGGTATCCCCTAAAATGAACTATTTTTGAAAAGAAGTAAATTCAAAAGCCACAAAGGTGGAGATAGGCTAACTTTCTCCCCAGGAATCACAGCAGGCATGAAGAAACCACGGTGTCCGTAACCAAGAACATGTTTGACAAGATCAGTTATCAGTCAAAGAAATATTCCACAGTTTGCAACCCACATTCTTTTTTACACTTATTAAAAACACAAATGCTGTGTGTAACAGACACCTGAAGAGGGGGATGAGGGGGGAGTAGTCAGCAAAAGCTATAGACTGAGGCCATATTTAAAGCATACAAGAACAGGAGGCATGCAAGGAAGACTCTATGCGTTACCCCTAACATATGGACTGCTAAAAACAAATTAAGCCAGCACTCCAGCTGCATACTTCAAGGCACAGATTTAGTCATTACTGTCATAAATATCAAACCCTGCAGTATATCTGAAGAAGCACATACTTTGATGTCTTTAGGAAACATATAAAACCCCATGAAACAATGAAAACCCAATTTGCAAACAATTGAGAGGCTGTCTACAGGCAATTTGATTGTAGGAAAAAAAGTGCCTGATCTTACAAGCCTTGAATATTCTCAATTCCTACTGACAGTTCAGAGTACGCATACTATGCAGGATCTTCCCAAAGTGCATTGCATTTTTATTTTAGCAAAGACTGGTTATATTTTAAAAAGGCATTTAAACAAAACAAAAAGGTGCTGTATAAACAACACACCACTGATAATTTTGGTCTCATCATGCAAAGCACTATTTCTTTTTCTTGGGGTCAAAAAGATTTGTTTCAATTTCATCAATCTGAATTTAACATCTTATATATTTGAAGCAATGTTAAAATATGTGCTTTCTCTGGGGCTGTAAGGGACAGGACAAGTAACTATGGCCTCAAACTGCAGCAGACCAAATTTAAATTGAAGATTAGAAAAAACTCTGTGACTATGAGGGTGGTCAAGCATTGGAGCAAGCTACCTACACAAGTTGTAGAAACTCCATCACTGCATATTTGCAAAAACAGGTTAGAAAGACACTTGAATGGGATGGTTTAGTCAGATGTTCCTGCCTTGAGCAAAAGGCTGGATTAGATGACCTCACAAGGTCCAGCACTTCTTTCCTACAATCCTACATCTGATTATAATGCTTTTTTGACAATTTAATTTCAATGTATATGAAACAATTTTACCAATAATTTTCTCATAGAAATTTTTTTAATGCCAACATTTTTTTCTGATTCAGAAAGAAAATAAATTTATAAATGGAGGGATTGAGTAGTTTTGGCCACCTCTAGTTTTTAATGCATATTTTTCCTGTCTCTAGGGACAGGGAACTTCCTCTTTGGATCTCAAAATCCATGGCATTGAGACAATTTACTTTCTGCTAACCCTTTAAACTTTTTAAATCCATTACTCTTCAAGACTTTGGGAAGGTTCATATCACTTGGTGTTCCTACTCCTGTGGATTCTCCTATAGGATTTGTCCAGGAAAGGAGATGATATGGCTAAGTCTTTCATTTATTCCTAACAAGAACCAAAGCCACACTTTTTTTTTCCATAGCTGCAATACAGGAAAGCCAAGAAAGTATGTAAATGTAACAGTAAATGGAAAAACAAAAAAAACCCACACAATGACATTGCAGCAATTTATTCTTATACTGAATGTTATTGTCCTGCCATTAATATGCAGTAATTTTCTAAGTAATTAATTTACATAATAGCAAGGGGGGAAACTAATAAATGTGGATGAGAATAGAATATTAAAAGATATAGATTATCATATCAGGAAGGCCTTCGATACGGTATCCCACCCCATACTGGTGAACAAGTTAAGAGGCTGTGACTTGGATGACTACACAGTCCGGTGGGTGGCGAATTGGCTGGAGGGCCGCACCCAGAGAGTTGTGGTGGATGGGTCAGTTTCGACCTGGAAGGGTGTGGGAAGTGGGGTCCCGCAGGGCTCAGTCCTTGGACCGATACTCTTTAATGTCTTCATCAGTGACTTGGACGAGGGAGTGAAGTGTACTCTGTCCAAGTTTGCAGATGACACAAAGCTATGGGGAGAAGTGGACATGCCAGAGGGCAGGGAACAGCTGCAAGCAGATCTGGACAGGTTGGACAAGTGGGCAGAAAACAACAGAATGCAGTTCAACAAGGAGAAACTTAAAGTGCTGCACCTAGGGAGGAAAAATGTCCAGCACACCTACAGCCTAGG
>NW_005841976.1:2142960-2146317 GCF_000455745.1 Alligator sinensis | reverse complement strand
CTCTTTCCTGCTTATGCAGGGGGTCGGACTCGATGATCTATTGAGGTCCCTTCCGACCCTAACATCTATGAATCTATGAATCTATAATGCATTGACCTAAGCATGTGAAAGTCGGGGCTTTATAAATAACTGACTTTTGATGACTATTAAGTATTTGGTCTTAAATGCTTCAGGCTATTAAAGAAGACTCACTATTACAGAGATGGCAAATCATACAAGATAAACATTGTCAATGATATTACATGGGGGTGACAAAGAAACTTTGGATACTTTTCTTACCGGTTGTTCTTAGATTAACCTGCAAGATCCCCCTATATCAACTCTACGCTGATAGCTCAGTGCCTTTATGCTGATAACTCTATGCCTAGAGTAATAAAGAAAATGGGCAAGAGAGCTTCTTTTTTTTGTATTCTTTGTATTCTCCAGGGTAATCACAAATGCAGCACAACAAAAGAAAGTGGATTGGAAAGCCATCCATCTTTGGGACTCAAATTAATGGTCTTACATATAAAACACAAAGGCTTTGGTCCTTTATTAGTCACCTACTTGATACACCATGTGGGGCAAAATAACCAGGAAAAAGTTAAAAGAAAGGAAGCTTCTGTGCATATTCCTCTTGGAGGAATATGTTTTGAATCCTAATTGAGAAAAGAGAAGAACAATAAAACGGACCTGCAGAGTTGTCCTAATAAGAGCGCATTCAGTAGTTTCAGGATTGTCAGTCTTCATGAAAAAAATCATTCCAGGTCCAAGTAGAGTTTGTAATTTCTGCTCTGCTCGCTCTCCAATGATCATGGATGAGAAATAAGTAGAAACGTTATGGGTGAAATCTGAGCTCCATTCAAGTCTATTGCAACACTCCCTTTTGAGTTTAATGGGGCCAGAATTTTGCCAAAGCTAGTTTTATTTTATCTTTAATAGATTTATCCAGTGTAGTTAACTGTGATTCTTTTCTCTTGTTTCAAGAACATAAGTCTGGAAGGGACTTCCTGGGCCATTTAATCTAGTGGTCACAGGTAATATTTTAGCCAAGGAATCCCCGAAATCACCAGTTCAAGCTCTCGCATGGGACTGCTACAACACACGTTACCCAAAACATCAAGAACAATGTCCTGCAATTGCCAATGTCCTGCCATTGCAACCATAGGGAAGTACTCAGCTGATACATGCTCAGAGCCTAGGAAAAGGACCCTGTCCCACAGTACAGAAGAAGGTAATGCCCCACTCTGTCTGTCCCAGTCTGATCTATGAAAAAAAAATCCTTCCAGTCTAGGCAAATAACATGACCCTGTGCAGAACAGCAAGATACACTAACCCATCTCCATTTTTCAAAGCTAAACAAGCCAAACTCCTTTAATCCTCTTTCATAATACATGGCCCCCATTCCCTTAAACATCTTAATGGCCCTTTTTTGAATCTGTTCCAGTTCCAATTTATCTATAGTGAAAACTGGTGACCACAACTGCCTAGATTACTGTACAATGCTACTAATGTGTTGTAAGCACCATTAGTACTTGCTTGTGTATACTCATATTCCCTGCCATTAGCCTTTTTCACAGCTACACCACTTCACAGCTACACCACTCGCTTGTGTATACATCATATTCCCTGCCATTAGCCTTTTTCACTGATGACTCGTGATCATCCTTTAATAAACTATTACTCTCAGATTCCTCTCTTCCATGGCTGCCTTCAGTCTATAAACCCACACCTTATAGCTAAAGTTGGTGTTGTTGGTCTCCAACACTTTGCATTATACACTGCTCAATTTCATTTCTGTTCTAATGCTCCTCTCCATAAGATTAGCTACATTTTTCTGTATAATGATCTAGTCCTATTCTGTATTGTCTATACCTCTGAGCTTATTGCTATCTACAGCTATCATGAGGATATATCTGGTTCCAGTACTTAGGTCACCCATAAAGCCATTAAACATGGCTGATTTCTAAGGAACACCACCGCAGTCGGATCATTTACTTGTCAACATAAATACATACGAAATGATAACCTAATGAAGCCTCCCTTTATTTAAGCCAGAACTTTATCCACCTCAGTTTTAGGACTGACCCCATGTTCCCCAGTTTGGCCAATAGTTTTCCATGATGAATGGTATTTAAAAAAACAAAACAAAACAAAACAAAACAGAGCTCTTGCTTAAATCTAGATTTATTAAGTCTGCTACATTACCCTTATCCAAGAAACCCTTATCCGAGGGTACTGAAGGCACTGGCTGATGTCATTGCACAGCCACTGGCAAGAATATTTGAACACTCGTGGCACACAGACCAGGTCTCGGAGGACTGGAAAAGGTCCAATGCGGTCCCTATTTTCAAGAAGGGGAGGAAGGAGGACCCTGGCAACTATAGGCCAGTCAGTCTCACCTCCATCCTTGGCAAAGTCTTGGAAAAGATTATGAACGCTAATATATGTGAAAGCCCAACAGAAAAAAAATTATGCTGAGGGGAAACCAGCACGGGTTTGTAGCAGGTAGATCATGCCTGACTAATCTAGTCTCTTTTTATGACCAGGTTACAAAACACCTGGATGCAGGAGTAGGGGTAGACATAGTTTACTTAGAGTTCAGGAAGGCCTTCAATACAGTATAACACCCCATACCGGTGAACAAGTTAAGAGGCTGTGACTTGGATGATTACACAGTCCGGTGGGTGGCAAATTGGCTAGAGGGTCATACCCAGAGAGCGGTGGTGTATGGGTCGGTGTCGACTTGGCAGGGCGTAGGCAGCGGGGTCCCGCAGGGCTCGGTCCTTGGATCGATACTCTTCAATGTCTTCATCAGTGACTTGGATGAGGGAGTGAAGTGTACTCTGTCCAAGTTTGCAGATGATATAAAACTGTGGGGAGAAGTGGACACACCGGAGGGCAGGGAACAACTACAGGCAGACCTGGACAGGTTGGACAAATGGGCAGAAAACAATAGAATGCGATTTAACAAGGAGAAATGCAAAGTGCTGCACCTGGGGAGGAAAAATGTCCAGCACACCTACTGCCTAGGAAATGACCTGCTCAGCAGCACGGAAGCAGAAAGGGATCTCGGAGCCATAGCGGACTCCAAGATGAACATGAGTCATCAGTGTGATGAAGTCATCAGCAAAGCTAACTGCACTTTATCGTGCATCAGCAGATGCATTACAAACAGGTCCAAGGAGGTGATACTTCGCCTCTATCGGGTGCTGGTCAGACTGCAGTTGGAGTACTGCATCCAGTTTTGGGCGCCGCACTTCAAGAGGGATGTAGATAACCTGGAGAGAGTCCAGAGAAGGGCCACTCATATGGTTAAGGGCTTGCAGGCCAAGCCCTATGAGGAGAGACTGGGGCACCTGGACCTCTTCAGCCTCC
>NW_005841976.1:2076914-2142710 GCF_000455745.1 Alligator sinensis | reverse complement strand
AACCCCAGCACTCTTCCCTGCCTATGCAGGGGGTCGGACTTGATGATCTATGGAGGTCTCTTCTGGCCCTAACAGCTATGAATCTATGAAACCAGTCACATGCACATCACATACAGCAAGACACTAAATACCATCCATGCATGTGGAAATCCTGCATTTGTAGTTCCAGTACTAACCTGGCCACATGCACCTCAGACTCATCATGGAGCTCAGCATTTACCCTGTCACAGGTACTGGAACATCATCCTAATATATACGAGAACAATGCAACAAGTCTTGTTGGTGGACATTCACCCAGATTGTCACACAGAACAGGGTCGGCCCTGCAGGGGACGATGCCGCTCCACGCAAGACAGAG
Organism: Alligator sinensis; assembly: GCF_000455745.1. Taxonomy (NCBI): domain Eukaryota; kingdom Metazoa; phylum Chordata; order Crocodylia; family Alligatoridae; genus Alligator; species Alligator sinensis. The sequence continues at coordinate 2,142,352 of NW_005841976.1, read as the reverse complement.
ACTGGGAGGAGAGACAACACCAGGAGGAAAAAACGCCAGGTCCTAGTCATCGGGGACTCCCTGCTGCGAGGGCTGGAAGGTCCGATCTGCAGGCCCGACCCCATGTCACGGCAGGTCTGCGTCATGCCTGGGGCTCGGGTCAGGGACATCACGGAGAGGATCCCGGGCTGCATCCGGCCTGCAGACCGGTACCCCATGGTTGTCGTCCATGTGGGTACGAACGACGCGGCAAGAGGCAACCCTGACCGTATTATGAGGGACTTCGAGGCTCTGGGGACCAGGCTGAAGGAGACGGGGGCGCAGGTGGTTTTTTCCTCTCTCCTTCCGGTGAGGGGGCGGGGACAGAGGCATGGGACCTGCATGGTTTGGGCATTTTTTGTTTGCTTTTTATTGTTATTTTGCCTTCCTCAGACACATTGGATGTTGGCTGCAGCCAGAGCTAGGAATTTTGATTGGGATGTACCAAGGCTGCTGAGACTAACATGTGGAGATTCCTGGTCAGGGTCAGACAAATTTCCATATTTGAAGTCAGGAAGGAATTTTACCCCTTGGCCAGATTGCTATGGACTGTGGAGTTTTTTGCCTTTCTCTGTGGCAGGGAGCATGGATCTCTTCCTTGGATCTCTTGGACATGACCCCATGAGTGGGATCGTGTTTCCCCAGGGACAAGTAGCAGTGGCACAATGTGTGCTACTGCTACTTGTTTCTGGGGAATGCCTTATGCCACACTTGTTCTGGTGTGCAGCATGTTGCCCTAGGTGGTGTAGGGGAGCAGCGATGGCTGCAGAAGCCTTACTTGGGGTCCTGAGGGCTTCTGGAAGCTACAGCCATGGTGATCCTGTAGCAGCGAGCCTTGCCAGAAGCTGGAGCATGGCTCTAGCTAGCCAGGAACTGGTTTTGGGTGGTGAGCACTACCGCCACATGAACTGGCCTGCTTTTTAGGTATGGGTTTTTTGGTTCCTGGATCTCCCAGGGTCAAACCCCTCTCACCCTGAACAGTGATGTAGTAGTGTGGGGAATGCCTGCATCTGTGGTGTGTGTCATGCACAGAGCTGTAGACAGGTGCTCAGTGCTGCACAGTGCATGTCCCCACTCCTCTGGACACTCCCCTTGAGTATATTTTAACAACCTTTTCTAACAGCAGGATGTTGGTTGCTGTGTTCCCTCTGCTTTACCTGTGGCTAGTTAGGTTGCAGTCTTGCGATTGTCTCAGGGTTGACTGTGAAGATTTTGCTAATAGGTTAGACAATGGATTTGGACTGGGATAATATTGCCTCAGGCAGGGGGTTGAATAAATTAGTGGTCTCCAACCTTTTTAAGTAGGAGATTACCTTTGGCATTTAAAAGCAACCCAAGATCTAACATGTGCTGCTGCCACCACTCCCCTCCCTCCACCCAGCAGGTAAGTCTGTGGGAAGGGAAGGAGGGGGGCTCAGATTGAGGCAGAGGGAGTAAAATTTATTTGGGTGCACCTCCCCAGCAGGTAAGTCCCACCCAGCCAGGGCCTCACTCAACTTACCCTGCTCCTGCTTCTGCTACACTATCCCTCACACAGGGGCCACAATCTAGCCCCTGCCCCTTCCCACCCTGATGGACTGACCTGCTGGGCTGGGGCACATGAGTGCATGAACATAGGCACTCAGCCCCCCCACCCCAGCCTTAGATCAACTCCAAGAGGCTCTAAGATCTATCTCAAGAGGCTCCGAGATCTACCGGTGGATCGAGATCCACTGGTTGGTAGCCACTGGACTAGATGATCTATGGAGGTTCCTTCGGTTCCTACTTCTCTACGATTCTAAAGGATCCATAAAAGTTTTAAGTGTGATGTGATTCAAGCAACTTGAGGAAGAAATATTACTACTGAAGCAGCATTTTAGATGGAGTCAAAGGGACATTTTATTATGCATTATTTGCATTATTTTAAATGCAGATTGTGAATAAAGAGGAGGAAGAGAAATGAGGGAATCAAACTGCAATGCAAATCTCACATCCAGGCCCACTTCACCTTAGTGGATGAGAAGGAAAATCTAAGTCTTAGAAATGCTGTATACATATCATCGCCAAGATTTAGGCATATTCTGAGTTGAGATATGAGATAGGGGGAGCTAAGCTGAAGATGATATCCAGATTTTAGTTATAAATGAGATGGATAGCTTTGTTATTTCAGAAAAGTGACAGAGAAAGGGGAAGTTGGGGTATCAATAAAATACATAGAATTAAGGAAGATTCAATGAAGGAAAGGAGGAATAGAATATATAAATGCTTTGTAAAACATTTTGACTACTTCCTGGAAAGGGCTTTCTTCAATATTTTGCGCTGCATTGGAAACACAAAAACCAATAAAATTACCTCCATCTTCCCCCTGCCCAAAAACAGGTGTTTTGTTTTACTCAAAATGTATTTTAGATTGGGGTAGTGACAACAAGTTGATATTTTGGAGGGAGAGGAAACAATTATTTTGACCAATTTCTATCTTAATTTTTAAACCAAAAAAGCAATATTACAAGTCTCACTGTATCAGTTACAATAGACAAAACCCCTAAATTATTCCTATCATATGCCCTTGGGGGGAGGTGGGTAGTGGAGTCCCCCAGGGCTCGGTCCTGGGGCCTGCGCTGTTCAATTTCTTCATCAGCGATCTTGATGTTGGGGTGGAGAGCAACCTGTTTAAATTCGCTGATGACACCAAAATTTGGGGGGAGGTGAGCACGCTAGCAGGGAGAGAGAGATTGCAGAAGGATCTGGATAGGTTACAGGGGTGGGCAGACAGGAACAGGATGCGTTTCAATACGGACAAGTGCAGGGTGCTGCACTTGGGTAGTAGGAACCAGCAGCACACTTATAAGATGGGGAGCTCCCTACTTGAGAGCACGGAGGCGGAAAGGGATCTTGGTGTCATTATTGACTCCAAGATGAACATGGGCCGACAATGCGAGGTCATGGTTGGCAGGGCTAACCGGACCTTGTCGTGCATCCACAGGTGCATCTCGAGTAGAGCCAGGGAGGTGATCCTCCCCCTCTATGCGACGCTGGTCAGGCCGCAGCTGGAGTATTGTGTCCAGTTCTGTGCGCCCCATTTCAGGAGGGATGTGGACAACATGGAGAGGGTCCAGAGGAGGGCCACCCGCATGATCCGGGGACAACAGGGCAGACCCTACAGTGAGAGACTGCGGGACTTGAACCTATTCAGCCTCCACAAGAGAAGGCTGAGGGGGGACCTGGTGACCGTCTATAAACTCACTAGGGGGAACCAGAAGGGTTTGGGGGAGACGCTGTTTCCCCTAGCCCCCGCTGGCATAACAAGGAGTAATGGGCACAAGTTGATGGAGAGGAGGTACAGATTGGACATCCGAAAAAACTACTTCACAGTCAGGGCGGCTAGGAGCTGGAACCAACTTCCAAGGGAGGTGGTGCTGGCCCCTACCCTGGGGATCTTTAAGAAGAGGCTGGATACTTACCTGGCTGGACTCATTTGAGTCCCGTTTTTGTTTTTAGGGTGAGTGGTTTTGTTTGTGTTTTTGGGTTGTTCTCCCGCCCTGGCGGGGGGTCGGGCTAGAAGATCTATTAGGTCCCTTCCGACCCTGAAACTATGAAACTATGAAACATTGAAAGTTTGCCTTACCACAGACTGTTCTACCACCAGTTGTTCAGCACAATCACACTGGGTATGTCTGTGGTATAAACCATAGAAGAACTGCAAAGAAGCACAAGCATGTCCACTCTCCAATGTCTCTTCACTTGTCAAACCCAGAAATGCAGCAACAAAGCTACCATGAGGACATTCTCTGCCACCCTTCTCAAGCACTCTAGAAGCAGAGAGCTGAAGCATGCCAGATGCTCTCAAAGTGGTTTCAGTGCTTTCATACATGCAGAGTGACAGCAGTCACACTTAGGAGAACTATGCAAGTATAGTTCACTGATACTACTGCCTAGGTAAACTGCCATAAGAAGAAGACTGAATTTGCTGAACTATGCCAGATGTGGTACTGGTAATCAGAAATGCACAAAGGCGTTGAGATTTTTTTAAAAAATGTTATCTTTACCCCAAAGAAAAGACAGCTGAAGTTACTTATATTTGCCTTCTGGTTTTTAAAGTTTGGGTCAACTCTTCTAGTTTTTCTCTACATCCATAAGGGGTAAAAAACCTACTGTTTTTAAATGAAATCTGAGATCCTCATGTATTTACCTAATTCCAGAAACTGGGGCTTCAGTATATATACAGAAAGAGTCATATTTAATAGATCTGTGGTTTATAAATCCAGAAGGGATTGCAGTGATTAGCTAGTCTGAGCCCCTGCATAACACAAGCCATACATCTACACTGAGTGAATCACAGGAATCATAGGAAAGTAGGGCTGAAAGAGACCTCATAAGGTCATCAAATCCAGCCTCCTGCTCAGGGCAGGATCATCTCCAACTAAATGATCCCAGCCAAGTGTCTGTCTAACCTACTTTTGAAAGTTTCCAAGGATAGCAATTTCACAACTTCTCTAGGGAGGCTGCTCCAAAGTCTGACCACTCTCAGTCAGAAAATTCTTCCTAATCTCTAACCTAAAATTCTCCTGCTGCAACTTGAGACCATTGTTCCTAGTCCTGTCCCCTTCAGCCATAGAAAAAAGCCTATCCTCATCCTCTTTTTAATCACACTTCAGGCATTTGAAGACTGCTATTAAATCCCCCCTCAGTCTTTTATTCTCCATGCTAAATAACCACAATTCTTTCAACCCTTCATTATAAGTGTTGCCTCTGAGGCCCCTGTGGTGGACTCTTTCCAATCTGTCCACATGGTATTCCAGGTGAGGCCTCACCAGTGCTGAATAGAGAGGAATAATCACTTCCCTTGATTTGCAAATGACACTCCTGTTAATGCAACCCAGGATGCTCTTGGCTTTTTTTTGCAACAAGAGCATGCTGTTGGCTTCTCATGGTCCACTGCAACCCTCAGGTCTAAAGTAAAGAACTGAAATGAAGCCAGTCATTCCTGTGTCTATATTTATATATGTGGTGATTCTATTCCAAATGTAGGAATTTGCACTTGTCCTTCTTGAATTTCATCTTCTTGACTGTGGACCATTTCTCCAGGCTATTGACATCATTCTGAATAGCTCTTCCCTCTGGAATATCAGCAATTCCATCCAACTTGGTGTCATCCACAGTTCTGCTCAGCATGTAGTACTCAGTCCCATCATTCAAACCAGTAATGATGATATTGAACAATACCAGCCCCAGGTCAGACACCTGGGGAACCCCACTTGATACTTCCTCCCAAATAGACATTGGGTGCATCTACATGAGATGCTTAACTTCACATTAGCATAGTTTATGGCAAAGTAAGCATGTGGGTCTACAGATGCACATGCTTACTTCACAGTAAACCTCCCTAATCCTGAGTAAATTTTCTACCTGCAAATGCAAGAAGCAAATTTACTCAGGATTACTAACACTCATGTAGACACCTGGCCTGCTGCCAGGGCAGACTGTGCCAGAGAAGCCCGAGTGGGGACTATGTCCTTTTGCCCTGCCCTGAGATAAGAGTCTCCCAGCCCAAGCCCTGTGACCCCAGAGCTCAGGCTGGGAGATAAGGATCTAACTGCACCAGCCGCGAAGTTGGAAAGCGGGCACTGGGAGCTCCTTGATAGCAGTGGGTGGGGAGCTTGTTCCCCGCCCTGCTCTGCCAGCACTCCCCAGCAGCTCTTGCCAAGAGCTCACTGTGGAGGAAACTTACCTGAAGCCAGAAAGAGGTGGTGGGACGCTGCGCCGGTGGCTGCCGGCAGTGAAAGTGAAACCATGGTGGCTCCCACCACCGCAGTCCAAGATCAAAAGGAAAACCCATGGTAGAGCCAGGAGGGGCCAGGAACGGCTCCCACGTCTGTTGTGGTCATGCTTTGTAAAAGCGTGCCAGGGCCAATTGGCCAAGCAGCCATCCCGCACTGAGATAAAAGCCCCGGCAGGAAGGAAGCTGGGGGGATGGGAAGAGGCATTCCCACCTGGCTCAGAGAGGTCAAAGAGGACCAAGGGGCTGGTGGCAGAGGAGACGTGGTGGCACCCCAGAGAGGGAACCATGGGAGACAAGGCGGGCCAGCTAGGGCTCAGAGAGTCATCTACAAGGCCAACATGGACAGAGGCCAGCAGTAGCGGTGATTGGGACACTGGCGAGGACAATGGAGCCAGAACCCATATACAGATGACAGGCAAGAGGTACCGAACCCAGGGAGGGAGTAACCCGTCAAGGGGATCCAAAGCCTGGGCGGAGGCCAACATCCCATGAATCAGGGAACACCGAAGGGCTGTGGTGGATGCTCGGTGCCCGTACCATCGGTAGGTCACAGCCATAGCCCTTAAGAAAACGAGCACCAGTAAGGGCCAGAACACCGGCCCCAATGGATAACATCGCGGTTGGCGTTAGGCGGGGTGTAGGGGAGGTGGAGCCCTGAGAAACAATAATCACTAGGACGACCGAAGGGGAGTACCAGGGGAGACGGGTTTAAACATCTTCCTCCCACTAAAGAACTAATCATCATCAAAGACGTGGCAGGTGATACCCCTGGGGAGCTGACCCAAGGCTGCTCCCAGTAGCCGGGCCATGCAACCCAGAAGGCAGTGATGAGGTTTGAAGGAGACCGAGATGTGATGCTCGGGGAGAGAGGCACGGAAAGCTACACCTTGGTTCATTGGTTGGGAAACATGGAACCAGGGGGACCCTGGAAGCTTTTGTGGCTATGGAGGTAAATTTAAACCCCCAGATCGAGTTGCTGGGCCAGACATTGCATGCAGCGTCAAAAGTGTTGGAGGTCCAGCGACAATAACCCATCCAAGAACAGGAATGGATGAGCTGGAACTCGACAGCATTCCAGATGCATCGCATGATGTTAGAGGACAATGTAGAGGCCTACGTTGAATCATTGGACAGAATAGCAATACAGGCCAGGTTGGACCGGCTGCAATGGGCCAATCAGTTCAGGTCCCTAGTAGTGGGCAAGGCACAGGCTGCCTATAGAGCCTTGCCACGGGAAGAAGCTTACGATTATGAAAAAGTAAAGACCTCAATATTACAGCGGTTGGAACTCACTCCAGACCACTATCACAGGCTCTGCCAGGCCCAAAAGAGCAAGGAAGACCGTAGGCCCCGAAACAATGCAGCTATTGAAGGATCTCCTGGATAAATAGGTACCACCCAGGAAGGTCAATCAAGCAGCCCTAGCAGACCAGATCCCCTTGGAACCATTTATGAAGTATCTGGATGAGGACACCCAGCTGTGAGTCTGCCGACACCTTCCTCAGATGTCTGCTGAAGCCTTAAGGGTCTCAGAGGCTTTCTCCACCTCAGAAGGAGAACCACTGCAAGAGAAGAGGGAGGATGAGCCCCAGCGAGGGCCAGTACACTATAGTAGACAAGGGATTGTATGCTACTGGTGTGGTAAGATGGGACACATGTCTCACGAATGCATCATAGGGGCCCTGGAGAAGTGGAGACCCACTGGAGAGGCGACGGGGCTGAAGGAGTGCCAGGAGGCCCATGAACAGGTGGAAGAAATGGACTGTAGCTTTGGGCGTTGCTGAGAGGTAGAGGGATTGGACCGCCCAATGGTGACAGCATGGGTGGCAGGTAAACCACTACGAGCTACGCTGGACATGGGTTGTTCCCAAATGTTGATAAGGGCTGGGGCAATCCCCCAGAATGTTACTGAATGGTACCCTCTGGTCTGGATGCGCTGTATGCACGGTAAAACCGAACAGTACGAAAGGGGCTTTGTGGACGTGAAGATTGCTGGCCACAAGGCCAGATTACGCATTGGTCTGGCCCTGCAACTGCCTGGGCAGATGACTGTGGGAAGGGATTGGCCACCCCTCTATGAAGTACTAGAGGAAGTATGTACAGAAGAACTAAGGCAGGGAAGATGGGCCCGAGGGGAAGGCCAGATTGCAGAAGAGGATTTGGATGTATCCAACGAGGAAGAGTGGGTTAGCCTCGGGGCGAGCCCCAAGGACATGCACTTTCGTACGGCAAAAGAGGAGGACAGTGAGCTACAACATATCCGGGAGACGGAGGTGGCTCGGGTGGAAGAAGAAACTATACGGCCAGAGATGGATGTGAGTAGTGCTTATTTTTGGATACATCAGCGTTTACTATACCCAGTCCAGGGGGAGTGGACCCAACAACTAGTAGTCCCAGAGAGGCTCCGTGAGATGGTGTGGAGGTTGGCGCACCCCAGCCCAATGGGGGGCCACCTCGGGGCAGACAAAACAGTGACCAGAGTGGGGCAGTGGTTTTTCTGGCCAGGGATGAGGAATGACATCATGCAGTGCTGTGAGGCCCAGCCAGAGTGCCAGAGGGTCCAGGAGAGACAGCCTCCCCAGGCACCATTGCAACTGATTCCCCTCATCGAAGTGCCCTTCGATAGGCTTGTGCTAGACGTGGTGGGACCCCTAACCAAGAGTAGTGTTGGGCATCAATATATATTAGTCATCACTGACTATGCTACGCGCTACCCAGATGCTATACCACTGCGATCAGTGATGGCCCCCCAGATCACGGAGGAGTTATTAAAATGGGTGTCCTGAGTAGGGGTTCCAAGGGAGATCATCATGGACCAAGGCACAAACTTTATGTCTGGCGTCATCCTAGCCATGTGTCAGCTGTTAAAGATACGGCATCTCTGTACCTCGATCTACCACCCACAGACCAACGGGCTAGTAGAATGGCTAAATAGCACCATTAAGCACCTATTGCAATGATGTGCCCAGGATGAACCAAGGAGGTGGGATTTGCTCCTAATACCCCTCCTCTTCATATTGAGGGATGCTCCACAGGTGTCCATGCGGATGTCCCCATTTGCGCTGATATACAGCCACAGACCCCAAGGACTGCTGCAAGGGGTGAGAGAGGCATGGGAGAATGTGAGATGCCAGGAAGTGGGTGTACATCACTACCAACAGGAGATGCTAGAGTGGTTAATAAAGGCGAGGCAACTAGCTCAGGAGCACTTGGCCGAGCAGAAGCAACAATGGAGGTATGACAAAGGGGCCCGTGCCCGAGAGTGCCACATCAGGGACAAGGTCCTTGTACTGCTCCCCACTACCGCAGATGAATTGCTGACTTGGTGGCAAGGCCTGTTTGAAATTGTGCAGCAGGCAGGATCCGTAGATTACGAGGTCCATTGCCCAGGACATAGGAAAGAACGGCAGATTTACCATGTCAATTTATTAAGGGCCTGGCGGGAACTGGAGGGCTAGCTGTTAAGCCCTGAAGACCCCCGGGAGGATCTAGGACCAGAGGCAGAAGAGCTACCAGATAAACCAGAACCAGGCGGTCCACCAATGTACGGAGCAGAACTCAATGCCCACCAGCGTGATCAGTTGGGAACGGTGGTGGTGAAATTCCGTGAAATATTCGATGAGAGGCCCGGCCAAGCCTAAGGGATACATGAGATATGCACACCGAAGGGGGTTGTCATACGGGAATGATGGAGACCCGTCCCCCATCATTGGCAGGATAAGGTCTGGGAGGAGTTACAAAGGATGTTGAACCAAGGGATCATCAGGCCATTGCATAGTCCCTGGCGTAGTCCAATGGTAATAGTGCCGAAGGGTAATGGCATGCTCCAACTATGCATCAATTTCCGGAAATTTAATGAGGTTGCCAAATTTGATGCCTTCCCCATGCCGCATATAGAAGAACTACTAGAGTGGATAGGGCAAGCTCGATACATCTCCACTATCAACACGGCAAAAAGATACTGGCAGATCCCTGTAACAGGAAGAGACCGGCCAAAGACAGCCTTCAGCACCCCATGGGGGCTGTTTGAGTTTACACGGATGCCCTTCAACCTGCATGGTGCTGCTGCAACCTTCCAATGGCTGATGGACCACATCCTAGCACCACACATGATGTATGCAGAAGCATACATTGATGATGTGGTAATTTATGCGCGGACCTGGGAACAGCACTTACGCTACGTGGAAGCAGTGTTGCAAGAAATACATCAAGTAGGCCTGATGATTAAACCAAAAAAATGTGCCCTAGAAGTGCAAGAGACAAATTACTTAGGATTTAGAGTAGGACAAGGTAAGATATGTCCTCTAGTGAGTAAAATAGATATAATAAAAAGATACCTTCCTCTACAGATAAAGCAACAGATGAGGGCTTTCCTAGGGCTAGCGAATTATTACAGGTGGTTCATTCCTTGCTTTGTGGAGAAAACCGTAGTGCTAATGGAGGTTATAAAAGGGAAGGTACAGGGTACATAAAATGGACATAAAATGGACATAAAAAGTACATAAAATGGACACCAGAGATGGAAAAAGGGTTTGAGGATGTCAAAAAAGATTTGTGTAGTGAGGTGGTCATCATAAACACCCAACTTTTCAAAAACTTTCATTCTACAGACCGACGCCTCCGAGACAGCCATAGGGGCTGTGCTTTGCCAGGAACGAGAGGGTGTAGATCACCCAATCGCCTTTGCTAGTCGAAAGTTAAACAGCACGGAAACCAGGTATTCCACCATCGAGAGAGAGTGCCTAGCTATAAAGTGGGCAGTGAACTATTTCAGATATTACTTGATGGGGCACAAGTTCGACCTGATTACTGATCATGCACCCCTACAATGGCTGAATAAGTTTAAGCATGACAAGGCCCATTGGGTTATTCGGGCATTGTCGCTCCAGCCATTTAAATTCAAAGTAAGGTATTGACCAGGGTCAGCTAATGACGTCACTGATTTCTTATTGAGGTGCATCAAGAAGAAAGAAATAGATGATGAGACGCCCCAAGGTGACTTAAACGGGGGTGTATGTGAAGGGAACTTACCTGAAGCTGGAGAGAGGTGGCGGGATGCTGCACCGGTGGCTGCCAGGAACGGCTCCCACGCCTATGTGGGCATGCTTTGTAAAAGTGTGCCAGGGCCGATTGGCCAAGCAGCCACCCCGCACCAAGATAAAAGCCCTGGCAGGAAGGAAGCTGGGGGCACAGGAAGAGGTGTTCCCACCTGGCTCATAGAGGTTGAAGAGGGCCGAGGGGCTGGCAGCAGAGGAGGCATGGTGGCGCCCCAGAGAGGGAACCACAATAGACAAGGTGGGCCAGCTAATCCACAACGGAGCCAGAATCCACATGCAGACAATGGGCAAGAGGTACTGAACCTGGGGAGGGGATAACCTGTCAAGGGGACCCAAAGCCTGTGTAGAGGCTGACATCCCGTGAATCAGGGAACACCAAAGAGTGGCAGTGGATGCTCGGTGCCCGTACCATCAGTAGCTCACAGCCATAGCCCTTAAGAAATCGGTTGTCAGTAAGGGCCAGAACACTGGCCCCGACAGATAACATCACAGTTGATGTTAGGTGGGGTGCAGGGGAGGTGGAGCCCCAAGCCTGGAGCCTACCCCTGAATGGGACAGGTCCCAGCCAGCCCCAGGCTGCACAGGGAAGCACTTGTAGCCTGAAGGTGGCTGGAGACTGCTCTGTTTCAGGCAGTCCCCATCCACCTCTAGGCTCCCTGTAGCCCTGCAATGGGTCCCAGCCACCATTGGGGAGAGTTTCAGCTCCCCCTGGCTGCTAGCCCAGGGACTGACCGGGAGGCACCGGCCCAGAAGACATCTGTCTTCTGGCCCTGGAGGGCTGCTTACTGCTGCGGAGGAGATAATGTCCCCCTCCCCCAGCAGCAAGGAGCTCCTGGCCCTGGCTCTCTAACCATGGGCATGGGGGTTAGAAAGAGCTGCAGGGGAGGGGCAGGCCCCAGCTCCCTGCCCTGATCTGCCAGTGGTGCAGCTAGCAGTTAGTTGCTGCTAGCTGTCCCACTGGTGGATTGGGGTAGGGGGCTGGGACCTACTTCCCCCCTGCAGCTCTTTCCAAGCCCTGTTCCTCAATCACCCAATCAGGGCACAAAAGACAGATGTCTCCTGAGCCAGTGCCTCCTGGTCAGTCCCTGGGCTAGCAGCCAGGGGGAGCTGAAACTCTCCCCAGTGGTGGCAGGGACCCATTGCAGGGCTGCAGGGAACTCGGTACAAATATTCTCCCTAATCCCTGCATATGTAGATGCCTGCCTGAAAACCCTTACCCCGACTTAGTTTACACCACAGTAAATCTAGGCCAGAGTAAATGCATGTGTAGATGTGCCCACAGTGTTATTATGGACTACTTGCTGAGTACAATGATCCAACTAGCTATGTATCCACCTTACAGTACTTTGATCTAGTACTGACTGTTTGAACTATATCTTACCCTGATTTAAAATTTACAGAGGTTGTGGCAGATTCTCTTTCACTTGCAAGTTGCCTCAGTGGTTTATTACTGGGTAATGGTAAATTATCAATGGTTAATAACAGCAAGAGTTGCTATTGAAAGTGTGTGCTAAACTTACATTTGTCTATCTTCAGTGTGCAACTGTTGAATTTTATTATACACCATTGCTACAGTGAAAGCCCTTTACTGCCAAATGTCTGTTATCCATGTAGGTACTCAGAAATGGAAAATAAGTCACCATTGAGGTGGTTGGTTCTCTCATCATAAAACTTGTATTGCAAACTCCTCAAATCCCAGGATGTCATTCTCCCATCAAATCCCAGGATGTCATTCTCCCACTGTACTCAGCCTTGATGTGGCTGCAGCTTGAGTACTGCATCCAGTTTTGGGCTCCACAGTTCAAAAACGATGTGGAGAAGCTCGAGAGAGTTCAGGGAAGAGCCACATGCCTGATCAGAAGTCAGAAAAACAGACCTTCTGATGAGAGGCTGAGAGCTATGGGACTCTTCAGCCTGGAAAAGTGCAGGCTCAGGGGTGATCTGATAGCTGCCTATAAGTTTATAAGGGGTGCTCACCAGGATGTGGGGGGACATTTTTTCACCAGAATGTCCCAAGGGATGACAAGGTCAAATCGTTATAAACTCCTCCAAGACCATTTCAGACTGGACATAAGGAAGAACTCGTTTACTGTCTGAGCCCGCAAGGTTTGGAATAGACTGCCACCAGAGGTGGTTCAAGCACCTACTTTGAATGCCTTCAAGAGAAAGTTGGATGTTTATCTTGCTGGGATCCTATGACTCCTGCTGACTTCCTGCCCCTGGGGCAGGGGCTGGACTTGATGATCTTCCAAGGTCCCTTCCAGCCCTAATGTCTATGAAAATCTATGAATCTATGAACTTTTAGTCCTTTGCTGGTCTTCTCTGCATTATCTCCAGTTCTTCAACATACTTCTGGATGCCAGAATTTGTGTATTCAAGTAGCAATTACTAGGGCTGTGCAGAGCTTCAGTTGCTGATTCAATTTGGTGGAGATTCGGCCTGATTCAGTGGCCAAATCTCTGAATCTGAACTGAATCAGGAGAACCATTAATCTCTCTGAATCAAATCAGAAGCCACCAATTTGATTTGGAGAGATTTGATGATTTGGACATAGACACGGCTTTATGTTTTTTCTACATACCTCAAGGTACCAGGCAGCTCATGAATGCTGAGATGGTGGGGTGGATGGAGTATCCCATAGGAGCGGGGGGCGAGGGGCGGTGGTCCCCAGTGCACTCAGCAGAGGACCCAGAAGTATACTAGAAACACTTACAGTCCACTTCTGGGTCTGCTGTGGAGCATACGGAGAACTCCCCCCGCCCCCCTCCAGCTTGGTGACTGGTGCCTCCTGGGTCTGGGGGGCACCCAGGGTCCCTCCATGGCCAAACACTGAGCCAGTGAGGTACAGGGGGATCCCCCACATGCTCAGCAGTGGACCCCCAGCACTCCTGTGGGACGTTCCATCTGTTCCACCATCTCAGCATTCATGAGCCATGCCTGGTACCTGGAGGTATGTAGAAAAACATAAAGCTGTGTCTATGGCTGAATTGCTGATTCTCTGAATCAGAACTGAATCTTCCAAATCAATTAATTGAATCACTGAACCCTGAATCAGGCCAAATCTGAATCAAATACAGCCCGCTTCACACACCCCTAGCAGTTACACCATGGATAAACAACATACCCTCTACTGCTACTCAGTATTATTCAGCCAAGGAAAGGGTCCAAAGACATAGTCTTTTTTTAGCCACAGCATTAGGTTGTGAGCCCATAGTCAGCTAATCATCCATTATGGCCCCTAGCTCTTTTTCTGCATCATTTATTCCCACGATAGAGACCCTATCTTCTAAGGGTCTTCCAGCCTGAATCCCATGACTTCTATTCTTTTTTGCTAGCTGAAGCAGCTTTACATTTGTTCAACTTGAAAGCCTATTCATTTCTTGCACCTAAATTATTACATAATCAAGATAGCTTTGTATCAGTAACCTATTATCTTAATTTCCCCCCAATCTGTGTGTCATCTTCAAATCTTAGTAAGGATTTTATTTCATCTATTCCAGGTCATCAATAAGAATATTTAATAGCCAAGAACCAATCCATGCATGACCCACTGGAAATACACTTACTCATTGTCACAGGGCACTAAGGTGCCTGCTCCTTTAAGGGCGGAAACTGCCTAGAGAGAGGGCCCTAGCAGCCAGGCAGAAACCCCACAGGTGCAGGTTACTGCGGCAGCAGGCTAATGAGGGAATTAGCCAGCACCCACATCCAGTCAGCTGACCAGAAGGAGGCAGGGCCCTGGGCATATATAAACTCCAGGCCTGGGACTAGAGGATTAGTTCTCCGGCAGCAGCCAAGGGGGAAGGAAGCTACTTGGAGATGCTTGACAGCCTGTTCTGATCATGGTAGGATTAAGGGGCTATCGGAGCTCACAAATGCTGGTTGGGAGGAGGCCCATAAAATTGAGAGAGAAGCTTGCCTTCTTAAAAGGGATAGAGGGTGGACTCTATGTTATTGTTGTGTTGTAGCCCAGAGGCTTGTGCTTTCTGTTGTTATCTAAACCGGTGAACCAGGCTGAGGCTATCTGGGGAGGAGGTGGCCTCATTGGGGCACACTACAGTGTGGAGACCCCAGTGCCAGAGAGGGTGCAGTTACTGAGGCCAGACTAAGCTGAGGCCTCAACACAAGAAGACAATGTCTACATAACATCTGCAATGTATGGGTGTGATAAAAGGGTGGTTCTGGAGTTGCACATACAGCCTATACAGCTTGGGGGTATCATAAGGCACCTCCTGAGTATGGGACCCAATAAAGGGGTCCAGCAACCCACAGGGTTTAGAGGAGTCTGTCAGGACTGTGGTAGAGTAGCAACTCAAGGGCAGCCTCCCAATTCATCATTTATATCAGCAAGATGTGGCAGGCAAGATTAGTAGGCCCATAAGGCAGAGCCGGCATGATCACAGTGCCCTATGGACATCACAGCCATCCCAGGGTGGGGCCATGACATGACACTTATTGATAATTCTCCATATATACATACATCTGAAGACCTATGAACAGAAGAATTTTTATTCTTTTTAATATATGCCAGGTTGAATTTGAATCATTCTAGATTGTTTAATCAAACTCTTATGTGATGCCAAGTCAAATTCTTTAAATATTAAATATATTGTATATTACATCAATACCATTACCTTTATCAACCAAACTAGCAATTCCATATAAAAAGATGTCAGTTTGTTTGACAAGATCTATTTTCCATTACCCCATGTTGATTGGCATTCATTATAATACCCTTCTTTAGTTTTTTTATTAATTGAGTCCCATATACACTGTTTCATCATTTTGCCTGGGATGAATTTCAAGCTGACAGGCCTATAATTATATGCATCTTACTGTGTACCCCTCTGAAACACAGGCACAATATTAGCTTTCTTCCAGTCCTCTAGGACATCCCCCAAGTTCTGAGACTTTCTCAGAATAAACAATAATGATCCAGAAAGCTACCAGCTCTTTTAAAACTCTCTGATGCAAGTTATCTAGACTTAATTTTTTAAATAACGTCCAGTAGTTGTTGTTTGACATCTTTCTCAGTTACTGTTGTAATAAAGCTTTTTGTCAGTGTTATATGATATGGCTTCAGCACTTGGTTTTTCTCTAAATATGGGCAGAAACATGTATTTAACACTTGGCTTTTTTACATTATTATTGACATTTCTTTTATTTCCATGTAATGATAGACCAATCATATTTTTAGGATTCCTTCTTCTCCTTATATACCTTAAGAACTTCCTATTGTTGTTAACTCTCAAACATTGATTTCTCCCTGTATTCTTTTTCTTCCTTTATTGATTTTTTTTTTTTTTTAAACAAGTGGTAGCTTCTACTTTACAGGCATCTCTCTCAGCTTCCTGTTTTCTCCATTAGTCACACACACACACACACACACACACACTTACTCCTTGTGTACCCTTCTCTGCCAGATATGTTTTTTTAATTAGCGTCATCTCCCTTGCTGAACACAGTAAAATAATCCAATAAAATTGCAGAAGTTGGCCACAGCACATAATGCTGTACCTGGCAAAAGTGAGTTAAAACCTTTGGTCTGACAACCCAAAGGGGTTTGGAGACATCAGTCCATGGAAAGCTTAGGGAGGAGAGGTTTACAGATGTCACTGGCCATGTCTACATGAAATGCTGACTGCGCAGTAGCATGATACTACTACACAGTAACATCATGTGGTAACAACAGTGATGCAATGTTAATTCACAGTAGTATTAGACCACTGTGCAGTAGCATCATGAAAAAGATTCTCGTCAGCACTACTGCACAGTAACTTGGGTTACTGCGCAGTCATTTCGTACTTGTTTATACAACTTTATACAAGTACGAAATGACTGCGTAGTATCAACTAAACAGTCAGTGTCTCATGCAGAAGTACCTACTGAAGAACTATTCCACCTTGTTACTGAAACCCTATTCTATACCATCTTCTGCCTCCTTAGGCCCTTCTTATGTATACTTTGTCAAACTTTGTTTGGTATGCTCCAGCCTTGCCAGTTGGAATGAATCTCAGCTTTCATTTGGAGGGAGAAAAAGAAGATGAAAAAACAAATCAAAGTAAAACCAAAATACAAAGCAACAACCACCAAAAGGCTTCAGACATATCCAGGCACTCCTTTCAGAGAAAAGCTTGAAACTACAACAAGGGCACCCTGAGTTCTCAAACCACAAGGCAAATAAGAGCATCAATATATTACAATGTTTTTAAATGTCATGATTTTTAAGACAGTCTTGTGATTATCTGCAGGCCAATTTGTGGTATTTGAACTTTTGAGGTTGGCACAGTGATGTTCTTCTGAGCAAGAACACTCAAATCTATTAGGCATCTCTTACAAAATGAATAAATAAATGGATGGCCCAAGATTAAGGAAAACACTGTAAATGAAGATTTCTTCCCATTCATAACTCTCTTTTGCAAGCATACTTACAGTCCCCCATCTTTCCCCACACTCTCCCTCTATTCATATCTGCTCTCACACATTTATGCTCTCCATCCATTCATCACAAATCTGCAGTGGGAGGCAGGTTACCTCATCTTTTAAGGCAGCCCTACTGAGAATCTGAGTGGCTCTCTGAACAGGCAGTCACTAGTTCAGTCCAGTTATAACAAATCTGGAAGAAAACCTAAAGGTATATGGCACCTTCACACATCTCTGTATCTTGAACTAGGAATTGGTGAGTTTAGTATACTTAAAACATCCCACCTTGACAGTACCTGACTCTGAAGTCCTTTGTGTGTGTCTTCTGAACAGGTGGAACAGACAACAGTAGTGTAAGTCTCTTTCACAATGTGGTTCAGCCCTAGACTAGGAAAATGCCTGAAGATGCATTGAACTTGGAGGTTAATGCAGCATGAGCACACTAATACATTCCAGGTTTACAGTAATCTAGCTAGTGAGAGTAATAAATTGGAGTAACAAGAGTTGTAGAGATGTGGCATCACAGGCTCAACCTGGGCTAATCAGGCATGGCAGAAAATCTGGGTATCTTGCCCGTTCTGAAACTTGTACCAGTGTGCATTCACTTCTATGTTACCCTCTACTACTAACTTAAAGTCAGAATGCCTACCGCAGCTGCAAACCCACTTTCATTTTGCTATGTAGATGTAACTTTGATTTCCATGCCATTCTACCCACAGTCTTTGTTACTTGAATACTATTAAGCCCCAACAGGATTTCTGTGCTGTGGAAGCTTGTCTACCTGAAAATGGACAATGGCCATCAAATGCATTTCACATACCTCACCGAATGGCAATCAGATTTTCAGGATGGTTTGCTGGAAATTAAAATTGTAGCGAATCAATACAATTAGCCGGTAGTGGTAGAGCATGAAGTATGTGATTTATGTTTTGTGATTCTCTGCATGCAAAGTTTTCGGTCTTGCACAGCTGAGAAACATCCATTTAAATGCTTCAGTTAAACCCTAACCGAAGACCAGTGGCAAAGATATCGAATCAGTGGTTTGCATTTTTCTTTTTTTCTATTGACAAGACCCCAGATATTAGCTATGTAAAATGAGCTATGAGCTATAGAACAATTATGCAAAATAAAATTATTCCCACATCTGACTGGGCACATTTGGATCACAATTCACTGGATTTGACTGTAGTCAAGGGGACAGAACATGCTTTTCTGCTAATAATGTGTGTGTGCACACAAGTGTGAAAAAAAAATAGATGCTTCCATCCAACTGAGAGAATAATAAACTTACCCTTTTAATCCTCCTGGCAAGAGCCTGACTGTTCCCAAAGATAACTTATTATAATCAATTGGACTGGCATATTGCTATGTGAAAAAAAAAAAAAAATCCCACCCAAATCAAGAAGCTGCATTAGGCGAAGGGTGGAAATGGGTAGGCCAACTTGATTCTCCTTTATTAAATGTGTTACCACACAGATATAGGGAATGTCTACAGTGAAGCACTGGCATGCCCCAGACATACCCTGATCACTGACATACTGCAAAAGCATATAAGGAGGACACTCTGGGTCCACAATTCAGCAGCTGCTCTCAAGCATCATGGAAAGCAATGTCCTGAGACCAGCTACAAATGGTTTCCCCGAGCAGTTGCACTGGTTTAATTCTGGATTTGGAGCATGTCTGTGGGAACAAGTGGGCAGGGAATACTTGAGGCCATCTCAACCATAGACTGATGCTGCTGGGTTATCTACATGCCCTTGGGACCCTCAAAAAATTTAAGATGGGAGTAAAACCCCAGTAATGTATCTTACTATGCCATCTATTTAATATTTGAGAAGCCTAAGGGGATTGGGGAACTGTTATGGCAAATGTAAATGGTCTTTGCTAATATAAATTAATTACAACTGATAACTCCAAGGAAGTGTCAGGGGGAACAAGCAGAAATAACTAATGTGGTCATGTAAAACAACAGGAGAGCAACATCCAGAAATACAGCTGTATTTCTCAATGACAGCACAAACTAACCAGTCTAGACAGGCCAGCAGATCTCCATTTGTCTCAGCCATCATTCCCCACCCCTCACTGTATTTTGCAGAAAACCTATTTCATGTGTCACAGGGGTGTAGGTTGTAGCTGTGTTGGTCTAAGGACATATGCAGACAAAGTTCTTTGTGTGAATCTGATATCTTTTATTAGACCAACTTAAACAGTTGGAAAACAATTATTAAGTAAGCTTTCGGATTCAAAAACCCTTCATCAGGCTAAGGAAGTTTCAGCAGTTGGTATGTGCTCTTCCTGTATGGAATGAAAAGTAAAGAATCAGAGGCTGGGCTGGGCTGGGCTGCATGCAAGACAGGTAGTCAGTGAAAATGTAGATTGAGGAGTCAATGGGTGAGAGACAGGCAGGGGAGGATGGGGAAGTAGAGAGTAGGGGGATGAATAGTGGAGAGATACCTGGGGAGTCAGATGTCAGGCAGGTTATAATGTGTCATAAATCCAATGTCTATATTTAGTCCATGATTTTTAGTATCCAGGAGGTTGATGAAGTGGAGTTCATAGGCTCATCTATGAGAAGTGTTTTCTAAGAATTCTTGGGTCTCACAGCTGCACCTTCAGAAATGTGATATATCTCATCCAATGCACCAAATGCCCTGATGGAAAATACGTAGGAGAGACCAAACAACAACTGCACACCAGAATGAACGCACACCGGAAATCTATCAAAGGCAAGAATACCCAGTTACCGGTGGGGGCACATTTCTCACAAGAAAACCAGTCACTCTCCAATCTCTCAGTCCTGATCCTCAAAGGGAACTTACAAAACGCTTCCCAGAGACGAGCCTATGAACTCCACTTCATCAACCTCCTGGATACTAAAAATCATGGACTAAATAAGGACATTGGATTTATGACACATTATAACCTGCCTGACATCTGACTCCCCCAGTTTTTCTCCACTATTAATCCCCCTTCTCTCTACTTCCCGCCCTCCCCTGCCTGTCTCTCACCCATTGACTCCTCAATCTACATTTTCACTGACTACCTGTCTTGTATGCAGACCAGCCCAGCCTCTGGATTCTTTACTTTTCATTCCATCCAGGAAAAGCGCACACCAACTGCTGAAACTTCCTTAGCCTGACAAAGGGTTTTTGAATCCAAAAGCTTGCTTAATAATTGTTTTCCAACTATTTAAGTTGGTCTAATAAAATATATCAGATTCACCCAAAGAACCTTGTCTGCATGTTTCATGTGTCAGACACTTGCCAATCATGAATAGGATCCCTGGTCCCATTTGAGGTAACAAATCTTAGGAGACCCTCTAGGCTGTAATACACTAGCTTATAGAGAGAGTGGTGTACACGTGGGTGTGGGCATGTATCATTCCCCTCAAGTAGTGGAGGTAACTATAATTAGCATCATCTATAATTTCTCCCTTGCTTTTAGGCTTTTTTTGTACCATATGTGCTTGTGTAATGCATATATAAATTTATGGGGGTGGGGGTGCCAGAACACCTGCTATATATATATCTCCTGCTTGTTCTATTAATGCATGAGATCTGCTGTCATTTTTATTCTATCCACTCCATTCAAATAATTCTGCCTACAAGATGTAAATCCATTTTTCATCCATACAATCAAAGCACTCCAGTAGAAAGACAGTATTATCCCAAGCCAAGGCTCTGGATCCCCACATACACAGTGGTGATCTCAGTACTGCTATTATTTCATCCATGATGACTCCCATTGTGGACATTCATATCACATTAAATGCCAAAAATATATAAACAATTATATTTTATGATTTTTAAAAAACACTCTGTCTCAAGCAGATATTTCATACCCCCACAGCTCATGCAAATTTGTTACCCATGATTCCAGTCTATCTTAAAGGTACTTAAATGACCACCATCATTGTCATATCTTGTATTATCTCCATTTACAGATGGGGAACTGAGCCACAGAGAGGCTAAACAACTTGCTAAATATCTAAAATGAATTAAACCCAGCCCTCAAATCCCAAGCAAATGCTGTAACAGTGGAACCATCCTCCTTCTTCTACAGCCTTAAAGACAAACTGTAGCTCAGGGGAAGAGACAAAGGTAGCCTTAAGCCATATTTGTGCCCTTGGTTTCTGATCTGCTGTTGGATAAGCAATGCTGTGGGTGGCTTTTATATCCACCTTGACACTGGATTGCTCCTGAGCTTGGAATTGCCATCACTTTATATTCTAGGATTACACCTGTTCTCATCACCCAAAGTAAAGTCTGTGGGTTTCACTGTGGAGAACAACAAAGGCTGTTGCTTTTAGTTGTGGACTC
The DNA here is from genome assembly GCF_000455745.1 of Alligator sinensis. NCBI lineage: Eukaryota > Metazoa > Chordata > Crocodylia > Alligatoridae > Alligator > Alligator sinensis. Next base: position 2,120,777 of record NW_005841976.1, on the reverse strand, counting down.
GGGGGACTCTTTTCCATACTGTTAGCCATCATTTTATTGTGCTGAAGCAGCACTCGGAACAGAAATACCAGGGTATTCTTCCTATTAGTCTCAGTAAGGGAGCAACTTTATGGGTCCCAATTCTCTGAGTATCCTCTCCTACTATTGAAATCAAATGGAAATCAAGTGATAGAAGACTAAATATTTGCTATCAACATATGACATTCACTGTCTGCTCCTTGCTTTATAAACTATATGTGAATTCAGAATTGGTTTCTAACAAGGTTGACAAGTTTTGTACATTAGCTCATAATCGTGATGACTGATATTACATCAGGCTTCCCTAAGGTAACTGGGTCAATTCTAGTTTTCTTTTGTAATTCCTGGAGATAGGGCCAGCAATGTGCTTATAACATGTAAAGGCAGTGCTTTATTTCATTAATACCTCACTGTCTTTCAGAGGATTTGAATGACAGCTTCATTAGAACAAACATAGAGAACACAAAAGCATTCTTTAGTCACTAATCCAAGGTTTCACTAGGTTGCTACAGCACCGGCGTGAAGTCCCAACAGTGTATTGCTCTCATTATAGTCACTGTGTGGGGGCTTCTGCTGCTGCACCATGGACTGCCCAGGGGGCCACCACCTGGGTTCCCCCTTTAAGTCAGTGCCTGGGGCTGGTGCCCTGTTTGCCAATCCTAAATAATTCTACTGAGTCTAATTTAGGAAAGAATAACATTGTTTTTCATGATAGTAGAAGCAGAAAAACTCATCAATTATGTACCACTAAAAGAAGTAGAAAGGAGCCATTAGAAAATGAGCAAACTGGGACAGAATTAGAGTAAAGAGGAAAGATTTAGGAATTGGTGGATATGTCTACATGAAACACTTTCCTGCATAATAGATTAATTTACTGTGCAGTAAAGCATCACTATTTAACTGTTCACAAGGCTACTGCACAGTAAAATAGGGTAATGTGTGGTTTTCTACTATGTCAAAATACAGGTATTAGATTAACTGTGCATTACATACTGCTCAGTAGCACACATGTAGTTGCTAAATGGGAGCAACTTGCTCTCAGTCAGCCCAGGCAGCAGGGGGCCCACCGCTACCTGGTTAAGCTCCATGTGGCAGGGAGATGTGCTGGCTCCAGGGGGGTTACCCTGTGGGGGCAGGCCAACCCTCAGGATCTCAATATTGCACTGTTAAACAGGAGGGCATGGTGTACAACTGCACATGCACACATTCAAAAATCAATTGGATGCATACACACAACCAACTCAGACACATGCACATCCAAACTAGCCTACGCACATGCATACCTATCACCAATTCAAGCACATACACTATATATATATATACACACATACAACCCACCTATACATAGGTAAGTTCCTAACTTGGATGGTACAGTGTGTATCTGTGTGCTTGGGGTACCTGGGGGAAGGTTCAGGTGAGAGAGAGAGTTGAAGTGTAGGGAGTGAAATTTGCCAGAACCGGGATTAGAACTGGTAGACTACACAGAAGCTGGCTGAGGAACTGAGGCTTGGATTTACTTCAGGTGGACTGGGTCTGGAAACTGAGGCAGACAGCTGAGATACTGCAGGGGGGTAGGGGGCAGATAAGTGGTGGCAAGGAGGGGACTGCCAGGAAAGAAACTGAGGCAGAAACCTGGTTGCTCAGGGGAAAAGGAAAAGGCAGTGGGGATAAGACAGTGGCAAAGAAACAGGGGGTTTGGAGGCAGAGAGGAGCTCAGGACAGGTGTTGGAGGTGGCAGTGAGGCAGAAGCAGGAAAGGGAGAAATGAGACAGAAATTAGAGGAGCAGAGATTGGAGCAGGGCCAAACCATAGTAAAGTAAAGCCCAACATGGGGGTCCAAATAACAGTTTTATTAAACAGACACACTGCAGAGCCCCATGAAGTTATTGGTACACACACACACACACACACAGAGGCAGCAGGAGAAAGAGTCTCAGTGGAAGGGTTGGAGTCCAGGTAGGGAAGAGAAACAGAGTCCAAGTCCTTGGTTGAAGAGGGGGTGGGGGGTGATAGCTACCTATCCAGGCTGGAAAGGGGTCCTTGTCCAGTAGGTGTTGTCCAGAGGGGGGTCACCGGCAGGGCCTCTGGGTGGATAGGTGGTGTGGCATGGTGCTGGTCCAGATGGAGAGGGCATCCCATGGAGTCTGTCTTCATTACCCCTTTTATGGGGCAGTCTACCTCTGATCTCCTATGGGGACAGCCTGTCTAGGCAAGGTCAGTCCTGTCCCAGAGGTCTTTAGGTGTTCTTACTAAGCATGTGCAGCCTGGCACAATGGTGGGTTGCCTCATCTTTTGTTTCTTGAATGCTGAGGGTGGTTCTAAGGGCTGAGTCATTTGTCCAGGTATTGGTGTTTGATAGGTCAGTCATTCAGAGGGAGCTATTTTTAGACCTACTACCATTGTCTCTCAAGCACCCTCATTCATCCCCATTCATTCAGGAACCAAGTTACATAGGAGGGATAGGTGTAAGTCATGGATTACACAGCTGGGCCTGGGGACAGGATGGAGACTTAACAAACAAAACGGAAACTTGACATGACTTCTGCTAACTTACCTATGTAGGCCTAAATCATATAGTACCAGTAAAACAGTAATATAGAACAGTAAAAATCAATATAAACATAATAATTATACAATATAAAGAAGAAGAAAAAACAAAACAAATACAACTTGCTACCAAAAGTAAATGCTGAAGCTTATCCTATGTCTTAGCTCACTTATACTTATCTATAGGGAATAGAGAGGGAGAGACAAAGTCAGAAATGGTTGGGAAAGGGGAGGGAATGTATTTAAAAAAAAAAAAGAAAAGAAAAGAAAAATGGGTTTTTACTACAGGGGCAGCTGTCTCCCCACCACATGGAGATTGACACTTCCTTAGAGTTATCAGGTGAAGATGGACCCAATCCCAACATGGTGGGAAGATGTGTCCCCACTTGGCAGGGACAGCCACATGGGGTCCCAATCCCTATGTGGCCTGGAGAGGTGTCACTGCCTGGTGGGAATAGCCCCAATGATGCCTCCCCAAACCACATGGGGATTGGGACAGCCCTCAGCTGACACTCGGGGAAGCCTGGTGCTCCATTTGGCTGCTCCAATTGGGCAGGGCAGGGAAGGAGAGCAGAAACATCCCTGGTCTCAGCTGCTCTGGTTGGGAGCAAATTTGTTCCCAAGCCAGGGCATGTGTAGACCCTTTCCCCACAGCAGTTTACTGCACCATTTTTTAATGTGCAGTAACCTTACTGTGAATTAATAGTGTGTGTAGATGTGCCCAGTACATCATGGAGGATTGCTCTGCCTGGGATTCTGGCCCATGAAGGGGAATGAGATACAAGACAACAAACTGAAACTCCTATAGGGCTGTGAAACAATATTTACAAATTTAAATGTAGTATTTTCCACCAGTGGCAGATAACTGACTTTATTTCCTGGAAAAAAAATGGTTACCAGATTTTCTATTAAAAATATGGTTTTGACAGAAAATCCTTGCCCAGCCAACCTTATCAGTAAGTCTGTCTCTTCAATGCACACTAAATTTAAGGTATTTAGACTGCAAACAGGAGGATTACTTACATACTCAATGTTAAGAATATGTCTGCGTTCTACTGGATAAAAGCCCAAGGATCTATTTATATTAAGTAGCATATGTTACTTTCTTTTCCAGGAGGGCTGCATTTACTTTAATTTATTTCAAATTAAAGCAGAATAGCATACTTCCATAATAGTATTGATTCAACTAAAAGAAAGGAAAGACTTTTTTTCTCACTACTACTTATTGGTTTCATTGGGTCCCAGTGTGTCCTTCCGTGTCTGCACTTATTAATATAAAATATTCTTGTGCATTTCACTTAAAATTTGGCTTTTGCCTTCAGAACTACTCTGGAAATGGTAAGGGACAAAGTGGCTAGAGAAATGCATGATAATGCTATAACCATTATAATACTAAATATATTGTTACTGCACAGATTTGACTGTAAAAGTAAGTGTACTAACCTCCAGATAACCCTGAGGACTTCACTGGGAGAAACAAACTATATAGATTGACCAAGTGGAAGGTTCCCTGTTTGAGATGTTTATGAACTGCAAACTTCATGCTGTTTCTAAAGCATAAAAAAGAAAGGGAATTGCCAAGGTGAAGTATCATTTCCTTGAAGGGAAGTCATTTATCAGTGTAGTTAAGAACTTGGACTGTCAGCCTCAATAAATGAAACGGTCCATTGATATAGCTCCAATCACTGATGCGTGGCTTCAATATATAATGCTTAATTAGGTGTACTAGATTAACTTATTTCTATGTAAAGTGTTTGTGTTTTATGGAATGAGCTATTTAATTAAAAAGGGCCTTGCAAAATCTTGTTTCACATCATGGCAATACCTTTCCATTTCCTTTACCTTTCCAATACCTTTCCAGAGCAAAATATCCAAACTGAAAATCAGACATAAAAAAGCTCAGCAGAATTAACTTCAGCTACAGAAACATAATGTTAAATCTATTGTCTCCATGGATATCTGTGTTGCATGTGAAATTTCACTAAGAAAATTATTTGAAAAAATACTACTGAACACAAAAATTATCCTTATCCATAATCACTGCCGGCTTTGAAGTTGAGCTCCAAACCTAGATACATGACTGTTAGGCACATCCTCCTTAGGATCTAGTTAAGAACAAGGGTATATCAGTAAATCTACCTACCACTCAGACAAGGAATTAAATCTGAAATGGCATAATTCATCTGCCTAATTTGCTTGGGCAATAATAAATCAAGGCAGGAAAAAAGAAACCTCATTCCTTCACTGTTCATTTGGAGAGTATTGGTTCAAGTTTGGAGAGGCCAACTAGGGACCATGCTTTTCTTGATCTGCTGCTTACAAACAGGAAATAACTGGTAGAAAATCACAGAATCATAGGAAGTTATGGTTGGATGGGATCTTAGGAGGGCATCTAGATCAACCTCCTGCTCAAAGCAGGACCAACCCCAACTAGATCATCCCAGCCAAAGCTTTGTGTAGCCAGGTTTTGAAAACCTCCAAGGATGGAGCTTCCACCACCTGGGCAACCTGTTCCAGGGTTTTACTACCCTCCTAGTGAGAAAATTCTTCCTAAGAATGTAGAAGTGGATGGCAATTTGGGCAACAGCGACCATGAGATGACCGAGTTCAGGATCCTAAGGAAAGGAAGAAAAATAGCAGAGTAAGGACCTTGGACTTCAGAAAAGCAGACTCCAACTTACTCAGGGAACTGATGGGCAAGATCTGCTGCAAGGCCAGTCTGAGGAGGAAAGGAGTCCAAGACAACTGGTTGTACCTCACAGCAATTTTACTGAGGGCAGAGAAATGAACCATCCTGATGCACAGGAAGACTCACAAGTATGACAGAGGACCAGCTTGGCTTACCAGGGAACCCTTCTGTGAACTAAAACGCAAAAAGGAAGTGTACAAGAAGTGGAAACTTGGACAAATGACTAGGGAGGAGCATAACAGCAATGCTCTGGCATGCAGGGATGAAAGCAGAAAGGCCAAAGTGCAACTGGAGTTGCAGCTAGCAAAGGACAAGAGGGTTCTCTACAATAATGTTAACAAGATGACAAAAATGAGGGAAAGTGTGGGCCCCTTGCTGAATTGGGGAAGCAACCTAGTGACAGATGATGTGACAAAAGCTGATATACTCAATGTCTTTTTTACCTCAGTCTTCACAGGCAACATCAGCTTCCAGACTACTGCATTTGGCAGCACAGTTTGGGGAGGAAGTAAGCTGCTGACAATAGCAAAAGAGCAGGTATACTATTTAGAAAGGCTGGATGTGGACAATTCCATGGGGCCAGACATGAGGTACGAAAGGTCCTGGGGGAGTTGGCTGATGTGATTACAGATCTCTGGCCGTTGTCTTTGAAAACCCATGGTGACTGGGAGAGGTTCCAGATAATTGGAAAAGGGCAACTATAATGCTTATGTTTAAGGAAGGAAAGGAGGAGGATCTGGGGAACTACAGACCAGTCAGCTTCACTTCATGCCCCAGAAAAATCATGGAGAAGATCCTCAAGGAATCCATTTCTAAGCACTTGGAGTGTAACAAGAAGCCCCCTTCTTGTCTGCCCCAATACCATAAAGCTCCCCTTCCACATAGCAAAGGCTTCTTGCCTGTACTGCCAGCCCCTTCTTGGGGTATTTCTCTTTCTTCTCACTATAAGGATAAGGATGGGGAATTATTTAGGTATTCTATAAAATTGATACTTTATGAAATCATATTTGATAAGGGCTTATATAGCTATAGTATGGTATTGTGCATTTGTATTTTTCCCTTCATTGAATTTGGTATTCTATCTATTGTATGTGTAATGGCATTTCATCTGTTATATTTTATGCTTTCAACCTTGTAACAAATGCATTTTATTTTATTTTTTCTTTGAAGTATGTTGTACCCTGTAACAATAGTAGCAAGGGCAGGAATCGAACTAACATCTCTATGTATCAGGCTGATCGCTGCATGAATGGGAGCGAGTGAGTTATTTGCATAAGGACAGAAGCTAGTTACAATAATGAGTTAATGAGCAAGAATTAACACCTACAAAACCACAGACCAACAAGAGGAAAGTATCAATACATAGCTGAAAATTCCCTGAAACTTCATTGTTAAAGAAACAGAAGCTCCAGTTTAAGTTAATCAATGCTGGAGACCAGCCTTTGGGACTGAAGTGAATACCTCCTGATCGACTGCTTTCAGACCCCAGACAATGCCCAAAACTAAATTAATCAAAATCAGCAATGGACACTCAGAACTGTACGTAGCAATGGACGTGACCCCCGGGACTGACAGCTGTCCCCTGGCAGCCACCCAGGGGACATCCCAGGAGGGTCAGGAACCCCTGGATTGGGCAAACCTGAAAACTGGGGGAGCACAGGAATCTGCCAGAGGAGGATAAAAGGCAGTGAAGATTGACCCTCAGGGGTGCCTTCTTGACCTGACCAGCACTCTACCCATTCAGCCAGAAAGACCAGCTGGCAAACAACTTTCTGCAAACACCACTTGGAGGAAACCTTGACTGGCCATCGACAGCAGACTCCAATGCTTAGGATAGCTATACCTGACACCGGTGCTCTGTTGCAGCTGCTACATGTGTGCATGTGTGTGTCTGTGTTGGGGGTGGGGTGGTATTTGAGAGACAGTACCCATAATTTGATTTTTTTTTTTTTTATTCTATTAATTTTGCACATTCAGTCTAATAAACCAGAATTTTAAGGATCCTGGGAGTTGGCCATTTTCACTCAATAGGAGGAGAAGAAGGTGATTAGTAGGGCTGTGAGAAACAGCACCGTTTCGTTTAAACTTTTATTTCACTATTTCAACAGGATAGTGTTTAATTTAGAGTTTCATTTCATTTTCTTTTGAAAGCACCGTTCTGTTTTTGTTTTGTCAAAACAAGCTAGACATCAGGAAATACTTCTTCATGGTAAGGGTGGCCAAAATTTGGAATGGGTTTCCAAGGGAGGTGGTGCTCTCCCCTACCTTGGGTGTCGTTAAGATGAGGCTAGACGTGCACCTGGATGGGGTCATCTGACCCTAATGCTCTTTCCTGCCTAGGGCAGGGGGTCTGATTCAATCTGCTAAGGTCCCTTCTGACCCTAACATCTATTAATCTATGAAACCGTTTTCCTGTTTTGACGCTGTTTTGACGTTTCGCCTATAGGCTACACTGGAGAAGCATGAAACTGCCTATAACTTTGTCAGTTCTTTCCTGATTCAGATGAAACGTACAAGGATGATAGCCACTTATAACGCCATGAAGCCTACCAAGTTTCAAGGAGATAGGTGCAGGGGTTTCTGGGAAACTGCACCTCAAACTGTTCAGAGTAAAACTTGCATCACTTGTAAGTGTGAAGGCACAGAGAAATCTCAGTTCAAACAATGGTTTTTATGCTGTTTTTGTGTCCCGCCCCCAGAGCCCTGGCATTGGAAGGGACCTCAGGGATGGATCACAGTCACCGGCCAGCTACAGAGTCAATATCAGAGCAGTCCTTCCCCTCTTCCCTTTCCCTCTCCTTAGTTTCTCTTTAGCTGCAAGCTACTCCAGCTTCAAAACTTGAAATGTTTCAAAACATTTCGACTGCCCTCATTTCATCTTGTAGCCCAAGTAACTCGGGTATATATTCTCCTTCTCCAATTGAAGGGAACTGTTAGTTGGAAGGTGTGCTGTGGGAGCGGGGGAACTGCAGACTGCTCAGTTTCCCTCCATCCCTATAAAACTAGGCCAGGACAGTCAGGGGACTTAACTATATACAAATTTATTTACATCAGCTTATCACAAGGGAAAGGAACATGGATATAAACATATGTACAATATATATATGTTTATAAGATATCTAAACAAGTAACATAAACAATATCCTCTGGGTAGGTGATGTAAAACCTTATACCAGTGTTCCAGATACAGGTAACTCACAGGTAAGTATCTGATCTGAAACAGATAAACCCCAAATATAAATTTAATCCCAAGGGGAAACCCCAATGCCCTTGCACTTTTCCCAAGCCCTACAAGGCAGCTGGTAACTTTAGGGGGCTCTCCCAGTGGCACCTCCACTGTTAGGAGCCCTTATTTAACCAGGGGGGACTCCCCATCCCCTGTGGGAATCCTCTGTTCCCTGCAACTCATGGCTCCCAGTCCTGGAAGGTGGCCCTCGTACTCTGCACCAAGCTGCTCTCTCACATGCAGTGGGCTTTGGTTGGCGGGGGGAAGGGAGGCAGGGTCGCTGTCCCCTGGAACAGGACTCCTCTATGCAGGGCTTCTGGGGACTCTGGCTTAGCCCTGTCTGCTGGCTCAGTAGCCCAAGCACCATCTGGCTCCCTGGGCTCGACCTTTTGCTATGGTTCAGAGGCCTGGACTGCCTTGTGCAGCACCAGGCTCAGTCTGCTCCTGGACCTTCCACGCAGCTCCTCCTGCACCGAGGTCCCAGGCTTGTTCCGGGGGTTGAGGACCTGAGCTGCCCAAGCACTCCAAAGGTCCTACTCTGTGCACCATGTCCCTGGCCACATGCCAGAGGTTGTAGACCTGAGCCACCTCACGCAGCTCCCAGGGTCTGGACACCGTGTGCTGTGCTGCACACTGAGAGCCTAGCTACTGGAGCCATCCACCATTCCCCACTGATAGAAGTCTTCAGGGGTGCTTTTGGGCTACTGCTTCACCCTGCTGAGCAGCTCTTCTCAGCTCTTCTAAGCCCTGCTCTTCTCTCTTTACTGTCCTAGATTTTTTTCCTCATGCTGGGTATGCAGCTCCTTTTACACTCTGCAGGGCTCCACTCCTGAAGTCTTCTGGACCTGAGTGTTGCAGTCTTCAATCAGGTCCGGGGTGGGGGGGGGACTCCTCTCTCCCTCCCCTCATGAAAGGGGTGTGACTTAACTGCTTTTGCTGCCTCCTGATTGGTAGATAGACTTCACCAATCAAAACAGCAAGATTTCAAGCCTGGGACTAAGCCCAAGCTCCAAAAGGCAAACCTGCTATAATCTTGAGGCTCTTTTGAAGCCTTTTGTTTCATTTTGATTTCACTGTTTCAAGCTCAAAACAATGTTGACACGAAACAGCCGGTGAAATTTTGTACAGCCCTAGTGATTAGGAGCAGTCAGCATCGATTCATCAAGTGCAAGTCATGTGTCAACAGCTTCACTGCCTTGTATGATAAGATGACTGACTTTGTGGATGCAGGGAGAACACTAGATATGTTATAGCTTGACATTAGCAAGGCTTTATGGTCTCCCACAACATTCTCACCAGCAAGCTAAGGAAGTACAGGTTGGATGAGTGGGTTGTAAGGTAGATAGAAAACTGGCTGGATCTTTAGGTTCAAAGGCTAGTAGTCAATGGCTCAATGTCTAATTGGCAGTCAATATCAAGTGGAGTGCTGCAGGGGTCAGTCCTAGAGCTGGTTTATTTCAATATTTTCATCAACAATCTAGAAGATGGCATGGAGTGTGCCCTCAGCAAGTTTGCAGATGACACCAAACTGGGTGGAGGAGTGGATGCACTGGAGGGTAGGACTAGGATTCAGAGAGGCCTAGAGAAATCGGAGGATTGGACCAAAAGAAATCTCAAGACATGTAATAAGAACAATTGCAAAGTCCTGCACTTAGGATGAACAATTGCAAGCATTGGTACAGGCTGGAGACTAACTGGCTAATTAGAAAGCTCTGCAGAAAAGGACCTGGGGGTTACAGGGAACAAGAAGCTGAATTAAAGGGAAAGTTACAGGGGACAAAAGCCAACAATGTGCCGTTGTTGTTAAGAAGGCTAACAGCATACTGGGCTGCATTAGTAAGAGTACTGCCAGCAGATTGAAGGAAGTGATTCTTCCCCTCTATTTGGCACTGCTATGGTCACATCTGGAATTCTATGTCCAGTTTTGGGCCCTCCACTACAGACAGGATGTGGACAAATTGGAGAGAGTCCAACAGAGGGCAATGAAAATGATGAGAAGGCTGGGGAACATGAGCTTTGAGGTGAGGCTAAGAGAACTGGACTTATTTAGTTTAGAGATGAGAAGACTGAGGGGAGGATTTAATAGCAGCCTTCAACTACCTGAAGGAGGGTTCAAAAGAAGATAGAGGTGGACTGTTCTCAGTGGTGGCAGATGACAAAACAAGGAGCAATGACTTCAAGTTGCAGCAAAGGCAGTTAAGGTGAGATATTAAGACAATCTTTCTCACTAGGAGGGAAGTAAATTACGGGGACAGGTTATGCAGAGAGGTTGTGCAATCTCCATCCTTGGCTGTTTTCAAGACCTGGGGTAAACAAAGCCTTGGCTCGGATGATCTAGTTGGGGCTGGTCCTGTTTTAAGCAGAGGGCTGGACTAGATAACCTCCTGAGGTCCCTTCCAACCCTACTTTTCTATAATTCTGTGTACAGATTCCACATTGTTCAATGTTTATTCTGGAAGATTATTGAACAAGTATTCTGTGGAAATTCTAACACTGAACATATAGCTTCAACAACATAAATTGTACAGGTGCACTTCATACCAAACCCTAGCTATTTTCCACCATGGATCACAATGCCCTGTTGTTTCACCGTTATCAGCTCAAATTATTTCATTGTGAGTTTTCTATGGAAACTGGGCATAGTTTGCAGTTGGTTACTGAATCCTGAATATTTTAGCAGTCATTTATTGCAGAAACCAATGAGCTCCCTGTGTTCTATAATAAAAGAAGGGAAGAGATAATCATTAGAAAATCATAATTAGCAGAAATATCATGTAAGAGATCCAGTTAATAATGTGTGAAAATGAACTGGACATGTGCAGTGAAAATGTTTTAAAAAAATCAACTGCTTAAAGTTAAAGCTTCCTGCTTATTACTGGGTGAACAAATGTGTTTCTCAACTTGCTCTAAAACGCAAATCATGTACCATATAGAAGTAAAACTCCCCAGTCTTCCAAGGGCTCAGGTTTATTAGCAAAAAATTAACAATAAGGTACCAAAGATACCTTTTCATAAAGTTTTCTTTTTCTTTTCTTCCTCAGACTATTCAGCAGAAAATACACATCTAGTAGTGAGCCATGACCACTTCCCTTATGGTCTGGGGGCACCTGTTCACTATGTTTCTATTTTAGGTATCTGAACAGCCACTACATGTCAATCTTTAAAATAACACTCTCTTCTGAGTTTGGCCAGTACTATTATCCCCACTTAACAGATGGGCAATCAAGGCACAAGGAGGCTAATGGCTATAATCCAAGAAAGACAGATTTTCCAGGTTAATATTTAGTTGTCTGGTTCCCAAGGTGGAATCCAGAAGACTGCTTTAAATGTATCAACTCCCAATGCAAAGATTGAGCAGTCTCAGAAGGTTAGACCCACTCGGTTCTCCACTGCTATGTTATCCTTCATTATTTCTGTAACCTAACCCACTTCTACTATGCACTCATCTAGTGCACCTTAAGTAGTAAGCCCAATTTGTTGAATCTTCTGATGTAAGTTAGAGAGGAAGGCTGAGCTACGAAGTTCACATGCAGATTTGAGCTTTCCTAAATCTCTTTATGGTATACCAGAGAGTTAAGATTGAATTTCCATCAGAGGCCTATGTCTGCTTTCCCATGATATTTTTAGGAAGCTGTAATTTTGTTTCCATTGTTCTCTGAGACTCGTCACTGTTGTATAAGGTTGTTTCCTTCAGAAACATACACTTAAGCAAGCATGTTTTATGGATATAGTGCATTAATATACTCACATAGGCCATATGGTTTAAATTCTACTGGAATAAATTAAGAGCCATTATCTACATTGATATTCTAAGTAGATTTTTATGTATGATTGGTTTATTCTGCACAGTATGTTGTAGGTCTCAGGTGCAAATACTTTTTTTTTACATGTCTGTAAAATGCATTGATTCAAACAAAAGAGGATTTGCTGCACATGTTTTTAGTCTATAAACATAACATTATGTTATGTTACATTATGTTAAACCAAGATATTGTCCCGTTTATATGTTAAACAAGCATCTTACACAGAATGAGATACATTTTCAGTTTCATTGTGCACTTTTAATGTTGATTGGAATTGTGCTGCCAAATCCTATTGCATCATTAAATAGAGTATTTAATTAATACCAATGGTTAACCAGAAGGCACAAAAAAAGAAGATCTTCAGCTCCCAGAAAGGAAAGTGCTCTTTTTTTTTTTTATATATATATCCTTTTTTCTATCAATTACAGTCGCAAAGTGAGAGTACTGCAAACCCCCTCACCCCGCACTCCCCGGTACAATACAATTACAATATCAGACAGTAGCTAAAGTGATTACTGCACTCAGTTAAAGCATAATTCACTAGAGCCTGCCACACTGAAATCAAATAAACTACTTGTCCAACTTCTCAGCCTATGTCTATTATTCTTAGGGAAGCAGCAGAGTTCAGGAGACAGGACACTAGACTAGGAGTTAAAGCAGGTTTCTACCCATTTGAACAATCTACTCTGAGCTTCTGGCAACCCATTTTGGTTACCCTGCCTCATACTTTCTATATCTAAACAGAACACAGTGATACTTAGACCTTGCTTTGGAAAATGCATCAAGGTCTGTGGATAAAAAAAATGCTATTCATACGCTGATGGGCAGCAGTAGGGGATTAGACGTCAAATCAGCAGGAGCTGCAGGGCAGTAAATGTCTTTGAATTTCAAGCCTCTTTTGGGAGCCTAAAACAATAAATCAGGAGTCTAGCCAAGGCCTGGTAATGCATGTGGCCCCATTACCACAGTATCTGAGCACTCTACTGTAGGCCACACATGCCTTGTAGGCCACGTGCAGCATGGACCATGTATAGCATAGGCCATGTCATGACATAATCTAAGCTTGACCTGTATAGCAACGATGTGAGTTGAACATGTGCTGTAAATGTGAATAAGATGCACTGATATAATATAAGGAAATGAAAAAAGATTGATGTAGCACCAAAGCATAAGCAAATAACTCTGTGTTAAGTATATAATTGTGGGTAAACTGTGTGACTTCAGCTTTCTTCAAAGCTCACCAAAAAAGAGGAATCTGTTTTCCCTTGAATCCAAAGCTATGTAAGTACAATCTTTATTAATACAAAGAAAGCTTTACTTTTGTATATCCTAATAAAGTTTTTGAGTTGTGTCTGGAATAGTCTCACTGGTCATCAGTCTCACTCTCAACTCCAGTTAAAACTAAGAGTAACACTGCAGTCCTTAGGTAATTGACCCTTGACACCTCTCTTCAAGTTAGACTGGGGTTCAAAAGCCAGAGTTACTTTTCCCACCCTGTGAAAAATCTTGAGGTTTCAAGAATTGTTCTGTTTTGCATTAAAATGAACCCAAGACTTCTGAAGTCTGCACCAGTTGCCAGTGGTTAGGGCACTCACCGAGAATACAAGAGACCAACACTCATGTCCTTGTTCTGACTAGTCAGACTTGAACCTGTCTCACTTACCAGGTGAATGCCATGACCACCAGTCTGTTGGCTTTTCTGCAGTGAGTAGGTCCCTCTCAGTTTGACTGGAAAATCCATCCTCACTGAAAGTGATACAAGGATTCTTGCTGAATGTATTGGTCCCAACAAATAACTATATTCTGAGAAAAATCTGCTTTGTCAGAAAATTCCCAACCACTTCAAATCACATTATTTTTCAAGAGATGGAAAAAGAAATTAAACAACTCTCTCAAGATCATATAGAGGCAAAGCAAAGACCCAAGCCCAGAGCTTCAGAGATCGAAGCTAGTGACTAACAGCTGGAGCATCATTAGCCTTCTCCTTTATATGCCTTTCCTCTAGAGCCACCAATTTATCCATATTTTCATTTGTGGGCCCTAAACTCAGTTTGATATCAGTACAGAGGAGGTTTCTCTCTTTAAATATTTTACTGAAGTTTCGACCAGCTCCTGTACCCTACAAGGTGCATACCACCTCATAGCAGCACTGCCATAATAAGCACCTCTCTTGACCAGTGGGGTGAAGAAATTCATATCCTATGGACCTATAAGCAGCTAGTGGAGATAACAGGTTTCTACCATTTCCTCGCTCAGCTGAATTCCAAACAGAAAGCAAGGGCCTTATTCTCTGTTGCCCCATGTCTTGTGCAATGAGGTGACATTGTAACACAGCCCTGAACCTTGCTCTACAAAGTATAATTCTGGTTTACATCCACCTTGCACTGATTTAAATTATTACACAAGCTGCAGGCCAACAGAGAAACAGACCCCTCTTGTTCAGGAGAAAAGCTCTATATCCTATTACCAATCCTCAAATGCACCCAGTCTGCCTAACATCAGCATTTTAACATTCATTTTGCACTTCAGTGCTTCCTGCCTCTCATCCTCTAGTACACACATCTCTTCCTTCGTATCTGTAACCTTTAGAGGTGGTCTACGAGGCCAGATTCCAATCTCGGTTTCGCTGGTGTGATTCCCAAGCAACTCCACTGAATGCACAGGAATTCAGCAGGGCTATGCGCAGAGATTAGAACCCTCCTCTTTATCTCTACAATGTCTCCTAATATTTTCTCTGGTTGTGTTTCTGAAATTGTGTTTTGTATAATTATTCTCATGTGTGTCCTCATCATTACCTGCCTTGTTCTGCCTGGCAGGAGGTGATGTCTTGCAGATGTTCATAGCAGTTCCCTGTGGAGCAGAAAAGAAGAGTGATCTAGTTGCCATTCAAAGATTTTAAATTTTATAAACTAGCTTCGGAGATTAGGTAATTATACAATCCAATGGCTCTTCTTTACATGAGGACACAGATTTTCATCTGTTCTCTTCCATATATACAGTGATGAGAATTGTCTCTTTATTTGTTCATTCACTCCAGGTTATTAATGGCTCCATCTGACATATTATTTCTCCCACATAAACTTACTCTACAGAAAAATATTTATAAATTCTTGCCTCTACAATGTGAAGTTATTTTTTAAACAAAATCAAATCTGTTAGCTGATGCAAGTTTACAATTAGAAATAAAACAGTAACTCTGAAATAGCACTGAATGCTAGATCTAAATCCTGTATTTATGAATATGGTTAATTCTTAGCAATCTGACTGATTTTACTTGGCCTCATGTCAAACACACACATGCTTACAAACTGGATACTTAGTAGAGACTGTGGTTGAAAATGTAAGTGCACCAAAGCCACACAATCTCATGTTATTTTTACCATATTCATCTACAGCTGTGGTCCTGTTTCTTTTTGTGATGCCCACATACACTCCTCTTCAAAGTCACTTCAAAAAGTGTGCTTTCAGAAGCACTAATCACTTCTCCACCTCCCCCTCACCTCTGCCTGCCCCCACAACAGGTGACAATGAAGCTGTCCACTCAGCCTAACAGTCAGGTTTGGATGCATGTGGACCAGTAGCAAGTGGGTGGGTCTTATTTCTCAGCAGCAGGTTGTCATAAATTCTGACAACATTTATGAACAGAATTGAGTATGTGATAAATACAAAAAAATAAAGGAAAAGATTAAGTAACAGAAATGTCAGTCAAGAGAGAGAGACTATGCCACAAAAATGGGTAAATTAGATTTGGCTAGGATCTCCCCATACTGCTTCTATCCATTTAACCTCTGCTTTCCTTTGCAAATACCACTGTTGGTTTTAGCAAAATTTGTCACAAAAGAAAGCAGAATAAACCTCTATGCAATTGTCCAAATCACCAAGGAAGAGTGACAGACCTGAGGGATCCTCCCAGGCCTCCTTCCATTGTACAACTTTAGACAAAGCCATCATCTCTCTTAAAGGGCCTCATTACACCTTACACTGTGAGGTGCACAAATGTGAATGAGTGTTAGTGCTAGCTTGGAGTTTGAAGCAATCACACACTTAGTCTGGAAACCTTCTCTGCCTGTCCCCCACCTGCACAGCTGTGACTTGCCACTAGAGGCCTAGTGAGCAGGGGCAGGACTAGGAGCTGTAGTTATTAGTTGCTACTACAGGGCTGGTGATCCAGGACAGGCTTCTATCCCTGTCCTATGGGCAGGAGTGTGAGAGATTCTGGGTACTAGAGGACTTCAATTTGGGTGGCGCATCTCTAGGGAGTGGATGCACCGTAATGGAAGAAGAGCTGGGTAGTACTGATTAAAGATAATCCTGCCCTGGAGTGGTATAACTTTAAACTACATAATGGGCACAACTACACATGCACATTTACTGTACAATAACCGAAATTGCAGAACAGTACAGGCATGCATCTAGACATGCATGCCCATATTGTGCAGTAAATATGGTGACTTACACTGAGTCAAGTGCAAATTTGATATCTGCATCATGCAGGTATCAGATGTATGCCCGATTAGTTACTGTGCAGTAACACATTGTACAGTAGATACATTATTACGCAGTAACCCAGGGTGCCTCTCTGTTGGGTCTGCCCAGCCACTGACGGCCAGCCTGAACCCAGCCCCAGGGCTTCTGGCTGGCTGCCTCTCCTGGATTCAATTTGGGACTAAAGTTAGTCCCAGGTGCTGGCAGCTGTCTCTGACTTCAATTTGGAACTAATGTTAGTACCAAGTGCTGGCAGCCATGTGGCTGAAGGCTGGAGCTCCTCCCTGTGGCCAGAGGGGCACATGGCAGGCTGCTCTGACCTGGGACTAAATTTAGTCCCAGGTCATTGGCATGTGTAGATGCTGGCCTATTCCCACTTACTGCACAGTAATTTACTGTGCAGTAAATATAAGCTGGCATAAATACACGTATAGACATGCCCAGTGAGTACTTAAAACCTCCTTAAGGTATTAATGTGTGGACAATCCAGAGGTTAAGAGCTCTAGGAGCTGCCCAAAATTACCATGCAACAAGGCCCTTAGGTGAAAAAGAAAAGAGAAAGTGTCCTATGAGAAAAGGAAAAATGAGAGAAACAATCATCCTGAGGCCTCATCAAAATATTACAGCAAAGCAGAGAATCGTCACCTGCAGCCAAAACCTCACCTATTTCATCCCTGTGGCATACAGTTTTCATATAACCAGCAATATTAATTTGATATATGGAACAAGTGTATGTGGGAAAATCATTCTGTTTTGTTCTTCATTTCCACTTGTTGGAAACTGGGATGATTTTCCTGTGCTTATCCCTCTTTGGACTGCTGACATGACAAATGAGCAAAGCAGAAGCAAGCAGTTCCCACATACCTTTCCAGCTCTGATTCCTTTTATTTTTAAAATAATTTTGCAGCCTTCCCTTCTATCCCACATTGGGGTTAGAAATTCAAGGATGGATTTAGCTCCATGTAATCCTTACAAAGTGTTCCCAGCCACTTACTGTATCAAAAAACATATATCAAACTCCCTTATTGTTTCCCTGCTCTTCTGAAATGTATTGTACTGTGGGATTTTGGTGATAATATGCAATAAAATAAAGGCATAGAAATAAATTAAGTGCAATTCACCATTAAATGGTAATGTAAATGATTTAGTAAATGATAAAACATGAACGCAGTGTATTCATTCAGTAGCATGAAGTGCTACTCGGTGTATTCATTCAGTAGCATGAAGTATAGAGAATGGATCAAGTTCTTTCTAGAGTGACCATATTTCCCAAGTCTCAAACCAGGAAACTCATCTCCTCCCACCCTACTGTACTGTCTAGCAAGCTCATCTAACTCCATACTCTAGTCTCAGGCGAGTATGCCAGAGTTGGTTGGAGGTAATGGTGGGAAAAAAGAGAGGTAGGGAGGGTGCAAAGTCGGAGCGTGTGAAGTGGTTCCTATTCAATTTGGATTTGGATTTGGCCCGAATTAGGGAGAAGTGGTTCGATTCATTGATTCAGATCACTGTCCCTGATGCAATTCAGCTGAATCTGAAGATTTGATGCTGATTCGGAGAATCGGTGACTCGGACATAGACACAGTTTTAAAAGCTTTTTCTATAGACCTTGAGGTAGCAGGCGCAGCTTGTGAACACTGCGATGCTGGGGTGCATGGAGCATCCCACAGGAGTGCGGGGGAAGGGGGCCCTCCATGTGCTTGGCGGTGAACCCAGAAGTGGACTGGAGGTACTTCTGGTCCACTTCCAGGTCTGCCAGGGAGCGTGCTGGGGGGGTCCCCTGTGTCCCGTTGGTTCAGTGATCGGCCACAGGGGGGCCCTGGGTGCCCCCCCAGACCCAGGAGGCACCAGTCGCTGAATCAGGGGAGCAATGGGGGGGGGGGGCGACCTGTGCACTCCCCGGAGGACCCAGATGTGGACCAGAAGAAGCATTCAGGTCCACTTCTGGGCCTGCTGCCAAGCATGCTGGGGAGCCCCCTGTGCTTCTGTGGGATGCTCCATGTGCCCCAGCATCGCAGCACTCACCAACCCCTGCTACCCAGAGGTATGTAGAAAAAACATTTAAGCTGTCTGTGTGTACGAATCTCTGAATCTTTCTGAATCTCTCTAAATCAATTTGAAGGGTTCCAGTTTGACTCAGAAAGATTAAAGGGTCCTCTGATTCAATTCAGATTTGGAGATTTGGCCACTGAATTGGGCCAAATCTCCACCGAATCAGATCAGGAACTGAAGCTTCTAATAGCAATAGTGCAAAACACCAGAGAGCAGGGTGGGATGATGGTGGTGCAGAGGGCTGCAGAATGCCATCAGTTCCCTATCACACATCCACTGCATTTGGTCAAATGAACGGGGGAAAAGTATTCATTTGTCCAAACTGATGGAACATCTGGGATAGATATTTAAAATGGGATCGTCCCAGTTAAAATGGGGTGTATGATGACCCTACTTTTTCCCCACTCACAAGTAAATAGGCTACTCACTCTTGTATGCTCAGACTGAAGATCCTGTTATCTCACATACTGGTGCAAGGAAGTTCATACTCCTTTGTATGGAGTATGAATGGACTATACATTGTACAGAGTAGCTCTAGTATAATGTAGCCCTAGACATGATTAATTGCACAGAGGTCAACCAATTACTGTCTGAAAAAGAGATCTCCTCCCATAATATTTTGAGGGAAGTGGCTCCAATTATCATTACCTGTTGCCTTCGTTCCCATGCAGTACAGTTAATGTGTGATGCCTTCAGTGGTCTAGGAATGCAGGAATAGAGGAGCTAAGCAAAAGCTTCCTGGCACACAATTGAGAGTTCCTTTGCACAGTCAGCCTCATCAAATAAGTCTCAGAAACAGTGTGTTAAGGAACTTTGATATCACCTTAAATAATGCACTCTGAGTTTTCCTACAGCCAGAAGATCTAGAAAAGTTCCAGTCATGTTTTGAATCCTAATGACAGTTGAAATTTCTCTTATTTAAAACAAGAAAGGCACCCTGCTGAGTGATCTGAGGGGGGAAAAAAAACTTCATTGGAAATTAGACATGCAATAATAAATCACTTCCTGATTTTCCCCCATGAATTAATAATTTGTTTCTTGGTATGCAAAAGCTAGTAGCTCTTGTAAAGTTGTGGCTACAGAAACACAAATAATCAATGAATCTCATTCCTAGGTCTGCTTTTTCAGGTGATAAAAGTATTCCTTGTAAGAAATCAAATAGTACAAGCAATGGAGAAGTAATAAATATGTAACATGATAAGACATGTAATAATTATAATGCCACAACACAGTAGGCAGCACAGTAAAGTCTGGGCAGGATTCTGGGTGATCCTGAGCACTAGTCCCTTCTCTCACAAACAGTGCCATCACCAGCGAAAGTTAAGAAATGTTACTTCTTCCTTGTGTTGATATGGCAGCAGCTTGGGATGCTGGAGTACTGAAAATTGCCCATGGAGCAGACTGAAGCTACCCTAACATGAGCTAGGTAACATGACCCAGAGTTAACACTCGCCTGAAGCAGCATAACTTCATTGTTCTGAAGGCACTTAGTACAAGTTAGCAAGGGAGCTTGTTACACTTTACATTCAAAGTGGTAATCACGTCAATGCTAGCTTGAGTTTAGAGCAGTCATACATTCAGACTATAAACCTCTGACTGTCCTGAACTGACATGACTGTGACTGGTGGGCATGTACCTGGAGGACTGAAAGATAAAAATCCCTCCCTCCCATGCCAGGCTCCACTCCTGCCCCTTAGGGTTCTCCTCTGTCCTCTATGCCCCTTGGGGATCCCCCTTCCCCCAGCCCTGGGGATCCACTCCTGCCCCTTGGAGATCTGCTGCTTGCCCATCAGTGTTCTTCCCTTGCCCACGCCAGCCCTTGTGGCTCACCCATACCCCCATGTCCCTTGGCTCACCTGTGGCTGTCAGCACTGCCCAGGGGAGCAGTCAGGGAAAGGAAACCTGCCTGCCCAATGGCTGCCAGTGAGCTGCAGCTGCTCTTAAGGCTGAGCCCAGCCCAGAGAGAGGCAGCAGTGGCAGCAGCAAGGCTTATGGATTCCCCTTCCCTGCCTGCTATCCCAGAACAGCAGTAGCAGCCACAGGTGAGCCAGGAGCTGCAGGTCAGGGAGGGAGGCAGGTGAATGGGGATCTGTGGTGCTAGAGGGGCAATCCAGGCCACTGGAGGGGGCAGGGGCAAGGAATGCAGCAGGGGAGAGTAGAGCGGCTACACATTTGTATAACATGAGCTGGGTAACACAGACCAAAGATAAACTTACCCTGGAGTAGCATAACTTTAAGATATCTAAAGCATGCTTAAAACTATTTCACATCGTAATATGTGGACAATCGCAAGGTTAAGAGCTCCCTGAGCTGCCTCAAATTAATGTGTAACAAAGCTCAAACCTTAACATGAAGAGCTAAAACTCTAGCTTTTTAAGTGTCCTTAGTATGGTCTAAGCGTAGGGTGTTAGTTCACCCTAAGGCTGAAGAGTGACTCAACAATCAAGATGCCCTGAATAATTATTGGCAAAACAATTTCTTCATACTTCTATGACGGGCTAGCTGGCAGTGACTTAGCCCAGGGGTTTTGAAGGGGCAAAAGATGATTGTAGGACTTGGGATTCCCTTTCCTCACCAATCAGGCCCCAGAGACTCACCCTTTATGTCCCCTGATTGGCCCCTTGGGTCACCTAGAGAGGGATAAAAGGGGCAGTGCATCTGACTCAGGAGAGCTCAGCGAGGGACCACAAGAAAGGAGCATCAAAGAGCTGGCAATAGTTGGGCCACAGGGTGGGAGCAGTTGCCCCAGAAGACCCTGAAGGAGTGGGACCTGCAGGAAGCAGTTGGATCCTCAGCAGCGCGGTGTGTGGCTGGCAGAAGAGGCTCCCCACTGGGCTCCAGGATCGCCTACGAGAGGCTGTGACCAGCAGGAGAGGCTCCCCCGCTCCAGCAAGGATCTGAGCAGGGACCTGAGAGGTTCCCAGCTCTGCTTCTAGCTCCTCCAATCAGAGGCTAGGCAACTCGACATGAGGCTGGGGCTCCAGGAGGGTCAAGACCCCTAGCAGGTTGAAGTAGTACCAGCACTGATGGTTATATGGTAGAGTTTCTGCCTACCATGTGGGAGATCTGAGTTCAAGTTACAGCTGGGGTGAGTTAACAGGGAGAAAGCCTTCTTGCAGTGGAAAGGGGATATTGTGTTTCCCCTCTTTCTGCCCCTACAAGTACCTAGGCCTTATATTCCTTGTCATTTGACATTTTGTGCCTTTTATATTTCACCAACTAGTATTGTTTGTTCTGCTGTTTGTGTTTTACATTTTGGTTAACCCTGTCATTTGTCAACTGGATGAATATGTCTATGATTGCAAGTGTCTAACCTTGTTGAATCCTGCCCCCTCAGGGCATTGTAGTGTCTCCTATACACCCTAGTTTATACTGGTTATGTTCCCAGTATTGTTCTCTCATTAAAAGGTATATGGTTAAGTCCCCATTGGTGGTCTGACTCTGCTCTATATAGGGAGGAGAGTCCGTACACCTCCCACAGCACTTGTACACTTGCTTTGATCCCTTCAATTGGAGAGGGGGTACCTCTTGGAGTACCGCCCGGGTTACACATCTTCCATTTTACCAGTATTACCACAGCTTTGTCTAGGTTTGGGTTCAGTCAGATGTCCTTTATTCAAGTGATGATTTTATTTAGTAACCAGAAAGAAAAAAATAGTGTTGGTTAACTTAATTTAGTTCACAAAATTCTGGTATGACTATGTACAGCAAAGTTCCAAAGTAGTTGAAGATGGAGCTCTGTTCATTTATGAAAGGAGTTATGTTGCCAACCTAGGTGGGGTAGCAGAAACTGTGAAGGAGAAGATTAGGATTCAGTATGAAATGCAGTGAAATAATACCTTTATGGACATGTAAAATAAAAAAATATCTGTTCCCAGGAAGAAACAATTTAATGCACAAATACAAAACATGGCTGCAGTAGGACAAAAAAAAATACTGCTGTGTTGGAGTGGATCATAAGTGGAAAAGGAGTAAAGGATGTAATGTGGTTGAAAAGAACCTAGTAGGCATTGAGATATATTAATATGATTGCTGTCTGCAGGTCACGGGCAATGATTCTTCCTCTCTGCCAAGCACTGAGAAATACTATATCTGGCTTTGACACTGCACTTCATGAAAGGTGTAGCTAAACTGGGAAACTTCCACAGGAAAGCAGTGACTAGACATCTATAAAACATGTCCAGTGAGGAAAGGCTGGAAGAACTGGGATTATGTAACCAAAAGAACAGAAGATGGAGAGGGGATTTAATAACACTATCTATACAGAAATGATTGATATAAAAAAGAACACGATTAATTCTTTTCTGTAACAACAGGGAACAGCATAAGAAGGGAGGTCTCCAATTGCAACATGGAAGATATTGATTAGATATGAAGAACTTGCTAATTATGATGGTGGTTAAACCTTTGCAAAATTCCACAGGAGGAGATGGACTCTCCAGAATCAGATGTTTTAAATGCAGGTTAGACGAACATTTGCCTGGAATGGTTTGGACAGGGATGTTTGTGCCTAGACTAGATCATTTCCAGAATTTGGCCCATGAGACAAATCCAACATAAATTACAGCATTATAAAGCAATGACAAATAAATCAGAAACTGGACTCAAGAAGAAAAATCTATGAGAATTGAAATCCATCATAAATTCCAGGAAACGATGGCTGCTTCTAACCAAATGCCATAGGATTTAGGTATCTGCAATTGGGGCATGGTCCTGGGATAAATAAAGGACTCATGTGTTGCCTTTGCTCTTACACCCAGGAATGGACAATTAAGTTTTCTATTTGACTCTGTTATTCATGAGGATCAGTCTCCCTGGTTTTACTGAATCCTTGAAAAGGCAAAAAAAGGAGTCAGGAGAGAGCTGTTCCCCAGGACTGGAGATGCCAGTGAAAACCTTAGCCCCTGGCAGCCCCAGACGTGAGCATTAATGTCACTGGCAGATTTTTATTAAGGGCAAATGCTGGGGGCCCAATTTCATCTTTTCTTTCAGGACTGTAATGGAACCAATTGACATCTGAATGGACCACTTAGCTTTCAGAGTGGGTGGTCTTTCCTATTTTAGAGAAAGAGACTGACACTCCACTGGAATTCCCTGTGAATGTTAAGTAACCTGTGGCACTATACCAGTGACTCTCAACCAGGGAGCCTTAGGTTCCTTTCAAGGGTGCCATAGGGTGGGAGGGGCTAGCCAGGTGCAGGGAGGCAGCTGAGAGGAGCCATGGAGGGTCTCACCCCACCCCGGCTCCTACTTTGCCCAGCCCCCCAGGGAGCTGAGTGACCAGAGTCGCGTGAACAGGACACGCAAACAGGCACTCTTGTTTGCCCAGCATGTGAGTTAGTAAGGGAGTTTGCACAGGAGGGTGAGCAGGAGGGCCCGAGGCTCCAGGCACTGAGACATAGCCAAAGGTCTGCACAGCAGTAGCCATACTACGACAAGGACCATGGTGGGTGGGACATGTCGCACCCCTAGGCTCCCCCCTGCACCTGGACTCCCCTGCTCTGAGACCACCAGGGTCTCCACCCAAATAGAGTCCATAGTTCTGGCCTATATTCAGACGGAGCCTGTGGTCCGTCTCCCTCACAGGCAGGACCCTCAGCCCTAGCCTCCACTCAGACGGAGCACCTGGTTCCATGTGGATGCTGCCTAGCAAGACTGCAGGCACCTGGGTTTGGGAGCATTGATACCACCCCTTGTGGGGTGTGCTCAATGGTGGAGGTTCTGAAGTGCCAGATTAGGGAACTCCAGGCACCGGTTCAGTGACCACGCTCCATTAGGGATACAGAGCAGGAGTTGGACTCTTACTTTCAGGCTGTCCACCCAATAGGTCATGATGGAGTGGCAGAACTGAGGGACCGCCACCAAGTCCAGCCTGGGATTGCCTGGACAATGGTTGTCTCCAGCCCAAAGAGGTGCAGCACCAAGGTTTCCACTCCCCTGGAGCTGCACAACCACTTTGCACTTCTCACATCAACAAAGCCAGCATAACGCTGGCTCCAGCATGTGAGGATGCAGGGCCACCAACATATGTGCTTAAAAGAAGGTGCAGCGTCACTGTGGTGGGTGACTCCCTCCTTAGGGGGACTGAGGGACTGATATGTCACCCTGACCCTCTGGCCTGTGAGGTCTGATGCCTGCCTGGAGCCTGTGTCCGGGATGTGATGGAGATGATCCCCAAACTCATCCGGCCCTCTGACCACCATCCCATGCTACTCATCCATGTGGGCACCAATGATACAGCACAGAAAAGTCCAGACTGGGTCATGCATGACTGCAGGGCTCTGGGAGCAGGGCTTAAGGGTGTGGGCAGCACAGATAGTTTTCTTTTGAATCCTCCCTGTCACAGGACATGGGCTCCGGAGGGATAGGTGCATCAGCAAGGTGAATAGAAGACTCCATCAATGGTGCCATTGCGAGAGATTTGGCTTCCTCGACCAAAGTCTGCACTTCAGAGAGAGTGGACTGTTGGGAATGGATGGCTTTCATCCCACCTGAAAAGGGAAGAAGCTCTTCTCAGTCAGAATGACTGATTTTCTTGACTGGGCTTTAAACTTACACCTCTGGGGGATGGGTGATCTACTAACAGTTCTAGCCCAGATCATGCCAGCTGTACTACCAATAACTTGGGCAGCATAAGGGAGACAGCCCAAAAAAAGGTCCCATTTCACCCCCCAGGGAAGCATTGGGCTTTTCATGGCAGACTTAACTGCCAGTACACAAATGCCAGGAGCCTGGGAAATAAGCATGAGGAACTGACCCTTCTCCTATGTGAAAATGAGTATGACCTGGTAGGAATTACAGAGACCTGGTATGACTCCACCTGTGATTGATCAGTGGCAATAAAAGGTTATAACCTGTACAGGAGAGACTGGGTCGGGAAGAGGGGTCGGGGTTTAGCTCTCTATATCAAGGATCAGCTCACCTCCCTGCAGACTGAATTTCTAAACCAGGAAGGGCGTCTTGAGACCCTCTGGGTCAAAATACAAAAAGAGCATGGGGAAAGTGGCTTACTTGTAGGAGTCTACTATAGACCTCCCTACCAAGAGGAAGACCTAGATTGGGAATTCAATAGGGAACTGGTCAAGTCCACGCACTCCCAATCCATGATCATCATGGGGAACTTCAACTTCCCTTACATCTTTTGGGATGAGTGCATGGCCAAATCTAACAGGTCACATAGCTTCCTCATATGCATTGATGACCTCTGCCTAACCCAGGAAATCTATGGGCC
This sequence comes from Alligator sinensis, assembly GCF_000455745.1. NCBI lineage: Eukaryota > Metazoa > Chordata > Crocodylia > Alligatoridae > Alligator > Alligator sinensis. Next base: position 2,094,729 of record NW_005841976.1, on the reverse strand, counting down.
CACTAAGGGAGAAGCAGTACTTGATCTTGTCCTGGCCAATGGGGCGGACCTAGTGAGTGATCTGTAGATCGAGGGGAAGCTTGGTGACAGCGAGCATGAATTGGTCACCTTCTTAGCTGACCGAAGAGCAGGAAAACCTAGCAGTAAAGCAGAAGTCCTTAACTTTGGGAAGGCTGACTTTTGCAAACTGAGAGAATTGGCCAGAAAGGCAATTAGAGGCCATACCCCACCAGAAAAGGGAGTACACAATGATTGGTCATTTCTTAAAAACATAATCCTTAAAGCACAGGGCAAAGCCATACCTTCTCACAAGAAATGCAGTCGACGGGAAAGAAAGCACCCATGGCTGAATAAGGAACTCTTGGACCTTATTAAGCTCAAAAGAGCAGCCTACACCAGCTGGAAAACAGGAAGCACTACCAAACAGGATTACTCTGCACTCACCCACACCTGTAGAGAGCAGTTGAGGAAAGCCAAGGCACAAACAGAACTTAGGCTAGTTACAGGAATCAAGGACAACAAAAAGTCCTTCTTCAGGTATGTGTGAAGCTGGAAAAAGAACAAAGATAGCATTGAGCCCCTGATCCAACAGGACAACTGACTTCCAATGCCCAAGAAAGGGCCAATCTCCTAAATGACTTTTTTGCATCGGTTTTTCACCCCCCAGTAGGATCACACTGTCGGGAACAGCACAAACCAATCCGGGAGCGGGCAACAGGCCTAAAATCAATGTGGATCAGGTGAAGGAACACCTTGATAAACTGGACATTCACAAGTCCGTGGGTCCAGATGGAATTCTCCCAAGGGTCTTGACAGAGCTGGCAGACATCACTTCATCCCCCTTGGCAGAGATATTTGAAAAATTGTGACATTTGGGTGAGGTCCTGGATAACTGGAAAAAAGCCAACATGGTTCCTATCTACCAGAAGGGAGGAGGGATGACCCAGGGAACTATAGACCAAGTAGTCTTACATCTGTCCCTGGAAAAATCCTTGAGACAATTGTCAAGGGATCCATCAACACCAGATTGACGGAAAGCAAGCTTGTCAATGCCAACATGGCTTTGTGACTGGTCAGGCATGACCTGCCAATCTCATCACTTTCTATGACCAAGCAACAGGTGCCCTGGACAAGGGAGATGATGTGGACGTCATATACCTGGACTTCAAGAAGGCCTTTAACCTAGTTCCCCATGATTTCCTCATGGTTAAGCTAGGGAACTGTGGCCTTGATCATCATATGGTCTGATGGCTAGGCAACTGGCTATGGAGTCATACCCAAAGAGTACTAGTTGAAGGGAGCAAATCAGAGTGGCACAGGGTGACCAGTGGAGTCCCTCAGGGCTCGGGGCTTGGGCCAGTATGTTTTAGCATCTTCATTAATGATCTGGATACAGGAGTCAGATGTGAACTTGCCACGTTAGCAGATGATACTTAACTATGGGGGAGGGTGGTCACACCTCAGGACAGGCTAGGGATACAGGCTGACTTGGACAAACTCTCAAGGTGGGCCAGTCAAAACCTGATGGCCTTCAATGCAGAGAAGTGTCAGGTGCTGCACCTGGGTAAGAAGAACCTTCAACATATAGGCTTGGCTGTGCTACACTCACTAGCACCACAACTGAAAGGGACTTGGGGGTCTTGTTTGACCACCAGATGAATATGAGCCACCAATGTGATGCTGTGGCTGGGAAAGCTAACCAAACTGTGGTGTGCATCCACGGATGCATCTCAAGCAAAACCAGGGAAGTCATCCTCCCATTTTACTCAGCCCTGGTGAAACCACAGCTAAAGTATTGTGTCCAGTATTGGGCCCCCCACTTCAGGAAGGATGTGGATATGTTTGAGAGAGTCCAGAGGAGAGCCACTTGTATGATCCATGTCCTGGAGGGAAGGCCGTACGAGGAGAGGCTGAGGGACTTGGGACTCTTCAGTCTGGAGAAGAGAAGTCTCAGTGGGGACTTGGTGGCAGCCTACAATTACATAAGAGGGGTACATCAGGACCTGGGAGAATATTTGTTCACCAGAGTTCCCCAAGGGATAACAAGGTCTAATAGCCATAAACTCCAGGAAGGCCGATTTAGACTGGATATTAGAAAAAAGTTATTTACGGTGCATGTGTCCAGGATCTAGAACAAACTCCCTACAGAGGTGGTGCAAGCACCTACTCTGGATTCCTTCAAAAAACAGGTGGATATATTTCTTGCTGGGGTCACTTAATCCCAGATGACTTCTCACCTCTTCCAGGGGGACTGGACCCAATGATCTCTCAAGGTCCCTCCCAACCCCTAATGTCTATAAAATCTATTAAATCTATGAACCATGAAGAAAACGTTCCTTATATCCAGTCTGAAGAAGCCTTCTTCTAGGAGTTTATGACCATTGCTCCTGATTTTCCCCTGGGGAGCTTTGGTGAATAGTTGTTCACCTAGCCCCTGATGCTCACCCCTGATATATTTGTAAGCTACCACCAAATCCCCCTAAAGTCTTCTCTTTGCTAGGCTACACACTTTCATAACTGTCAGCCTTTTCTTGTATGGCTCTCTTTTCAGGCTTCTAATCATACAAGTGGCTCTTCTCTGGATTCTCTCAAGCATCTCCACATCCTTCTTGAAGTGTGACACCCAGAACTGGATGCAGTAGTCCAGTTGCAGACTCACCAGTGCCGAGTAGAGTGGAAGAATTACTTCCTTAGTGTTACATGAGATGCATTGGTTGATGCACGCCAGCATATTGTTTGCTCCGCTAACTGTATTTATTGCTGGGGAAGCATTCCCTGTCTTCCACCCTGACCTGCTTTTCCTCCCCACCACATTACCCCACTCCCAGGCCTGCATATGCCCATCGGGGTCTGCAGGAAGCTGATACTGCAACCCCATGATCTGAGTTTGGCAAGTTTTGCTTCTCAGCCCCTCATCAGAACTCTGCACCACCAGGTGACAGCTACCTCCCCACTCCCCTGCCATCCTTCTCTTCCTCCCATTCTCTATAACAGATTCCTTGCTAATCAAGACCCACAACTTAACATGATATCCCTCTGACAATGTTTAAGAAAATAACCTTTCAACTTCTGAATGAACTTTGGTTGTTTGGCAGAAAGGCTGGTTTATCTTATTGTTGGAGGTGGCCACAGAAAGAAGCAAGGGAATAGGAGTTTCATCAACAGATTTTGAATGTGTCCATTACTTGTTGATTTTCAAGGGGCAGTGGAGTTCATAGATTGATAGATTGATAGATTGTGAGGCTGGAAGGGACCTTGGAAGATCATTGAGTCAAGCCCCCCTGCACAAAGCAGGAAGGACAACTGGAGTCAGGTGACCCCAGCAAGGTCCAGTCTCCTCTTGAAGATATCCAGGGTAGGCGATTGCACCACCTCTGGAGGGAGTTTATTCCACAGTGTAGACACCCTATATGTGAAGAAGTTTTTGGTAATGTTGATCCTGAAATGGTCTTCTAGGAGTTTGTGACCATTACTCCTGGTTTTCCCTAAGGGAGCCCTGGTGAACAGTTGTTCAATGAGCCCTTGATGTATGCCCCTGTCGTAGTGCTACGCTGCTACCAAGTCTCCTCTCAGCCTTCTCTTTTTCAGGCTAAAGAGTCCCAGGTCCCTCAGCCTTTTCCTGTATAGCTTGCTGTGCAAGTCTCTGATCATACGGGTGGCCCTTCTCTGGACTCTCTCAATCTTTACCATGTCCTTGTTAAAGTGTGGTGCCCAAAATTGGACGTAGTACTCCAGCTATGGTCTCACCAATGCTTGAGGGATAAACAATAGGGAAGGATAATCTACCCCAGACCCTGGGATGTCAGTCCATTACGTACCTCCCATCATTGCTTTAAAGGCTGGAAAAAACAGTCCCATACTGAGACTGTGACAGACCCTGTTTTCTTTAGCTCTTCAAAGATGGCACTTAGAAGGAGGATAATATAGAAGTCTCTTGTCTTGGAAGAAAGCACAGGGTACTGGTGCACTCTTTAAACCACAGAAAGTAGGATCCTTTCCTTCATTGATGCATTGAGTGCTAAGGAAATCATTTCTGCTCTACCACCTGATCTTTCTTCGGTGCCCTCCAAATGCTGCAGAGCTGTGGCCCAGTCCCCTCTTACCACCCCCAGAGTTGCAGGCAGAAGCTTTACAGAGGGGCCACCTGTGGCACAAAGCACGATTTGACTCTGAGTCTCTCCCAGCATGGCTGAGTACCTCATCTTCCCAACTGATTTTCACACTTGGAGCTCAGCCCTCCAAGCTTGTCCCATTACTGCAGCATTCCATTGGCTTTTGGTTGTGAGTGCATGAAGATGCCACAACTCCTGGGTCTTGCACATGCAAATTGAAAGATGCATGAGGGACTGGTGGGAGGAGGAAGACAAGAACTCCTTAAATGGAGATGAGCCAGAATTCACCAGCTGAGGGTTCTGTGCTACCATAGGTGCATTGTTCTTTAAACTTGGATTAGTGTGCTGTAAACTGGTTCCTCTGATCCTTGTGAACATGCCATGTGACATCTACTAATGTTGATACTAAAACTATTTATCACCATTCATTCTGCAGTAGTGTTGAAGAACCAACACAGTTGCTTTAGGAAAGGACAGATGGGATACATGTTCTTGTTATGAGGACACCAGAGTTGTGCCCAAAGTATCTGGCTTTAATCCTTCACTCTCCTATAGCTTTTCTATTTCACCATCAGCAAATCATCTAATCTATCTGTGCCTTGTACAGGACTGGAGCTTTCTGAATATAAACAAATGAAAGGCACATCAGGGAACTGATCAACAGGATCCCCTGGGAGGACAGTCTGAGATGGAAAGAAGTCCAGGACAGCTGGTTGTATTTTAAAGAAACCTTACTGAGGGCCCAGGAACAAACCATCCCAATGTGCAGGAAAAATAGTAAATATGGCAGGGGACCAGCTTGGCTTAGTAGATAACTCTTCAGTGAGCTAAAACACAAAAAGGAAGCTTACAAGTGGAAGCTTAAGCAGATGAATAGGGAGAAGTATAAGAATATTGCTTGGGCATGGAGGGATGAAGTCAAGAAGGTCAAAGCACAATTGGAGTTGCAGTTAGCAAGGGACATAAAGGGTAACAAGAAGGGTTTCTACAAGTATGTCAGTAGCAAGAGGAGGATCTGGGAAAGTGTGGGTCCGTTATGGAATACAGGAGACAAGCTAGTGACAGAGGGTGCAGAAAAGGCCAAAGTGCTCAATGCATTTTTTGCCTCAGTCTTCACAGGCAAGGTCAGCTCCCAAACTACTGCACCAGGCAGCACAGTTTGGGGAGAGGGTGAGCCGACCTCAGTGGTGAAAGGATATGTTAGGGACTATTTCAAAAAGTTGGATGTGTACCAGCCCATGGGATCAAATGCAATGTATCTCAAGGTGCTGAGGGAGATGGCTGATGTGATTGCAGAGCCACTGGCATTATCTCACTGGGGCTGGAGGCTGGACTTGATGATCTTCGAGGTCCCTTCCAGCTCTAACGTCTATGAAATCTTTGAAAACTCATGGCAATCAGGGGAGGTCCTGGACAATTGGAAAAGGGCAAATATAGTGCCCATCTTTAAGAAAGGGAAGAAAGAGGATCCAGGGATCTATAGAGCAATCCATTTCTAAGCACTTGGAGGAGAAGAAAGTGATTAGGAACCATCAGCATGAATTTACCAAGGGCAACTCATTCCTGACCAATCTGACTTCCTTCAATGATGAGATGACTGGATCTGTGAATGGAGGACATGATATGCCTTGACATTAGCAAGGCTTTTGAGAATTCTTTTATGGCTGTGCAAAATTTTGGCAGCCGTTTTGTTTCGGAGGTGTTTCAGGCCATTTCGGCGCCCAAAACACCAAATTCACATCAAAACAGAAGGCTCAGAAAAATCTTCAAAATGAAATGAGGCATCAAACTGGCATCAAACGAGGCATCAAAATGTTTCAGAAATGTTTTGGAAAATTTCAGAGTTTCAGAGCTGGGCTTGCAGGGAAATAGCTATATGCTGCTGCCCTGCCATGCAACTTGACTCCACAGGGAGCAGAGATCTGTGTTGGGGGTCTCCTTGACACTGCTGCCTGCCCTGTACTGCCCCGGTGACACGGGTCTACATGAGGCGGGCAGCAGTGGTGAGGAGGCCCTGGCACAGATCTCTGCTCCCTGTGGAGCCAGGTCATGTAGCAGGGCAGTGCTGGTCCCTGTTGCATAACCTGGCTCTGCAGGGAGCAGAGATCTGGGGCTGCAAAGGGTAGGCAGTGGTGGCAAGAGACCCTGGCATGGATCTCTGCTTCCTGTGCAGTCAGGTTGTGTGGCAGGGCTGTGCTGGTCCCTGCCATGCGACCTGGCTCCACAGGGAGCAGAGATCTGCGAGGGCAGCATGGGGTATGCAACAGTGGCAAGGAGACACCCAGTTCAGATCTTTGCTCCCTGCAGAGCCAAGTTGAACAGCAGGGACCAATAGGCTTGCTCGCCACTCTACACTGCTTCCCTGCCCTACAACCCAGCGTGACAGGGATCAGGGATCCGTGTGAGGGACTCCTCACCTGCATGGAAGGCCACTGTGGCCCTCCCCCAGATGAGCCACCCATAGCCCCATCCTGCTCCCCAGTGCGGGCCTGCAGCCCCTGGCTCTGCAACCCCGCCCAGCTGGGTAGAGCTGTGTGAAGCTTCCCTTGCAGCCCATTCAAAACAGATTCAGAGGAGATTCAGCACAGCCAAATCTCTGAAACATATTTGGCCAAAACGAAACAGGACAGTGATCCAAAACACCGAAATGAATCACTGTCCTTCAAAATGGCCGAATCCGAACCCGAATAGAAACACAGCCATTTTGCACTGTCCTAAATTCTTGTAAGCAAGTTAAGGAAGTATGGGTTAGATGAATGGACTTTAAGGTGGAGAGAAAGCTGGATGAATCATCTGGCTCAATGGGTAGGAATCAATGACTCAATCTCTAGTTGGCAGCTGGTATCAAGTGGAGTGCCCTAGGGGTTGATTTTGTTCAATATCTTCATTAACGATTTGAAAGATGGGATGGATCGCACCTTAAGCAATTCATGGCTAACACCAAGCTGGGGGGAGTAGTAAATAAGCTGGAGGGTAGGGCTAGGATTCAGAGTGAGAGTGACCTAGACAAATTGGAGAATTGGGCTAAAAGGAATCTCATGAGGTTTAGCAAGGACAAGTGCAAAGTTCTGCACTTAGGAAGGAACAATGCCATGTACAGGCTGGGGGCTGACTGACTGGGGAGCAGCTCTGCAGAAAAGGAGTTGGGGGTTACAGTGTGCAAGGAGCTAGATATGAGTCAACAGTGTGCCCCTGTTGCCAAAAAAGCTAACAGCATACTGGGTTGCATTAGCAGCAGTGTACAGTCACATTAACACAGAGCTCTACACAGGCAAATTTGTCCTGCAGATGTGGTTATTCTTCTATATAGTTTTTTCATACAAGTACTAGTTCAGGTGTGAAACTGACAAAAAAACCCCATGGACAATGCCAAATTTAAGGGATCACTTTTAATTGCAAACTCACACAAATGTTTTATTGCAAAATGGTGCAGATGCCATTTTACAAATCTTATTCCATTGTCAGCAGTCCCTGGATTCGAGGATGATTTCTACCATGGCTCATTAATGGGTCTTGAGGTGATTTAAGAATCCAATCCTTGAGCCACATATCCGTCCTCAGAGTTTGCAGGTCTTTCCACAGAGCAAAGTAGGCCATAGGCTGGAATTTTTCTCCTTATTCTTCCTCTGCTCTTTCTGTTCTGCTTCAAGGGCAGGACATTTTACGTTGAAGCAAGCTGCTGTTTCATTGAGGTTGTGGCACCATTGGAGTTGGTTACCAGCTAGCATCTCCCAGTTCTTGATATTGAAATTTCCCTCAATGGTAGTTTGGGGAGGGGGTCATATCCATGACCTGGAGGAGATGGATAAAGCACTTTAGTTTTCTCAATGTTGAGAGAGAGGCTCAAATTTTGGTAGGCTTCTCTGAAGAGATCCACCGCAGTCTGGAGGTCTTCTTCAGCATGAGCAAGGATGGTGCAGTCTTCAGTGTACTGAAGGTCAAGGATGGTTGTTTTGAATACTTTGAGGAATAACAATTTGGGAATCGGCAGCAGCAGCGCTCCCTCGAAGTCGAGGATGACATCCATCAGACTTGATGGGTCCTCAGGTGACAGAGGAGCCCGATTCTGGATGCACACATTCTTCAGCAATGGGGGCATGTTGTTCCATGGGGGAATGGGATTTGCAGCCCTGGTTTGGTCTCCTTCTCCTTCCTCTGCCGCCACTGCTCTGCCTTGGTATCAAGTCGTTGGGCCTCAAAGTGGTGTATGCCTTGGTGGACCAGGTGGCACCACACCGAGCAGCCAGCAGCTTGCTCCTCCCAGTCGTTGATGTCGATGCCTCTATGCTTGAGGGTGACCTTAAGCGTGACTTTGTACTGTTTCCTTTGGCTGCCCTTTGAGCGTTGGCCAACAGAGAGCTGGGAGAAGAGAATCTAGCAAGGGGGGCAGTTCTTGGACATCTGGATGCAGTGGATGTTGATTTCTCAAGAGCAAGGCTTCCCATTTATTTGGGAATAAATGTTACTCCAAAGGGCCAGGAGACACCTGGAAGTGGTGTAGGTAGACCAGATCAAGGCCAGGGAATACCACTGTTGGGAGGAGGGGATGGCGGGGGCTGGATACACTGCTGCTAATATCTGCAGATGCTACCCATCATGAAAAAAATTTCAAAAGATACTCAAATGCGAGGGTTATAGAAGCCAAATGCATGCTCAGAATCAATTAGTAAGTAGTTATATCTGCAACATTCATTTTTAAAATTTTAAAATAGATCTTATTTTTCATGGATTTTAACATTCTTAGGGAACAGAGGAGCAGCCTGATATGCAGAAACAAAGTTAAAAACTTGCATAGCATTTTCTGACTGCAGGTATACAAGGACGTGTCAAGAACCAGTCTCTCCAATGACTGCTGCTAAAATAACTGAGTTGTCTCCCACTTTCAAGTCCACAAGCTCCCAGATGTGAACTATAGAAGTTGGGCTCTTTTTTCCATTATTATTTTTGGATCATTTGTTGTTTGCAGAATCATTATTTATATAGTGGGGCTGAGACAAGAACATCAAACATCTACAAATCTTGGCTATCTTAAAATATCTACAAGCAGGATCTTCACTTGTAAATGTAACAAAACAAGTGTTTCTTCCCCCTTCCATATGGTTTTATGAAAGCTTAGCTATTTTTCAGTCATCACTATGGTAACATCATTATTATCTAGAAGAAATCAGAATGTCACTTACTAAATGAAGTTATTTCTCTTTTCAGAGAGAGAAATGCAGTTAAGCAGAACACTATCACTTCTTGGTTTGGCACTTCCATGTATGCACACCTTATACTCATACTCTCTGTATACAATACACACAGTGGGACAGATTATGACTTAGTAAAATCATGTGCACACAGAAACAAAAGTGCAAGTGAAGAACCCTACTTCACAAACTGTATGACCCCCAAATCCTGCCAAGAATAGGCTAGACTATAGAAAGCTCACTTTCCCACTGGAATCTATAGCTAAATTCTATTGACTTTAATGGAAGCTGGAATAGACTCAACAGAAACATGACAGAATCTGAACTCATTTACAGGTTTCTTTCACTTTATGTGGGTTCTGCATGTGCAAATTCACTCTTATGCGATGACCCTTATTATACCAAAAATGTGTTATATTAGAGGCAAGTTTACTCTTATGCAATTGGTGTGGTCGAAGCCCACAGTCAGCTGCTTTGTGCAGTGCATTGTGCAGGTGACACGCACCAAAATATAGTTTCCTGTGTGGATCTGGGCTCATCACTCATTGTCTGCGACACATGTTTCTGTAGTTGCCATCCCCACCAACTAAACATTCACCACCACTCTGTGCTTGTGTGTACTGCCTGCTGTTGGTGAGTACCAAAATTGTCTTGTAAAAGTGGTAGAAATCAGTCTGGGGATCAGTACAATCAAGGTCTTGGAAAGTATCCCTAGTTGTTACATTGGAAAGTGGGTTTCCTTTATGTGAATTCAAGTTATGTGCCATTTTCCAGGACTGCATGTATAGCGTGAAGCAAGGGAAACTTGTATATGGATGCGATTTCAAAGCAAGTCTTTTTGCCTTGATGCTGTCACCCGAGTCTCACCTGTGTAAATCTAATTCATAGATGGTTTTTAGACTCTCTAGGTATATCTGAATAATGCCAATGTATCTTGCAGGTTATTAGTATAAAGTTTCTAAAACAAATATATGTATAAACAGGAACATTTTCATATGCCTAAAAATCCATAGGCATGATTCTGCTTTCACTTACAACAGAGAGTCCAGCAAGCAATTCCATTGACAGCAGCAGTGGTGTATTAGCACAGTTAAATCGGAATTAGACACAAGGTGTGAGCTTTGTCATGCTTATTCAAGCCTTAGTCTTTGCTTATTCAGTCTTTGTCAGGCCACTTCCAACTGGCAATACACAGTGTAATTTATTACCTACTTGGCTTTCTAGATGAGTCCCTCTAAATGGTATAAAGTGCTGTCCACTGTTGAGAGAATGATCTAAATAAATTCTTACCAATTCCCATTTCATTAGCCTGGAAGAAAAATGCAGCTCCGGGAGTTTGAAGTCTCAGAAACTCAGAACCTTTTACATTCCCTTTATGCCTCTGTTCATGTCTTAGTTTTATTATGATTGATGATCAAGTTTTAGATTTATCAGAATCCTAATACTGGCAGAACACACGGCAACATCCTGGCTGAGAACTAGGGAGGTAAGCTGAGGAAATGCAATGGTGGTTTTTGACTGTGAGTGGGTAAAGCACCAAATTCATAAAGGGTTTTGGAGGGGTGCTCTGAATTTGAAAAGGTTCATCTAGTCTGACCTCTTGTAATAACACAGACCACTACATTTCACCTAGTTACACTTATTTTCCATCCAATAGCTAGGGTTAAACTAAAATATTTTAGTCCTTATTAGACCAAACTAAATCAGAGGCAGAGAAAAAGGGAGAATGAAATACTAGCAACATCTAAGCCTCTGCAATAGCCTGTAAATGATTAGGTGAGATAAGTCCAGACCATCCCAGCAAGTAAATCACGAGCTGCACTGCAGAGAAAAGTGAACATGTTCCCAGGCAGATCCCTGAATATCTAGGGGGAAATTCCTTTCACACACCAAACCTGGCGGTCAGTTTGATGCTGAGCATGTGAACAAGACACAGTAGCTTGGCATCCAAGACAGGAGATCCACTGATCACCTGAGAGTGTTAGTCCACTCTTAGGCCCTTTCTTCAGCTGTATCCAAACTCTTGTACCTGAGACAAAAGCTCTTCCTCCCCCTCCTCAAAAAAAAAAAAAAAGTCTGGGCAATTGTGCATTGGGGGAGAGGCGGTTCCTTCTAAGCTTTTTTGAGGGCTTGAAGCATGATTACAGTCATTGTCATAAAGGTACAGCTGCCACAATTTGGGGCATGTTGTAGGCAGCATAGATCTTCCTGCTCTCACAATGGTCCATAAGAAAAAGGTATGAATTCACAGTGGTATTCACAGAGGCAGTTTCCTGGAAGGGCCACCACAGTCTCCAGTGCTCCCAATTAACTAATATTATTCTCCAGAAATTGTCAGAGCAGTTTTGGGAGTCACTGAGACTCTACTGAGACTCCACTCCCTCCCCCCTGAATACAGGGCCACTTGCCTTCAGCGCTCTTTCCTGCTCAGGGCAGGGGGTTGGATTCAATGATCTATTGAGATCTGTTCTGGCCCTAACAGCTATGAAACTATGAAAGACAGAATTTGAGCTATCATTTCTTACACCCCTGCGTTTGAATACTCTAGCTTCTAGTGTGCTGTACAAAAGGGATGCTCCTCCTTACTGCTTTGTGTATGCTTAAACATGCTCTGAGATAGCTAATCGGATAGACCCCTGCAAGCCAAATAGCTGAAAAGAACACTTTGTTGGTCAAACCTGAAAGGGCTTAGGCATGAGCTAAGGGGCACCAAGGTGCTTGGCTTTGACAGGACTTATGCGGCTCTGGTGAGGCCCAGCAGTAGCAAACATTAGGACATGTCATCTCCAACCCATGCTGGGAAACACTTCTAGGTATGTCCTGCTTTGTGTGCACCAGCTCCCAAAATGAGGCAATGTAGTTGTAGTGGCCTTAGAACTTAAAATGGCAGTGAATCATCTAAATCTTTATGTGGTTTGGACCCTAAGTTACTTGCCCAGGGTCACAAGTAACATCTGGGGTAGAGCTTGGAACGGAAAAGGGGTGTCCAAAGCCCCAGGATAGTCCTCAGCATGAATGTGAACTGCTTCAGTGCAGCTCCTACAGAGGCACAACATGCTGTTTCTGTGTCCTGGACAGTAGTGGCACCCACCAATCTTGCTCCCCTTCTAAGTCAGCACCTGTAGCTGATGCCGTGTTCATGCACCTTTAGTTACACTACTGATATCCTAGATACTCAGTCACCTTGGCTGTCCTCGCTGGCTCCAGGTCTGCATCACCAGAAAAAAAAAAAATCACTGGGCTTTGCCAATGAAAACCCAGATGCAAAACCAGTAGAGGGGTTGACAAACTGCCTGTAGGAAAGCAGCTGATAGTTGGTTAGTTAATAATTAATCTATGTCCCTCTGTTTACACTGTGCTCTCTTTCTTACAGATGAGCAATAAGTTAAAGAAAATGGGAATTATTTGCATGTTTTCCTTTTTAAAAAATAAGGGAAAAAAGAATGTTAATACTATGCTTGCAAAGTCTCCTGAGGATTTTTCACATGAAAACTCTGATACTTAGCAAGGTAAACATATGGGACCTGATCCTTTTGGCAATGGCTACCATTTAGGCCGATTAAGTTAGACTGGTTGTAACAGGATAGGAGCCTAAGGGATGCTGTGATGCCCCAGGCAAGCCCCCTCATCCCTGCTAGGCTCTCTCTGTGCCTTGCCCTGCCTTCTCCTACCACATCTTGATGAAACCTTTATAAACAGGAGACTGTCCCCAGAGACTAGCCAGCCCACAGTGCTCTCTCTGTCTTCCTGTGGTCAACTCTTTCCACCTTGTATACCTTAAGGGCTTAGTGCAGGGGTTTTCAACCTTTTTGGATCAATGTACCCCTGGCAGCTAGACGCGGGGTAGTGTACCCCCGGCCACTGAGCGTACCCCCAGTTGGCAACCCCAGTGCATGGCTCCAGTCTGTCCCTATACCATGCCACATGCCATGTGGGTGTTTTAAATCACCAATCAGGTGGGACACTTGTTCCTAAGCCTCTAGGCCACCTCAGGCCTGCCTTTACTTGTCGGGGTTTCTGACCTCCCGGATTCTGCCCCTCTACTCTGGCTGGTCCCTTAGCCAAGGCCCACTGTTCTAGGCTTGGCTGCTGGGCCCCAGCCCTATCTCTGCCCTGCTCTGGGATCCTGGACCTGTTGGTCCCTCACTCAACCCCTCTGGGCGTAACCCTTGGGCTGACTTCAACAGGGCCCAAGGCTTGGCATTCACACACAAGTTGTAACTTAAACAAGGCCACTTGGCTGATTAAAAGCATTCCCTCTTCACCCCGGCAAACATTTCCATCTTCCTGGGCCTGCAGAGCAGCTCACCCTAATTCCTGGGTCTTTCAGGGGCCTGGCTGCTAAGACCCCATTCCTTGTGGCCCTCAGGTCTGGTTTCCCTGACTGGTACAGACTCTGTGCCTATATAGTTCAAGCCTGCCCATAGGGCTGTTTCTTAACTCCTGCCTTGATAATTGCCTGTCCCCAAGCTACAAAGACCCTGCCATTAAAGAGGCTATGCCACCTTTCAGTAACAGGGCCAGGGATCCTGTTTGTAATGGCAAGACCTGGGGAGTTGGGTGAACTTTGCTAGAAAGTGCGAGCAAGGACACGGTTGGCAGATGTGGACCAGCTGGGAGGAGCCCATAAAAGGCCGGCCTCACATTAGATTTACCTGCAGGGGTAGAGTGGCGAGAGAACAGAAGCAGCATATGGCACCACTGAGCCGATTTATCAGCGCCTGCTTTGTGCGGCTCAGAGGGCACACACGAGTGATGTAGAAAAGACGTGAGACTACTGCAGCATAAGAAGGGAAACAGATTCACTCAAAGGGAGAGAGATGCCAGGCAGAAAAGTCCAGGATTCAGAGGACCTAACGGCAGACCCAGGTAAGGGGTAATCAAGTTGTTTCTTCTCTGGGAGGAAGAACTGTGAAGGCTGGTTGCCAGGGCCTGAGAGGTTCAGCCCAGCCAAAAGGACCTCATCAAGCAGTTTGCATTTATTTTTTCTGGTATTCAAAGAATTTTCTTTTACTTGAGTTGAGAAGGGAGTTTACCAGCCCCACCAAACTTATCTTGTTTGTGGTACATTGTATTGGGGCAACCTGGACCAAGAGAAGTATTTTGGCCATGGGATTTTGAGTTACCTAATGACTTACCTGTCAATGAGCCTGAGAGTAAGGGATATCACACCTCTGCCTCAGAGGTATATTATTATTTCTTTTGTTATTGTCTTAATTGAATATTTATCTGGATAACTCAGACTGGGGTGTTTTGATAATGGCAAAATAGCATCTTACAACCTCATAGGGATAACAAGATTTCATTTGCACTTTCCTGACACCAACTTCCTTGATTGAGCTCATTGGCTTCAACTGGGTGACAATTTCATCCATGGTAACAGCACGGCTGGAGTGTGGATGGGGCATGGGGGAGGTAGAGCCCCAAGTCATCAACCTGTCACTACCTGAGTAACCCTGTGGGAACTCTTAATGATATTACTGAACCATCCTCTTTCTTCATAAGACCAAAGACGTGGCAGGATAGTTGGAGGTGGTGTCCTCCCGGGGTGCCCAAGAGTAGCCCCAGAGAACATGGGCTTTGTGACACTGTTATACTGGTCTATCTCAGCAGTTGGTAACACTGGCAGGCCAGAATGACCCAGACAGGTGGGTGTGGCAAAGTGGGAGTCCCTGACTAGCCACAGAGCTAGTTTCCCATCTGCCTCTAGGCACGCCGCCCACCTGTCTCACCCCCCTCGACTTGTAGGTAATTAATAATGTTGTTAACTAAGGTGGGAGGCTGCCCATTGTACACCCCAATATTGGGGGGCTATCTGCGGCTCTGTTCCACACCTGCACTGCAGCCCAAACCTTGCAGATGGCATATCAGGCAGTTAGCTCAACTGTCGCCTTTGCCCATTAGCTGTGGCCCCCAACCCTGAGGACCTTTGGCTTCCGTAAGCCCTGGTCCCATCTCAGGCCCAGTCAGGACTCCAAGCTTCTTAGATCTTCGTGGGTGTCCCTCGCAGTGGGCCCCTGGCCCCAGCATTGACCAGTCGAGTACCTCAGTGGTGTTTTTGCCTCTTACCTGCACTTATGGGTCGGGGTCCCCCATTCCCAGCTCAGGTGCTCCTGGAAGTGTGCCTGGCCCTGCGGAGTCACTCCCCCAGCAGGCTCAGGTGCCCCCAGAAGCTTACCTGGCCTACCCTACTCTTATGTTATAAGGCCCACCCAAAGGTGAGGGCTGGGGTTAAGGCACCCCTACTCACCTTTCACCGGGGTGGTAACTGGCCTGGCATTTCCTGGGATCTCCCGTACAACTGAGAGCCCCACAAGGCCACCCACTCCTGGCAGGGTGCAGTTTTAGATCATGCCGAGGACCAGGAGCCTCCAAACCATCCCCTACAGCTCCTGCCCTTACCTCCAGGATGTTCCAAACAGCCCTGCAGCCAGGCAATGTTACTGCCTGGCCTGCCAGCAGCAAACTGCCCTGCTTATATAGGCAGCCATGGATCTAAAATGGCTGCCACAATTAAGCACCTGCTGGCTGCTAGGCTCGGCCCTTAATGTGGCAAGCACCAACAGTACCCTGCCACAGTGGGCGCTAGGGCTAGCCACTGTCATTGTTACTTCTCCCAAGGACAGGGCCCACTACTTATACACAAAACAGAACTTTGCAAAAGGGGTGCATTGCCTTAGCCTACAGGGTTTTCTGCTAGCCTTTGCCTTTGTGTCACTTCACCTAAATTTGTGTCCTTTAGGCCTCTGGATCAAGTGAACTCAAAACCAAAAACCAAAAACCTCAGCCTTACCTAATCTACCTCTGAAACACTAAATACCTACTAAACCTCTACTCCTGGTGTGGTTCTTATCCTTATTCTCTCATGAAGGAAAAGGAGAAGAGAATTAGAGACATGCTATATGCAATTAACAAATTAGGTGATCTTTATAGCACTTTTCACTCCAAATTTATCTCACTCTAAAAGGTAATAAGCTCTTAAAGGAGCCTTATCATTCCTACTCCTCCAACACCTTGGAACTGAAGTGTAAAATAGTGGTTCAGTTCTCAACAGCCACATTATTACACAGCATGTTCACCATGTTCATTGTAAAACAGTGTGATTATCAATCCTTCATGTGCATACTAGCCTTGAAAGGCCAAACTCTACAGATCCATTTCTTCTTAGTCCAACATTTCTTTAGCTGCAGGAATGGGTTGTATAATAGCAGTTTACATGTGTTATTACCTTTCTTCTGTGGACCTTAAAAGGAGGCTACAGACATCTCCATGTTACACAAGGGGCACAGAGCAGTTCAATGATTTGCCCAAGGCCACATGGCTAATCAGGAACTAAAATCAATCTCTTTAATCCCAACCTCTCTGCTCAAAGTGGATTACCTCCCTCCCCTACCCCCCATCAAAATTAGCACTTCTATTTTAATTGCTAACAAACAAATGACAATTAGGCATTAACATCAGCTCCCAAAACAGGCAATGCTGATGCTAAGACATGTCAAGCCTTTAGAAAAATCACAGAACTCTCCAGAGTCCTTGTTACTGCAATGCATCTTTCTATATTCTCTTTATGGGACCTCAGACCCAACATAAAGTAGAAAATTTCTCCCATAAATATTTGTTTTCTTTAAAGGGGAAAAACCAAGGGTAAATGCTTATCTATCTCACAAGTTTACTTTTTTGGAGAGCCTACAATAATGAGTCTTCTCTCTGAGGACCCTGACTTGGACATGTGCCTAGATTTGGCTTTGGTGGGTTTAGTGACACAATGAAAGTTAAGCACATGAGGAACTTGGGAACATACAAGAAAATTATTAGTAAGCAGACTTTAAAATGGCAAAAGGAAATTCTTTGCCACACACTAGGGGCATCTACGTGAGCTGTTTACTGTGGAATTGCCTAATTAGCTCTGCAATAAAGTACCTTCATCTACACATGTGGAGCTATTAGGCTGCAGTAAACTAATGAATAACTGCAGAATTATTCACTCCACCAAAATTCACATGTAGATGGTGACCAGGGCTGTCTGGGGCAGAAGGGTGCTACATTGTGGGGGCTGCCTGCCCACTAGCCCCACCCTGTAGCACCCTCATGCCCCAGCCAGCCCTCCTGTAGCATGTCGAGCTGGAGGGGAACAGCTCCCGGCTGACAGGCTGACCCACAGCCCCTCAGCCAGCCAGGGCCGTGCTGCCTCAGCTCAATGTGCTGCAGTCCCAGATGCATGTGTAAACACTGCTGCACCTAGGAGCAATAAATTCCAGTGCAAACCCTCCAACTCGGGTGCAAACTGGAGTTCATTGAGCACGTGCAGATGCACCCAGTGTACAACTAACCTGTGGAACTCTTTGTCGCAAAATGTTGCAGAACCCAACAAGTTAGGCAGGTTAAAAAAGATGACTGGACACATTTTCATTAAACAATAAAGTAGGTCTTCAAACTCCAGATTAGGAACCCTTAGGCCTCTAAATGCTGGAAGCTATAAGGGAAAAGGGGCTAGATCAGGCCCTGCATAAATAC
>NW_005841976.1:2052838-2076904 GCF_000455745.1 Alligator sinensis | reverse complement strand
TTGTCCTGTGCCAGTGTGAGAGACAGGATATTAAGTTAGATCGTTTAACCCAGTACTCTTATGTTCGTCAAAGTGTGGCTGGTGAACTCAGACTGGTGGGGCAGTGGAGTGTCCCATGGGAGTGGGGGGTGGGGGTTTGTAGCTGGCTGGCAGCAGGGGAGGGAGGGGGTTTGCAGCCTCCTCGCTATTGGCCAGAGTGCCTGGCTAGCTGCAACCCCACCCCAGCCGGCTGCAAACCCCCTCACCCCACTCCTGTGGGACACTCCGCTACCCAACCAGTCTGAGTTCACACGCCATGCCTGCCTATTTTCAGGCTCAGAGCATGAGAATGACCCTGTTCAGAGAGCCATTACAACGTCTATGATTTTTTCAGGTCCCACCTCAGCTCTATGTCAAAGGTTGAAGTGGTCCGGACTCCTTCTGATAGTTTTTTGCACAAGACTGAATTTAACTCTTGTAGCTTTCACTGTTGGGATTAATATAAACAATGCTAGTTTAAAAAAAAAAACTGAAGAAGCTAAGCACCTAAAGAGACTTTTGGTTCCCAATATTTGCAACAATTCAAAGGGGAGCCAAATGGAATGGCATTCTGTAGCTTTTGTAAACAGGAATCCACCAATGATTTGTACATTTTCTCCTGCTTAATCTTCAATTTAATTTAAAAGGGAAACAAACTCAACCTTGCCAGAGGAGAGCTTTGACTTTTGAAGGGCCAAAAAGACCACATCAAAGAGAACCCAGCCAACCTACCATCCAGTGGGAACACCCAGCTTTTTCATCAGAGAGATGCAGTGTCAGTCAGGCGCAAAATCAGAAGAAGCCAAACCCAACTCCTCAAAGGAGCCAACACTGCAGAGCCAGCATCAAGGGAGGGGAAGCACTGACCATAACCATCCCAGCCAGCACCCAGATGTTTAAGACTAATTACCAGTAATTTGGTAAATAGTTGAGAAGCAGATGAGGGATAAATACCTGAAATTGCAAAAGAACATGTTTACTTCTCAGGGTAAAACTACATGTTAGTGGAACAGTTTCACATAAATTTCATCCCCTCAAAATGTAAAAAGTCCAGTTGATGAGTCTGAACTGGCCAAGCTGGGTAGTAGCAGAGCAGAGTACTTTACCAGTCAGTTAATGAATAACATTTCCTGTTCAGTTTTAGGACATTGGGTGTCCGTAGAATTAATACAGATCCCAGATATCGTTTTGGTAAAATATATGCAGCTTCAAAGGAGCCACTTTGATTTCTGTTAGATTCTTTTAGACTCCCGAACAGATATCTTTAGTAAAATACTGCAGTAATAATAAGGAAACTAATATTATCCTTAACATTTTTCTGTTTCACTGGGGTCAAAAATGGAGATCCAAAGGTCAAAAAATCCCACAGAGAAAAAAGCAGGGTGATGCACATGGAGGCAGCACGTGCCACTCAAAACCAGAGCCTGTCTGCCCAGAGCCACACTCCAGCTGCCAGCCAGGCTCCAAGCTGCAGAAGCAATGCAGCTGCAGCTTCCCTGGCACCCAGGACCACAGGTAAGGCTGTTGGGGCCAACACAGTTGCTGATCCCAGCCTCCCCTATCTCACTTAAGGTAACATGCCATGCCCCAGAGGGCACAAGGCACAGGCATTCTATGGGGACAACGGTACAACGTGTCCCGCTGCTAATTGTCCCCAGGGAGCCAAATGTCTGGATGTGACCCATGAGATTTCTTTTGGTCCAATCCTCCAATTTCTCTAGGTCTCTCAATCCTAACCCTACCCTCCAATGTCTCTACTCTTCACCCCATCTTGGTGTCATCCTCAAACTTGCTGAGCATGTACAGCATCCCATTCTCTGGATCACTGATGAAGGTATTGAACAAAAACAGTCACAGAAATGCCCTGGGGCACTCAACTTAATACTGGCTGCCAACTAGATATTGTGCCATTGATTACTACCTTTTGAGCCTGATGATTCAGACAGTTTTCTATTCATATACAGTCCATTCATCCAATCCATACTTCCTTAGCTTGCTTACGAGATTGTTGTGGGATACTATATCAAAAAACCTTGCTGAAGTCAAGGTATATCACATACACTGCTCTCCCCACATCCACAGTGCCAGTCCTCTCATCACAGAAAGAAATCAGGTTGGCCAAGCATGACTTGCTCCTGCTAAATCCATGCTGACTGATCCTAACCACAACTTTCTCCTCTAAGTGCTCAGAAATGGACTCTTTGAGGGCCAGCTCCATAATTTTTCCAGGGACTGAGGTGAGGCTGATGGGTCTTGTGGGGGCTGGGGAGGCATTTTAATTAGAGCGGTTCCTGGACAGCTGCTCTAATTAAAACGGTTCACCATCACATGCATTAAGCTTACACATATTTCAAAATGGCCATGGGACATGTTATCTGAAGTTCATTCAATGAGGTTTAGATAAAACACCCTTGTGACCATGTTGAGACATGTGGGGACTTAACACTTGTGATGGGGAGGCTACACTGGAATGTACTAATTACAAGCATGTCCGTAGGCAGCCTTTCTTTGCCCTCATGCTCTCTGATTGAAGAACATTTCCTTCTTTCTGCACAGTGATATAGCTGGAGCAGAAAAGGGGGTAAGTAATCCACTGCAAAGGTAGCCAATAACCCAATGGTAAAGATGTTTTGTTGGGGTAGAGAAGTGGGTGTGGGAATGGGACTGTGAGGTTGAAGCACCTTAAGGACAGGAAAAAAATTGCATCTGGGAGAGGTATAAAGGGGGAGAAGGAGCATCTATTCCTCCAACTGTTTAAAAAAAATACCTGTGACTACCACTCCATTTTGTGAGAAGCCTGACCCTGCTAGTAAGTCTCTGAGAATACCTCCTACACCAAACTCCTTAGAGGACTTAGGTGGATGTGTGTCCTTTTTAAGGACTTCAGTCAAGTTTGGGTGTCTGCTGCTTCACCCTGTGAAGCATGAGACATTTCTGGGTATAGAGGCAGTTAATAGATAACTGGGCAACTTTAAGGTAAGGTATCAATGGAGTGAAGCAGCTTTTCAGAATGGCAGTTTTGGACTCAGATGCTTAAATCCCTCTTCAGGTGCTTTACCTATATGGCTTCTTCAGACCTGGGTAACAGGTATCAGCCTGCCTTTGTAAAAGATCTGTAACTGTAAATAGGGATAAACAATGTTATGTAACCTGTGTTGCCTTCAAACCCAATCAGAGGGTTGAATGAGGTGAAAACCTGGATATTTATTATGATCTTTATAGTGAAGGTGGGCAGAATGTGAATGATGGGGATACTATTTGTGGAGGACAGATGTAGATTATGTTGTGAAAATGTTCCCTACATAAGGCAGAAACAGAAAAAAGGGACGAAAGAAAAAGATTTAGGTGATGGAGTAACAGGCTTACAAATGGGGCCTAATGAAACTGTGAGTGGAAATGATAGACAGACCTCTTTTGGCTTGAATGAGAGCTGAAGCTTCCTCAAAGGAGGGGTAAATTTTAAAAGATTGGTGGTTGATTAGTGGCTTGTGCATATTAGGCAGTGTTTTATACCTTAATATTAGAAGTAAAGGATAGCGTAATGGTTGTATGTGGTTTAAACTATGCAAATTAAAAAAGTAATATGGGCTTACAAGGGTGTCATATCGATTTATAGGGAGAGCATGGGAAAAGTTAAGGGTACTTTCACTAATCGTAGCTCTATATATTTTCAAATGCTCAGGAGGAGTGAGAATAAATGTTAACTTACAAATGAATCTATTGCTAGTTTGATTTTGCAGTTCATTCCAAAGACCAAACTTTTAAAAGTTTTTTTTTCCGCCCCCTTGCAGATTATGAATACATCTCAGTGACTGAACTCCAGTTTAAAGAATAATTTTGTCTGGAAAGAACAGTATTTATGCACCTCACAGGGGTGTTGTGAGAATTTAATTGGCGTAGGCATATAAAATACATTATGGTCTTCAGACGAAAAGCACTGTATGTTCAAAGTTTTATTACAATTAACTAGCTGAATCTGAAGAGAGTGTCATAGTAATTGTGTTAACATTAATCATAGTAATCAGTTGCTGAGAGGCAGCAGTTTCTAATCTACTGAGTGCCTATAAGAGAAACTAGAAAAGAAAGAAATTTGCAAAGTGACTGTATAAGTGTGTTAACAGTTAGTACATAAAATTCCACCAGCTGAATTTAAAACAAAATCCTGGAACACTTAAATCACAAGCTCTCCCCAGGTTTCAAGGTCTAATGAAAATGCTCATTTCTACAAATCTAGAGAGGAACTGCACATAAAAATATACAGCTCTTTATTAGATAGCAATAATAATGCAAGTTAAATATTTGTAATGGGCATTCATCAACCCTGTATTTAATCTACTTCACATAAAATGTGTTTATATATTGCAAGGTCTCAAAGCTGAACCCCAGCTGTCTCAGATGGATGGCTTGGTGCTGTTCAATGTGAAAAACACCAAAAAGATTACTGAGACTTGGAGGAATTTTAATCTCTTGAATCAAAAAAGCACACCCAAAATATTTGTTTATAGTACCACACAGAGACATGATCCTTGAGAGGACCTGAAAGAAAGGATGGACTCCATGTCTCAAATGTATTCACCAGAGAACTATAATCTGTGGCTAGACAGGAGAGACACATAGCAAGGCTTTGCAAAAAAATAAGCTTAAGAAAGAATCACAAAAGGGAAACTCCAAGCTGACAAATTTTACACTGCTTCTCCAGACTATGAGGAGAAAAATACTTAAGATTTGTAAGACCTCGCATCAGAATAGATATCCCATGCATATCTCCATGCAGTTAAGGATCAGCTTCTTGTGGCACCCCAGCCAGTCTTTTTACAGCTAGCTCCAGTATATCTAAACTACAATCTGGACAAACCCTTGACCACCTGTGAGAGAACGAAGGGCTGTTTTGTTATAGTGTGATACTGATGCATGCCTCAGTCCCCCTGCCCTGATTTTATGTTGTTATGCACCTGGAAGGAATAGGCTTGAGTTATCTGGACCTAAGGGTGAGACATTGGGATCTATATCTAGTTACATCCACTGGCAAAGCAATTTACCTACAAAAGCAGCACCTGGACCATTCAAATCAAGCCCTAATGACAAGTATTTAATTTGCAAAGACTAGTACCTAAGAGTAGGAATCGAAAAAACCCAGTGTACAAATCTGGCTTGAGAATGGGACATAGCTTGGACTTTGTTGCAGAAAAAGCATGGATCCTAGATAGCATGACTGACTAGGCCTAAGCCTGTACCTTTGCTGACCTGGATACTGCTAAGGTTTAGCTTAGCCATTCTGATACAAGGGCTCTGCCTCCTGTATTGAAGTCAGCCAATAAGGGTGTTTGTACATGTGATGATGATACCATGTACACACGACAAAAAATTCCCTTTGTGTGGCTTAATGGAATCACACTTTACATGTATGCGAGTTTGGGGGGTTTTAAATGAGTTTGCAACATCACAAACTAAACCACATCCCGACGTAGTTTAATTTACAATGTTGCAACTAGGAACGTTGCAGCCATTAATCTGTCAGCTCACCCCCCCAGCTGTGGAATAGTCAGGCAGGCTCTGCTGAGAAAAGGGATCAGGCCCCTCACCACATCTACCTTTAGCAGGTGCCTCTGGCTGCCAGGACACCTGGAGCCACCTGGGAACAGCCACCCTGGGGCAGCACAGGGAGGCAGCAGGAGGGTGGAGAAGGTGGTGGGGACAGTGTATGAGCCACTGGAAGCCTGGGCAGGTTCAGGGAAAAGTTGGATTGGGCACCTCTGAGCTCAGGCAGCACCCAGCCTGCTAGTAGCCTGCCTGGGTAGCCCCAGGTGGCATCGCCACTGCAGAGGTAAGGACTGGAGCCACCTGCAACTCAGGGGCCACTTGGTCCAAAAGCAGCTCACCCCCTAGCCACAAGAGAGGCAGGAAAGCTCTGACAAAAAAGAATTGGGCCCCTCACCGCTTCTGCCTTCAGTAGGCGCCTGCATTCACCAGGACAATGACATGTATACAGTGACAGAAAAATAAAACCCACCATTTCAATTGAAAACTCACTGTTTCAATTTAGGGGGCATAGAATGAAATGGTTACATGTACAAGTGCCCTACATGCTGTTTTGGTTTAGAAAGGCTGCCTGCCTTGTTGTATTTGTCATCTGGTTGTGCTCCTTCTCATAAAGGGGTAAGTCAGCAGCAGCTGAGCAAGTTCATACTGACTAATGTGGCAAGAGAGATGCTGCGATCTAAAGATCTAGTCTGAGATCACGCAAAGCTTGGGCTTGCCCTCCCCGGCAAGCAACACTTGGGCTGACTTTGAGATACAGTTTTCCAATCTGAGAAATCTGTGCTTTTACTTAAGGATATGGAAGTTTCTGGGCTCTGTAGGTACAGCAACACTAAGTATCACAATGTCTAAACCCCTTTGTGGATCTAGCTCACAGCCTTTCTGCACCTCACTTCTCCATCTGTAAACTGGTGACAATAGCACTTCCCTAAATCACAGCGGTATAGTGAGGGAGGAATAAAACCTGTGAAGTGCACAGATACTACTGTAATGGAAGGCTGTATAATAATACCGAAAATGGATAGATTTTAAAGCACTATAGTTTTCTGTGGAGATTTGGGGCCAATACCATGGGTGGGGGTAAACCACACCTTAACTCTTTCTACTCCATAGAAGTGGGGGCAAACCCTTGTGAGGTTCTCCCCTCCTGCAGGTTTCCCCATAAGACTGGCAACCAAGGCCCCAACATTACTTCCCATCTTGTTTTTACAGAGCTGATGTTACGTTCATTTTAATCTCATGTCGCTCCTTGTATTTGCACAGAAACTGGTGCCATTATTGCTGAGCTGTGTAATTACACAGTGGATCTCTCAGTAGCACTAAATGTATAATTATGAAGTTCTCCAAAGTATAAGGACAAAACAACTGTTCAGTGTTTGTAGCCAACAGAGTTTTACTGTATGTGCTTTCCATACCACTTAGTTTACTGCCTACTTAACTTTCCATAAAGTGTAATTAGGTTCTGGGTAGGGTGGGAAGGCACATGGTGTATAATACATTAACTGCACTTCTTATTCATAAAGTAACAAAGACTCTGCACCAAGTTAATGCCAACAGTTTCCCTTGGAAATAACACAAATAATCTGTCACTGCTCATTGCACTCATACTATTATACCATGGTTGGCTTTTGAAAAGACATTTCTAAAATTATCCAGAAGAGCTGATTGCTGGGTTTGGCATTATAATGTTTTAATGAACTAACATAATTAAAGATCTTTGTATCTAACCCAAGCAAATGGAAGTGGTCTGTTCATAAGATTTTCTTTTTGAATGTGGCATCTACAAACTTCCTGATTTATTTTTGAAGGATATACAAAACCCGGTGACTTGTAGCGACCATGAAGCCAGAACAAGGCCTATAGAGGAGTGCCTATACTCGGCACTCATCTCCCACACAGAAGTAATTCTCACCTGAACCTTTTATAGACAGAGAGATTCTCATCTCTTCTGAAGTAAAAATAGTGACTGAAATCAGGCCCCAATGTGCCAGATGCTATACAAATCTATCATAGATACTCTGAAGAATTTACACTCTAATTATCTTGTTGGTCTAATAAAAGATATCATCTCTACTACGAGTCCTGATTGTGATGCTAAAGAGAGAAGACAACAAAATGTGGGAGAGAAACAAAAGTGTTGGAAGATGACATATCTTACCCAAGGTCATGTAGCAGATCTGTAGCGAAACCAGAAAAGAAGTCTGCATGCATACTACTTCCCTAAAAATACCACATCGGGGTCATGTCTCTAATTACAAAACATGGTATATTGCCATAAACCTAGTCTGCTTCATAAATCACTGCACAGTTGCCATTCTTTTTTGAAGCAGATATGGAGTTTTCCAAATGCAGTCTCTGCACCTGCATTGGCAGAGCTCCCAGAGAGGCTTGCACAGCCCCTGCTAACATGCTAACTGGCTGTAGATAATCCTGTTGGTCTTTTGCTTGCTGGAGTATCACATTCACAGAAATGTGTTTCAAAGTGGGACTCTTTCTACGTTTGGACTGACACCTAGGGTAGAGTTCATGGCTGCTTCTCCCCAAGAACCCAGATTTGTGACATGCTGCCTATGAATTCTTTCCATTCCCAGTTAGTTAAATTATCATTTTATAAACTGCCCTGTACAAGGGGCTGCATATTAATGCAACCTAGAAAATGAACTGTGATGGAGACAGCCATATTTTTTTCCCTTGCAACTCTTTTAATGCACCTCCTCCATGCTCCTGTCTAGGTACTGGGTGAGTAGGATGGATGGTACCAAGGATTGTTCTGCTCCCAGGGTTATTAGCCTCTGCTCCCCTCCTTTTGGTTGAAGCCATAATCTCAAAAGAGGAGATTAAAGGAGCTCTTCCATGCATAGCCCACTGATATCCGCAGGAGTTCAGCACTCCATAGGAATGGGTATTATACCTCACTGAGGAGGGTGTTACAATGGTTTCTCCAACATAAAATGAACCAACAGTTTTAGTTCAGTGCCACATCATAAAAGCACTGTTTCAATGTTTGATGTTCCAATGGAAAAGCCAAGAATTAAATTTTGAAGTGATTGTAAATCCTCAGAGAAGGATGGAAGGACATTGTGATGCCGTCTGGGGAAGCTCACCTTGCTTCTATTCGGACTCTAAATGAGGGACCCCTGCCTGTGGTATGTCTACCCCTGACAGCAGGTGAGTGCAGTTTTCTATCCTTTCCCATAGCAGCAGTTTTAAGAAGGTGGTAGTACATGAAGTAATAGAGTCGGGAGGCCACTTCTAAATAATTGACTTTAGTTTACAAAGCTGTCAGTCTGCTCCATTTCGTAAGCCATAAACTCTCTCGCACCAAAGAAATCAATGCACCACTGCATTACTGGATAAACAAACAGCCGTTAACTCTTCCTCACTAATACTGGGAGCACTTTTACTAAGAAGAGCTTGGAGTGCTCCTGCAACAGTATTCATTATCCATTATACTCTTTTGTCATCTTCTCTCTTTTTTCCTTCCCTTTTATGATTTCTACACTTAAGACACTGACCCTACATCTCTTCTCCTATCATTGTCTCTCCTTATTATTTCCCTATCTTTTGACCCCAAACAATCAACTGGGCAAGTGCTGTTAAGCCAGTCTATTCAGCAGTAGAGTTAACATGTCTTTCTTTGAAGAGTTAAAATGCCGTTTCAGTAAGATTGGCTGCTGACATGCTAAACAAATGCACTGTGATTACATGGAAAACCTCTGTTCCCTTAACCCCTATGAAAAAGAAGGAAAAGAAAAAAGCCCTACAGCAAATTCAGATAACGGACAGTAACTTCTCACTTAAAAAATCTTTTCAAAATAATCATTTCTGACACGGATAAAGAGAAAAGGAGTCTTAATTAACTTTCCTTGCTTATCTGTGCCCCATCACATTGAACATACTATGTTAGATTCTACAGCTTTATGTACCATGGTACTATCTCATCAATACCTATTATAGACCCCAGCTTGTCTGCAGTATCTTTGTTCAGCTGTGAAGCTGAAACACAGTAAAAACTACAACAGCTACCAGCAATGGCATGTGTGGACAAAAGAACAGCAAGAAAGCATTCAGTCCATTTTAATATTGTAACAATACTTCTCAACACTGTGGCACATCAATATGGGACCTTTAAAAATGCAACTTAAAAATCTGTATAATAGTGTTTCCCCAACACTGCTATAGCATATTAGGACATAAAACTCAAGTTACTGCCATTTTAAAACCTTCTGATAAAAGTTTTTGATGGATTTTTCATTAAATGACTTGATTTTTTTTTTTAAATAGGATCTTTTTTCCATGGAAAATTATAATGTTTTGAAATGATAAATGATAAAGTTGGGATTTTTTGTAAAAAAATTAAAAATATTTATCCTTGAAAATATTTTTTTGCACAGAAATATCTAGTGAGAACTTAAAAAAAAAATCAGTCAACATTTTTCATTGAACATTATTCTCATCACTTTACTTTTTATGCTTCATCATCAGTAAGACATAATTAATAATGTACCATCACTATTTAGTTCACTTTTACTTTTTGGCAGTTTATCTTCACTTACTTCTTGTTTCTCATCTACAATCATCATCCTCTGATTATAATATTATTGTTGTCTCTAAAGTAATTAACAGAAGCTCTTGCACTGAAAAATTTCAATCCAAACTGGAAATATAGCAGTGGTCCTAAAGTCTTCTTCATATGTTTAGCTGTATGATCTGAGAATAATCCCAACTTCCATCAAATGATGCATAAATCTTTGCAGGATATAGACCTAAAAGATTTTGACACATATCTAGGGCCAGCCACTTAAGATGTCCTAAATGTTGGGAAGGAGGTAAAGGTAGGATTTCAGAATGAAGTGGTTGGGGTCAGGGGAGACACAAACATTCTTCCAGAGCAATAATCTAGTGGGGGGTTTTTAATGCAAGAGCCTATTATGGCTAAGAGATGAGACACTTATTGAACAAATAGCATTTGAAGTTATGCTAGCTAGCTTAGGCTGTATGTTTCAGCACATTTCCAGCACCATTTACAACATATATTATCCCCAGCTGGCACTTCCCCCTTCCAAGCATGTCCATCACACATCCATTGCGAGACTAAATATTATAAGAGGATTCATCTTCAGGCTTCACAGCACAAACTAATCACACTAGTGATGAGAAGCAAATGTGAATGTCTCCTCATTTCACCCTGAGACTATATTCAATGTCCAGGTGCATTATTAGCCATTACAAGTTTCCAGAGGACCCTGCTTTTCTCTTCAGCAACTGGGATAAGCTGCTGCTTTTTCACCGTGGTATACCAGGAAGAATATCTAGTCCTTCTTTTTATGTAAAGAAAAATGTGAAATGAGAAATCATTTCTCAATTAAATCAGAAAACAGTCTGTGTTTTCCATCAGGGCTTTATGTAATGAGTACTTTCAATACAGTCTTTGCAATATGGTAGCACTTACTGGGCTTTTAGCTCCATTATACTAGAGCTGTCTAACTAGGTAGTAAGAGACGTCCAGAAAGAGCTTGCAGTCCAAATAGACAAAGGAGGTCTTATTACTATTTCTCTCTGTGGATGAGGAGCAAAGTTTAAAATACTTGCTCAAAGTCAGTAAGCTGGTGGCAGAACTGGAAAGTGTACTCTTTACATATCATGAGTCCTAGTTTAGTGCTTTATATAGCATGAACAAGCACAGCACATGCTATTAATATTCCTATTAAGTGCTACTTTGTATGAACAACAACATGGTTTAGGCTACTCCTAAACAGGTACTCTATATGAATCTAGACATGAAATTCAGGTCCATTTCATTGCTATGTGCTGATTAAAGATGGAGAACACAGGAGGTGCACTTGGCCATTCTCAATATGAGGAGCAGCAGTGCAAGCTTCTTCATTCTCATCTCACCACTGTCTTCATCATATAAAGAAAGGTTACAGTAAGTTGGTCTCTTTGCTCTACTCAGTGCTTACTATATAAAAAATTCTAAAAGCCTAATTTTTACATAGAAAATATTATTTCTTACATCCAAGGTCCACAGACAACCATGCATGAATAAAGCCTATGCACAGAGAAACACTTTAGCTTGAACACCTTTACTATCACTGAATCAGCAGATACAATGGTTTGCTGGCCAGTTAAAGTTTTGAATGTTTCAGTACATTCCCAGTGACACTTGCAAAATATATTATCCCCAGCTGGTGTGACAGCCAGAACCAGAGGGATTAATAAGCAATAATATGTGCTTCTTGGAGGCATTTGGTATTTTGCCTAAGCAGGTAATATTAGTTAATATTAGCTTACAAGTTTGTAAACTGCAAATGTAACTTGTCTGTCATAAGTTTAACCAAAATGATAAATGAACCATTCATGGAAGTGACAGGGCCCCAGAGGCAAAGCTGTAGCTGTGAGACCTAATATTTTTTTGCTCAGGGTTCAGCCTTAGCGATAAAAACTAGATCTAACTGCTTGGCACACCCAACATATTCCAGGAAAGCATATCCCAAGAATGCATATTCAAATGAAGCCTAAAAGGGGTTGGGATTTAGGCAGAGCGATGACAATTTCAAACCTAAAGGTGCTGCATCGTAATTTGCTTATTGGATAAACCTGAGGCTGGGTAGTCACCTTTTATGATAGTTTTAACACCTTTCAATTCCATAGGGTAACAGCTATATGGCAACATTGTGAGTGGCCCTGAGGCCAACAGATTAACATAAGACTAGGTATAAAAAACACATGCATCAGGTAACCAGCAGGAAGGAGGGAACAGAACGGTCATTTCTGTCCCACACCCGGACCCCAGACTCCCAGTGTGAGTGAGGATCAGATCCTGAGCAAGGGACCTTCCCCGGTAATCCCTCTGACAGTGTCGATCATCAGGGACGCCTGACTTCACTGGAATCACTTGGCGCGCACCTGGCATTGAGGGACTATTGATAAGTTGCCAACCCATGTCTGTCTATTTGTTGTTTTGAACAGCCCAGTGTGGTTAATACCCTCGCAGTGCCCAGTTGGCCTGTGACAGACTGATCTATCTATCTGTTATTATTATCTGTTGTTATTATTTACTATTAGCTCTTTTATACTGCCTTATCTGCTTATCGCATTTATCTTTCTGTTAACTGTTGTGTGTGTGTTAGCTATAATAAATTTGCCTTTATTCCACTCCCAACTTTGCCTCCTTGACCCGAAACTGAATCAAACAGCCCAGTTGGCCTGTGATAAAACTGATACACTCACAGTGCCCAGCTGGCCTGTGACAGCTGGCATTTCCATTTTTCAAGCATGTCTATCACAGTTTCATAGGTCAACTGTACAAAACTGTTGGAGAGAACAAGCTGTGGTCAGTCTTCACAGTGAAAGCAGATAGTGCAATTTCTTGAAGTCATTTAGCCAGATTTACAGTTTACATATCCCTCACATATCTCACATGTCTCTCCAATTTACTCCTTCCAGCCATGGAGATTGGTCCACAGAATCACAGAAAAACAGAGCTGGAAAAAGCCCCAGAAGATCACCCAGCAGCTCACGGCAGGATCATCCCTGTCTAAGCTATACTAGACAACTGTGTCTAAAATGGACTTAAAATACCCAGTATAAAGATCCCCTAATCTTTTAGATGATAAAAAATGTACATTTTTATCTCAAATGGGACTTGGACTCACAACCCCTAGCCCCATGTCGCAGTGCTGTCTCTATTGGCCACAGGGTTAAACCAAAAACCTCAGTCATTGATGTCAGTTTTGAAGCTGCAACTTTTTCATTATAAGGCAAACCCTTTACCACTTGCTTCATTGTCCAGGACTTCCAATCCACCTTATATATGTGGCACATGTGCACCGAGTGCTTAATACTGTACAAAACACAGAGAAAGATGCTCTTCCTGTCCTAACAAACTTGTCATCCTAAGCTATTACTTCTGCTTTCATGGAAGTCAGCAGAAAAAGTCATCCTAAGCTATTACTTCTGCTTTCATGGTAGTCTGCAGAAAACCCTCCACTGACTTCATGGAAGCAGGATCAGACACTAAGACCAACAAAGTGTAAGGGTCTCAGCTGCAGTCTGTTCAGAGCACCTGAGGGAAAATTTAGGCAAACTTCTAGTTTCTATAAAGTTATGCCAATCTAACTAGAGGTACTTTTCCACCCACATTACTTTCTTCCTGTAATTCACTCTACCGGGAGTCTGGAGGAGGGAAGCATCACAGAGCCTTTGTGCCGGCTGTCTATGATCTGGGCAATCTCCTGACACAATGGCTAAACCACTTTTATGGCTCCCTTATATCTTCAGAGAAAATCATCATTGATTTTGAACACTTCCCTGGCTGCCATGATGGTGTTAGTCTGCTGAGCTAGAGGCATTGCTCCTGCTTGTCAGCAGTGGCAGATCAGGAGTACGCAGCTTACCATTAAATTAAAAGCTGGTCCTTACCTTGTAGACTTGCAACACCAAACCCTTTGTAAAGAAGTCTGCATTGGGAAGTTTCCATGTTTTGGCTTCTAAACAAGCACATCTTTCCATCCAGCTTTGAAGATATAGGATCATTAGCTTCTCCTCCCCACCCCCCCATTTTCCTCACACAGCCGTTTGTAAGTAGTTATTATATGAGAAAAGCGCTTCTTTTGCAGGGAAATTCTGGGGTTTCTATTCACAGTCTCCAACTTCAAACAGCTGTAGCCTGTAAGAGTTAATGCCATGAAATTTCAGATACACTTTCCATTTCCTAAGATGATTTGAGTACAAAATGCTGGGTTTGAGTGCTACAGCTTTGATACTACAGGGTTGGAAACAAAGGGATGCACTGAGCTAGAGGCATCCAGAGCCTGTTCAGACGGTTACATTGTGTCTTTCTTGGATACCTGCCTACCTCAATCAGCCCACTGCATTTGAAACATTGTAACCACTTAAAAAGAAATAAAAGAATAGATGTGTTGTGCTGCTTTATGAAATCCTCTTTTTGCTTCAGCAGTAGAATTTGAAATCTATCTGAAAGAACAGCAGAACGGCACTTCACAGCAACAAAGTTTGAAGTGATCTTCAGAGCTAGAGTTTAATGGTATTTATGGGTCTATCTCAATAAAATCAATAGGGGCTGAGGCTGCAAGGGCAAGATATTAAGGTTTTAGGCAACTAATTATGCAGACATGCCTACTCGGATTTCCAAAAGCATCTAGGTCATAGAAGTCAGATCCTATTTTGACCCCTAATTGCCTAAACAGAATCAACACGTGCATTGCCTTCTAGATACGGGCTTGAGCAATAAAAATGAGGTGAATGTTTCCAGCAGAAGCAAACTCCACTGTGAGTGTAGTGAACTACAGTGCCCCAAACACCTTGCACTCCATGCCAGGAGAGGATGGGGGAAAGGTGACAGACAGCTGCTGAGGGCACATTTTTTTCTATGCTGTGCCGCTTGTTAGTCAGGTACATTTTGTCCTGAAAAGACAGTGAGAAGTTAGCATCTGCTTTTTGCCCAATACCCTGTTAGTCGGAAGGAATGGCAGAACAGGGTTCTGGACTCTCCTCACCATAAAGGGATTCAATCCCACATCTATTTTCCAGGAGAGTATGCTTAGCCCTTGGGTTACAGACTGAACTGGTGGCGCTGGGTGAAAAGTGGGAGAGAGGGACCCTTTGCTGAAGCTAATCCACTGGGAAGCCAAGAGTACAAGTTTGATGGAAGCTGAAGGAAAGCAAACAAAACAGACTGTGATTCTGTGGCCCAGTGAGAAAGGCACTCTCTCTACTTTGCATCACACTCCTGAAGAAAACCCCCTAAGTTTTAGGCACTGTGATTCCCCAAGTAGAGGCATTTAAGTGGCAATTAGGGTTTGGCTCTACCTGTCCAGGACAGAAGTATCTAGGTTTGCTTGCTTGCTGGCTTGCTTTTCCAGAACCATATAAGCACATCAGAAACTTCCACAGGGCACCCATTTGAATCTTCAGCTGACTAAATCCCTTTTAACAAAGGGCTCCTATACACATTGCAGGGAGACTGCTCCAACACACTGTAATTACAAAGCATTGGAAAAGAAAGACTCAGTTAATCGAGTCTGCTGGAGTATGGTAATTACAGTGCTCCAGCAGATTCCAGTGTCATGTGTATCAGCATCCCTGTGCTGAAAAATGACAATGGGAGCACTTTAACTAAAGCACATTCAACAAGCTTTACTTAAAGTGCTCCCACTGCCTTTTTTGGTGTGAGGATGCCGATGCATATGACGCTCTGGGTGCTTTAATTAGCACTGCTCTTGGAGCTGTGCTATTTAAACGCCTATAAACACCCAAATTGACCAAACATCATTCTCAAAGTGGGAGGCTACTTAGGCTCCAAATGCATTCAAACTGTTTTAAAAACTATATATAATTTTTATTCTTAAAAACTATCCCACTCAAATACACACCAGTCTAGGATGTAGAAATCTATCATTTGTTTAGCCACTGGCAGTCCTTATTCCCCACTTCTCCAATGAACTCCTTATAAGCAGACACTTGTGAAGCTACAATAAACTAAGTGGGACTTCAGTAATGTATAAGCGTTCATTCATGGGGATCTCACTGCAGGGATCAGATCCTATGTTGTTACAGCATTTTAAAAATATCAGTAGTGAATAAATTAACTTGGAAAGGAAAACCTTACTTGCCCAGGCCCGGATCAGCTCTGGAAATGGAGAGCTTTTGTGCCTTTACACCCCCCTCTCCCTCCCCCCACAAATCTTATGTTTCTGTCATAAAAATTATATAGGAAAATAATTTTGAAAATGCATTAAGGAAAATTGCCTTACTTCATTATACTGTCTCTATTTTGAATTAATGTTTCTCTACTTAGAGTTGTCACTTCACATCCCCTCCTCTTGTATGTTACTAGGGCTAACATTTTCTGTTCATGTATTTCAAACAAAGAGAGAGAGAGAGAGAGAGAGAGAGAGAGAGAGAGAGAGAGAGAATCCACTTTACCTGTATCACCCGATTTGGGTCCCTGATGCTGAAATCCAAAGTTACTTTGTTGAAAGGTTTGTTTGAGTAGATGACAAGGAGCCAGGAACATCAGTGTTCAAATCCTGGCTCTGATAGTTGACCTGCAGTGACCTTAGCCTAATCTCTTAACATCTCTGCATCCATTTTTCTTTAACAAAAATAGAGAGGATAATAATAATTACTGACCTATTTCCTAAGGCAGTTTCGATGATTCCTTAGTTATTCATTACCTCATTTTTTGAACAAGGTAAAAACTGTGGCTGGGATCCTGTGTTGGTTTTATTTGTACAGAATGAGGTTACTATGATGGATTAGTGTGCGTCCTTGCATTTCTATATCAAATTACAACTTCCATTGTATGTCTCAAGACGGTTTTGATTTTGAAAATATTCTGTAGCCTTCCTATTGTGCTGAATATCTAGAAGGCATCAGAAGACATTCTCACACCTGGCAAAGAGTTAACAGTAGATGGAGGTAAAACATTGATGGTCTTGCACAAAGAATGTGACTGGACAAGGAAGTCAGTCTGCCCATGTAGGCTACTAGATGAGCATCTGATCAGCTGGTGCAGTAGTTTGATCACTTGACAAGGTTCATCAGAGGTCACTTGACCCAGGAGATTACAACTTTATAAGAGCCATTTAAAAAAGCATAAGAAAACAATAGAGCAGAAAGTTGGCAGCATGAAGTAAAGGGAGACACTGTGCCCCAGGTGGTAGGGATGGAGTCCTGAATTATTTTTAAAAGTGAGTTATACCAAAGAATGTGCAATAATGGTGAAGAAATAGAGGCAGGGAAATATATTCTGCTCTTTTGCCTAGACTTGTTTCAGTCTCCAGTACAGGAAGTGTATTAGAATCCCTTCTGCAAAGTCTGTGTATTGTGTGCTTCAATGATTGTGTGCTTGTCCCTGGAGAGGAAAACTGTAAACCAGAGTTTGGAGCTGTAGGATGTGCTGAAGCAACTGGGCTATTTTGTGGGGGGAGGAGGGGGAAGGAAGGGGGAGAGAAATAGCAGTGGTCCTGAAGATTATATAGACGTTTTAGGCAGACGTAACAAAGAGTATGCCTCTAGGAAACATGTGAAAGAGCCTAAAGTAAATGAAAGTGTTAGGATCTACTAAAGGAACTTATGGCCACAATGTGTTTGGAATTTAATGTAGCAGCCCCATGAGAGCTTTACCTGCAACCTTTCTGTTTCTGCATTAAAGAGGAGAAGGTAGCCTTGTCTCTGTCTTGTCAATCTCAGCAAAGACTGATTAGTGTGTGAATTGTGGTAGTGGCATTTGTAGACAGTTGTCCAATAGATCTATGACAGAGATCAATGAATAACAGCTAGGGTCCCACATAGATATTGAATGGCAGTAAAAAAATGATTGCTACTAACCTGAATTAGATTCTAAATGGAAACTGGAGGAGAAAATGGATTGCTACTATAGAGGGATACAGAACCTGAGCCAGGGTGTTGTTACATGTTAACTTAAATATGTGTTAAGGGCCCTGAAAACGGGAGTGTCCACACATTAGGGCAGGGAAATGCATAAGGGCCCTTGACCATCGAGGATTATCTCTAACTGGCTTCAGGCAGCTTTTGGTGCAGTTACATGGGACTGCTCCACAACACCAAAACCAGTTGGGAGCAGTCCTACAGCACCCAAGGAGGCACTGCTCTATCTCCCTCCACAGTGACACCACCTAAAAGTAAGAATCCCCCCTTCCCTCCCCTTCCACAGGCTTCCCAGTCCCCAGGCTCCCTCTGTCCATCTTCCCCCCACCCCTCGAGACTCTCACCCTGTCCCTTCTGCCCCCAGGGTTCCCCCTACCACCCCTGGGGCTCCTTCCTGTCCTCTAAGGGCTCTTGCTCTATCTGCCCACCCCCAAGGCTCCCCTTCCAACTCCCCCAGCCCTCGCAGCTCACCTCTGCCTGTCACTGCTGTCCAGGGAAGGAAAAGGAACCTGTCTGCCTGGATCCTGCCAGTGCCACCAGGCCACAGGTCGGATCGGAGGCAATGGCAGCAGCAGTAGCCAAGTCCCCCTTTCCAACGTGTTCTGGAACAGCACAGGGAGCTGCAGGTAAACTGGGAGCGATGGGGGAGGGGAGTGGGGGAGGAGAGGGCACGGGGATCTGGATGTGGGGAAGGTGGGCCTGACCTGAGGTGTTGGGGTAGGGATGCAGGTGGCACAGTGGGCCCACCATGCCCCCCTGCATCAGACAAACAACACTGCTTGCCACCCTATCCCCACCCACCACACCCCAGATCCCTGCCTCCCTGCAGCTCCCAGTACTGGTGTGGGAGAGCAAGCAGGTGAGGAACCTACCCTCTGTCACTGCTGCTGCTCTCAGGCCAGGCTCATCCTGAACAGCCGAGGCAGCTGAGCAACGGTGGCTGAAGGTAGGTTCCACTTCCCTGTTTGCTACCAGGACAGTGCAAGGATCTGCAAGTGAGCCACACAGTCTACGGGAAGAGCTGGGGGCAGAGGTGAGCCATGAGGGCTGGGGGGCAGGGACGGGGAGGGAGTCCTGAGCAGCTGGCAGGGAGGCCCTAGGGGTGGGGAGGACAGAAGGGGACAGTGGTAGGTCTGATCCAAGCTGCTGGGGGGCAGTAGGCTCAATCCAGGTGGGTGGGGACAGCAGGGACCCAGACAGGCAGATGCTAGCAGGCCCTATGGGACCCTAATAGCCCCTGGCTGCTTACAGTCTGGGCTACCTACCCTGCCCCTGGCAGCAGGCAAGCTGGGCAGGCACAGAGGCAGCTTGGCTCCTAGACAGGTCCCTGCTTGCCAGCCCTCTAAGGGCAGGTCAGATCAGTGCATGTTATAGGGGGTATTAACCCTTAACATGTGGCTGCTCAAAGTGCATGCTAATTGTAACACACATTAAAATTAACAGGTGTTAAGTGGAATATGTAGCAAGGCCCCCAGTTCCCCTTCAGAAACCTTCTCTTACCCTTTTTGCTGTATTCAAGGCCCCAGTCCCAGAAACACTTAAGCAATGAGTCTTAATGAGACCTGTTGTACCAGTAAAAATCTTCAAGTGTCTATATGTGTTTCAAGATTAGGACACAGGTTAATACTGTAAGCTTCATGGATATTTTTCTGCAGTAAGAAGGAATGACAGAAACCACTGATTTCAGTAATCTGTAGATGTTCAGTACTTTTGGGGAAAATAAACCACAGCGAAACTGTGGATACTATGGAGACTCAACTCTATTAAGCCATTTGGGCAGATAATATCTGAGTTTTTCTTCCTTCATTCTGAATGGTTTTGCTTTTGTTAGCTGTTGTCACAACCTTGAGATATTAATATGTTTGTGTTCTCTTAATTATTAATGTTAATTATGTATATAACACCCTATACCAGTCCCGGGGCAGATGTAAAACAAGGAAAGATCATTCTCATGCTGAGATTCCACTCAAATTTAATACATAACACAGCAGGGAAACTCAACACTGAAACTGTGATGGAGACAGAGGCTGAAGCCAATCTCATCCCATACTGCCGGCCATATGGGGGGAGGGGCAGCGCTTTAATTAGAGCTACTCCAAGAGCTGATCTAATTAAAGTGCCACAGCGCCTCATGTATCAGCATCCCTGCACTTCAAAATGGCAATGGGGGCACTTGAAGTAAAGCTCATTCAACAAGCTTTAGTTCAAGCACCCCTGCCTCCAATTTGAAGTACAGGGGTGCTGATACTCAAGACGCGAAAGGCTACTGGAGTACGGTAATTGCCAGGTTCCAGCAGACTCAATTAATCGAGTCTGCTCTGACGTCCTGTAATCACAGCACATTGGAGCAGCCTCTGCACTCGTGTACAGGTACCCATGAAGCCCAGAGGGAATAAAAGGGCAGGAGGAATAGGGTTGTTGTGGTGAGTTCCTCTGGCAGAGGTTTGTGGAGTGGAGGTAGGGAAGTGCTGAAATGCAGACGCTATCAGTTTTGACCTAAGAACCAATAAAATGGGACAGATTTTCAGCTGTTTTATCCAGAGGCACAGCAATGCAGCTCTGCACCTGGGGCAACCATGTAGCACCTGGGGCAACTCTGGCTCCTGCATTGCTGATTGCTGTGGTGCAAACAGCCACAGCTTTGACAATGGCTGTTTTTGTGTCCCCCATCAAAGGCAACGCTAGGGGCTACTGCTTCAGTCACTCCCTGTCAGTTATACTACAAGCCTTATTATACATTTCTAACTGTTTAAAAAACCCATTGGAAGGGCCTGGTAGGGAAAACCAAAACAAGAAAGGGGGTGGGAGGAAGCAGAGTATAAGGAACACCTGACAGATTTGTATATAATATTTTGTATATAGGGATTTGGTGGCTAGGTTCATAAAGGAACTGCACAGCATTTGACAGCAACAGCTCACCATATCAAGGGAGGCTTGAAGTAGAAGAAAGGAAAGCAACCAGAGCCACCTTCCACCAACCCTGGAGAGTGATACCTGGAGAGGTGCGCAACAAAGACAGCTGAAGGATGGGCTAATTCAGCAAAGCACTGGCAGTATCTGCTGTGTTTCCTTTGTACAGTGAAACTGCCACAACCCAAATGCCAAGTAAAAGCACTGCCTGACCTCTATGGAGGGTTTGAGTCCTGTGCAGGGAGGTGCCACTTGCACTTGAGCCAAAAAGGATGCGTTGTCATCAGCAATCCCTCAATTCAAGGATGATCTCTACTACGACTCATTGATGGGTCTTGAGGTGACTTAAGAGTCCAATCCTTGAGCCACAGATCTGCCCACAGAAGTTGCAGGTCTTTCTGCAGAGGAAACCAGAAGCTATAGGTTGAGATACCTCTGCTTTCCCTTCCTTCACTCTCTCTTGTGTGCTTTGAGGGCAAGATAATTTATGTCAAAGTGGTCTACTGCTTGGTTGAGGTTGCAGCACCATTGGAATTGGTTACCAGCCAGCTCCTCCCAGCTCCTGATGTCAGCATCTCTTTTCTTGAGGTATGCCTTCAACTTGTCATTGTAGCATTTCCTCTGGCTGCCTCAATCTGAGGCTGAAACTAAGCTGAAAGTAGAGCACTTGTTCTGGGAGCTAAGAATCAGGCATCCATACACAATAACTGGCCCAGCAAAGTTGGTGCTGGGAATCACTGACTTCATGCTGGTAACATTGGCTTTTAGCAAAGATACTGGTGTTTGTACAACGATGTTCCCATTTGATGTGGAAGATTTTCTGGAGGCATCATTGGTGATACCTCTTCAAACTCTTGAGATGATGACAGTAGGTCACCCACATTTCACATCCATAGAGGAGAGTGAGGATAATGACTAAATTGTAGACCTGGATCATGGTGTCTTTCTGGAGATCACGATCAATAAAAACGTGCTGAAGCAATTTCTGGGAGGCACATGTGCACTAGACCCTGTGCTGAATCTCCTCATCAGTGTTTACTGTCTGAGAGAGGTGGCTACTGAGAAATAGGAGTCACATTCATGGCCTGGAGCAGGCTGACAGGGTAGTTTAGCCCTTTTGATGTTGGGAGAGAGGCCGAAATTACACTGGTTTCTGCAATGCTCCAATGGGATGCAACCCTTTGAGGGTTTTTTATAACAAATATAATGGATTCCCAGATCCAGTGACAATTGTAAGAAGTATTAAATCACCAGTAAGACAGTAAGAGGATATAACACCTCCATACTTAGAACCTGACCTTAGAGAACCCAAAGCCATTTTTTCTGAACATACCTACTTCATCTCTCTATAAAAAACACACAAAAAAAACTTTACTCTTTAAAACTTGAATCATAAAAGAACTCCAAAAGAAAAGCATCCAGCTTTTCTAATTATTAAAGTCTTACAGCAATTCGTTCACATCAGACTATGGTGTTTCTGTACAGTGTGAAAGAGTCAGGACTGGTCTCTAGCCCTCTCAAAAATCTTCATCTCCGTCTCTCAAAGCGAATAGCATCTAATCAAGTACAGATGCCATAGAGCAGACCTCTACAGAATGAAGGAATTGTCAATGTTATTAGACATTTTTCTGGAGCATAAAGGACCTAGTTCACATTGTTTCTTTCTGAAGAAATTCCTTAATACTTAAGTGTGTTCCTGTGCAGTACTGAGTGAGACATCAGGAATGATCATACAGTAGCCAGATACTACTTCTCTGTATTACATCCAGCAAAATCCTTGTATAAACAGCTGGAATCCAGGAGGCATATTATACAAATTTCCTTATATATCTGTTGCTTTCCAAATGCAACAAACATTCATATGAGTGTTTACTTCATCTTTTATTATCTGCTTGCTCAGTATCTTGGAAACTATCCTGCATCTTGTTTCAGAGACATAACATGAAAATAGGGGTAGAGAAAAGTTCCTATTTCAAATCAAGCTGCAATGGTGAGAAAGTGAGAACTCTCTTGTCTCCAAGCCCTTGAATGAAAAGATTTGAGTTGATATGTTTGAAGATTTCTGTAGCTGGCAAACTGGGCAACTGCAAAATCTCATAACCTTGTGCCTAATATGCGTGCTCTCTCACCTCATTCAGTGTCTTAATAATATGTCATGCTGTAGAAGTTATTATCAGGAAAACCAAGGCTGCCTTCCATTTTAGACCTCCTGAGACCTGGTAAGTGTATACATGACTGTCAGTTATGTCAGCTAAAGTGATAAATTTTACCTCTAAGGCCACATCCAGATGAGTGAGCATGTACTTGTTGCGGTGTCTCAAAGCAGTTTGAGATGCCTCAGGAGGCACGCCACAAATGAAAAAAAATGTTCCCTGCGCTGTATATTTGCATTGCAAACTCTGAAGAAATCACCCTAGAAAAAAAGCAGTGCAGAGCATGCCTGGAGGCAACCAGAGGCTGGATCCTCCAAAGACATGCTCTAGCACCCAGCCAGAGTGTCTCTATGCCTGTTACATGCCCCTGCTGCTCCAGCATACTGCCTCTGCACGCTGGGGGGAAATAGAAGTGGAGCAAGGCTGGCATCAGTGGCTTGGACTCAGGCTCTGTGCCCGGTAAGTAATCAGCCAGCTGGGCCATAAGGGCCCTCATGACGAGCTGCAGGCACAACCCTGCAATGGCCTGGAGCCGCCTGAGATCCAAGGGCTACATATGGCAAATGGAGATGACCCGACCCGGTGTGAGCTTTCACACAAGACCGGAATGGCTCCTGCCATCACCTGAGGCTCCTGGCACTGCACACTGGAGCCATATGCAATTGGGCCAGGCCGGGCTGGGCCAGGTTTCCAAGTAACCTGTCTGATGGTGTGCAGCTTCTGTGTGCTGTGTCAGGAGCCCTGGGTAGCAGCAGGAGCCATCCTGGTCCTATTCAAAGGCACACAACACTGGGCTGGGCTGGCTCTGTTCACCATGTGCAGCCCCTGGGTTTCAAGCAGCACTGCAACACTGCAGGCCTGTGCCTGCAGCGGGCCATTAGCAGCCCAACAGCCTAGCTGGCTGCTGCTGCCAGCACTAAGGGAGGTAGCGGGGTGGGTATGTGGAAGCCCCTCCCTCATACTCTGCCCCCACAATCTTCCCCCTCCGCAAAAAATCCTCACACCCCTAAACCCCCACCCACAAACCCCA